>NC_053394.1:316675853-317021687 GCF_905171765.1 Bufo bufo
ACAACGTTCACCCAGTGTGCCATCATGGTGAGGATTGTGTTGACCAGACTCTTTGCTACAGAGACTAGACTTGGTGGAAGAGAGGGTGGTGCTTAACCGACTGGAAGCACTATCTTCAGCAATCCAACTGACCAACTGTTCCCACTGGTCCGACTTGGACAGTGTTGTCCTGCGCCGCCCAGCTAAGGCTACTTTGACACTCGCGTTTGGTGCGGATCCGTCTTGTATCTGCACAGACGGATCCGCAGCGATAATGCAAACGCATGTATCCGTTCATAACGGATCCGTTTTCATTATTCATTAAAAATAAATTCTAAGTCCAAACGGATCCGTCTTGAATTACATTGAAAGTCAATGGGGGACGGATCAGTTTTCAATTTCACCATATTGTGTCAGTGAAAAACGGATCCATCCCCATTGACTTACATTGTAAGTCAGGACGGATCCGTTTGGCTCTGCATAGTCAGATGGTCACCAAAACGCCTAAAAAATGCAACGGAAATCAAACGCAGCCAAATTTATGCATTCTGAACTGATCCGTTTTTTTTCTGGTGCACTGACAGCAGGCACAGTTTCATTGCACCCAGGGCCACGGCCTCTGCGTGCACCATCCACATCATGCCCAATTCCCCGTTTCCCCGTCCCTTAGTGCTCGCCTTCTTCATATTAATGGTTTTATCACTAGATGTGGCGCAGATTGTTTTACAGTCCGCTAAAGACACAGTTTTCGGATGCAGGACAGTATATGTCACAGAAACCCACAGAATATGGACACTAGATTAGGCCCAGATTATTAGAATTTGCCCTAAAGAAACAGTTTTCGGATGGAGTACTGTATATGGCACAGAAAACAACACACTATGGACACTAGATTAGGCCCAGATTTCTGGAATTTGCAATACAAACTCAGTTTTTGGATGCAGGACAGTATATGTCACAAAAACACGCAGAATATGGACACTATATTAGGCCCAGATTAGTTAAATTTGCCCTAAAGAAATAGTTTTCGGATGGCGTACTGTATGTGTCACAGAAAGCCATACTGTCACCGCCAGTTCTGTGAGAAGATCTGGCAGACGTTCTTCTCTACCTCTTGTATGATGTTCTTTGTTTTGGTTTCAGTTTCTCATCTCCTTTCCTTCTGCCAGGTGTCACTTATTTCGACTAATCGTCTTCCTTTATAATCCCTCCCATACTGCCTCACTTTGCGGTTTATACTACTTCCTGGATGCTGCTTCTGCTGTTTGTTCAGATAAGTCATTTACTTTATTGTGTTTCCTTGCTGGCTTGATTCCAGGTGACCCTGACTCCGTCCGTATTAAGTGCAGGGAGCCGATGGTCGTGTCCCCTCACTATTATAGGGTTTTCAGGTGTCACACAGTATTACTCTTTTAAAACAGAGTAAAGGGGACCTCTAGGTCTGAGAGTGTGTGTGTCACGGCTGAGGATGGGGGAAACCCTCAGCCATGCGATGACAGAAGATATTGGACGCTGCTAGGCCAGGACAGGAATCAGGAAGCAGGTCACCTCCTATCACGTCCCTAATTCTGACCCTGACTCCTAGCTGTATGAGCCAACCCTGATGGTAGGAGGGCTCATACTCCGGAACCTAGGGTCCCTACTAGCCCTCAGGGTAGCCCTGGACTAGGAGCAGGGTAAGACGACCTGTTCCTCCTAGATGCGGACGAACAGAAGTCTCACTGGCCAAGCTGCAAGGAAAGGGGAACAAATACAACATATGGATATGGCAGGTGAACTAAAGCAGTTCCAAACCTAACTGCCACAGACACGCTGACTGGAACCCGTGACTACTGATGCCCACAGAACACTAAGGGACACAGCACACAACACATATCACACAGGTAACCAGGACATCCATAGCTGCAATAAACAGATAGACCATAAAACATCTTCTGACATCAGACATATAGTTTTATGACCACAAGGGTGGCCCTCACTGGCAGATGGTATAAGAAACCAGGAGGATGACTCCAGCTATAACAAGGCTGGAGTACCCCTCAGCTACAGGTCTCAGCAGAGGCTAAATAGCCTAAGTGGCCACACCCACACAAACACACACTGGAAAGGGAATTAACCCTTCCAAGGCCAGACAGGGTAGTGAAGCCACTTAAAGGGAAAAGGACAAATAAACACCACACTCCACCTGTTACCGCCGGCAACGGCATGCGTGGCAACCATGTCCTGGGAACCAGCCAGCAGGCCGAGACACTGCCACCACATGCACTCAACACCACACGTTGCCGGGGACAACCGCAAGTGAAGGGAAGTGTCAAAGTGCACACATACATAAACCTCGTGCACAACACAAAGGGAAAGTGCACACCATACAGACAAAAGGCACACCTACAAAGACAGGTTGCCAGGTGCAACCGCATGCCCTAAACAGCAAGCTGCCTAGCAACTGCTCAGGCTGCTATACTGTGACTAACATCATGTTGCCAGCAGCAACCACACGTGAGGCCATATACTTCAGCCCTCACCTGTGATTGAACACAAGACCAGACTGCGGCAACAGCATGCGGGTCCAGGAGTCACGACCATGAGCAAGGTCGTGACACTCCCACCCCTCAAAGCCCCCCCCACCAAAAAAAAAACGGAAGATAGTGAGGAACTCAAAACAGGGTTGGGAGAAGGGAAAAAATAGGGGAATCAGAGTCAGTACATGCGAGTCTCCCCAGGACTGCTGCAAGCCCCTGGAGCAACACACAGGAACCATGGGGCCGACTGCCATCCTCTGGAGCAACACACAGGAACCAGAGACCAGCAAAGAAACAGCCCGGAGAGAACGCACTGACACTGCGTTCACTCTCTACTAACGTTCCCACTCCAGTCGCTGCCAACAGCCACTCCTAACCAGCACACAGCCGGAACACAAACGGAATGCTGCCAGCAGACGACCAGAGATAAGAACATAGAAAGGGACAAGGGATCACCAACACGGACACGGTGACGGGGAATAAGCCACCAACCGCGCCGTAAACGGTGAAACCCCATAACGCTTTCCCTCTGGAGAACGCGCATGCACCCCAAGAAGATGGCGATGCATGCTGCACCCTCTTACGAAGGTAAACCACGTAAGGAGCCGTTGTGGTCATACTGTCACGGATCAGAGTGGGGGTAACTCTAATCCGTGTGATGTTAATCGCATGGAAGCTGCTCGGCCAGGACAACAGAATAGGGAGCAGGTCACCTCCTAACACATCCCTAAATCTGACCCTGACTCCTAGCTGAATGAGCCAACCCTGATGGTAGGAAGGCTCATCCTCAGGAACCTAGGGTCCCTACTAACCCTCAAAGGATCCCTGAACTAGGAGCTGGGTAAGACAACCTGTTCCTCCTAGATGCGGACGAACAGGAGTCTCACTGGCCAAGTTGCAAGAAAGGGGAAACATAAACAGCCTACGGATATGGCAGGTGAGTGAAAGCACTTCCACACCTACCTGCCACAGACACATTGACTGGATCCCGTGCTCACAAGCTGATGTCCACACCAAACATAAAAGGACACAGCACACACAGGAACCCAGATCCATAGCTGCACTAAGAATAAACACCAACATAAAGCATAACATCACCACATGTTTTTATGACCGCAAGGGTGGCCCTCACTGGAGAGATGGTATAAGGATACCAGGAGGATGACTCCAGCAACATGCCTGGAGTACCCCTCAGCTACAGGCTTCCAGCAGAGGCTAAATAGCCCAAGTGGCCACACCCACACAGACACACACTGGAAAGGGAAAAGGGAAATTCCCTTTCCAGACACACACTGGAAAGGGAAATTAACCCTTCCAAGACCAGACAGGGTGGTGAAGCCACTTAAAGGGAAAGTGCACACATACAGAAACCTCGTGCACAACAAACAGGAAAAGTGCACACCACTCGTACAAAAAGCACACCTATAAAGACAGGTTGCCAGGTGCAACCGCATGCACTTCACAGCAAGCTGCCTAGCAACAGATCAGGCTGCTATACTGCGAATAAAATCATGTTGCCAGCGGCAACCACACGTGAGGCAAGAAACTAGCAGCCCTCACCATGTGGTTGACAAGAAAACCAACACCGCAGGCAACAGCATGCGGGTCCAGGAGTCACGACCATGACCATGGTCGTGACAGTGTGTGTGTTTAAAGAGGGGCTCTACTTGGGGTACCATTGTCACAAAGTGCATATATATTTTTCTGGTAGTACTAAAATACGCCCCTATATGCTTTCACCAGAAATAACTGCAACAGTGCAGTGCGTATATATTTGCCTTTTTTTTTACTGAAAAACTCCCCTATAAGCTTTCAACAGAAATAACTGAAACAGTGCAGTGCGTATATATTTTTCTTTTTTAATTAAATACGCCCCTATACGCTTTCACCAGAAATAACTGCAACAGTGCAGTGCATATATATATTTGTCTTTTTTTACCCAAATACGTCCCTATATGCTTTTAACTGAAATAACTGAAACAGTGCAGTGCATATATATTTATCTTTTATTACTGAAATACGCCCCTATACGCTTTCACCAGAAATAACTGCAGCAGTGAACTGAGAATATATATTTCTTGTTGGACTGAATTAGGCCACTATACGCTTTGACCGCAAAAAAATTAACGAGTGAGGTGCTTATATATATTTCTTGCAGTACTGAAATACACCCCTATACGCTTTCATCTGAAATAACAGTGCAGTGCGCATATTTTTGTCTTTTTTTACTGAAATACGCCCCTATACTCTTTCAACAGAATTACCTGCAACAGTACAGTGTGTATAAATTTTTCTTGTTGTACTATAATACTCCCCTATACGCTTTCAACAGAAATAATTGCAGAAGTGAAATGCGTATATACCGTATTTTTCTTGTCGTACTGAATAAGATACTAAGATATAAGCCACTAAAGGCTTTCCAACATAACACTTGCAGCCCAATAACAAAAAGCTGGAATGACCGAGCTGTCTAATGACTATTTGGATCCCCAAATAATCATTCCCTGCACTTGTAAATCACTTTCCTATGTCCCTAGCACCTTCTGACGTCTCTCCCTGCACTAAGATGCTGTGAAATGATTCCTCCCTATCCTTTCCTTGCACTTATAAATCCTTTTTTCTGTTTTTTTTTTAAACAGAGGTTTTTGCAATAGCTGTCCATAGCGCCTTTACACGTCTGTCCCTGCACTCTGAACGCTGGAAAATGGCAGAATCTTAAATGACTGCAGTATTTATATTATTATGTTTCATACAAAAATGCTGGTAAAAACACACTGATCACTCCTATTAAAGGTAATTAAGCTTAACTCGTCCTCATGGGTGTAGTCTCCCTTTGATACGGGTAATGAAAATTACATATGATACATATGGACCTACCCAACTATTTGTGCACACAGGACAGAGTCCACAACAAAGGTGTTTAGATCATCGGTGGAACATCGAAATCAAGGTATTAAAATAACTTCAGGTATCAGGATTAAGAGCTACATGATTTACTATTGTATTGCCTGCATAACAGATGGGTGTGTTATAAATGTACAGCTGGTTATGGTATATATATATATATATATATATATATACACAGTCAGGTCCATAAATATTGGGACATCAACACAATTTTAACATTTTTGGCTCTATACACCACCACAATGGATTTGAAATGAAACGAATATGAAGTGCTTTAACTGCAGACTGTCAGCTTTAATTTGAGGGTATTTACATCCAAATCAGGTGAACGGTGTAGGAATTACAACAGTTTGCATATGTGCCTCCTACTTGTTAAGGAACCAAAAGTAATGGGACAATTGGCTTCTCAGCTGTTCCATGGCCAGGTGTGTGTTATTCCCTCATTATCCCAATTACAATGAGCAGATAAAAAGGTCCAGAGTTCATTTCAAGTATGCTATTTGCATTTGGAATCTGTTGCTGTCAACTCTCAAGTGGAGATCCAAAGAGCTGTCACTATCAGTGAAGCAAGCCATCATTAGTGTCACAGCTGTATGTGAGCAACAAGAGCATACACAGTTAATAGAGCTACTGACCGGACCCAAACTAGGGAGGATAAAGGGTGACCCCTGTCAGACCCTCAAAGCTCTCCCTATGCTGCTAAAGCACATGCCCGGATCCAAATGGTGGAACGGGGCATGCCCACATACCTAAGACTGATGACCACTGTAACCCCTACAATAGTGGAAGGGGCACGGCCACCGGTGCCCTGCTCAGTATATGGAGAGAACCGTGGCCGCCTCAGATCCATTCAGAAAATAAACAGGTACACAACAATGTCTGCACACTTAGCTGAAGGGGCTGCAGCCGCAGAGATGACGGATCCAAAGACAGCTGGCAATATCCGGAGTGCTTGCTGCAGCAGAACACAGGTCCAGTGAAATGAAAGCTAACAAGTGAAGATACTCAAGCAAGAGCTACAACTCAAATGAGAACTATAATCCACAGCCTAGAAAGGAGGAGGGGTGATTTAAAGGCAGGGAAATAAAACGCAGGAGGAACAGCTGGGAGGACTCCTCCAAGCTCTAGTAGTGACATCATCACAGGGGTGGAGAAACAGAGCTGTGAGAACGTCTCAAAACTCTGGTAGTGACAGTCCCCCCCCCTCTACGGGTGGACTCCGGACACCCAGGACCCACCTTCTCAGGATGAGCCCTATGAAATGCCCTGATGAGGCGAGTGGCTTTAATGTCCGACACCGGAACCCACATTCTCTCCTCAGGACCATAACCCTTCCAATGAACGAGGTACTGAAGAGAACCGCGGACAATGCGAGAGTCCACAATTCTGGAAACCTCAAACTCCAGATTGCCATCAACCAAAATCGGAGGAGGAGGCAAAGAGGAGGGTACCGTGGGCTGGACATATGGTTTTAAGAGAGATCTGTGAAATACATTATGTATCTTCCAAACCCGTGGAAGATCAAGACGGAAGGCAACAGGATTGATGACTGACAAGATTTTATAAGGCCCAATAAACTTGGGACCCAATTTCCAGGAGGGAACCTTCAGTTTAATATTTCTTGTAGACAACCACACCAGATCACCCACATTCAGGTCCGGACCAGGCACACGTCTCTTATCAGCCACACGCTTATACTTCTCACTCATCTTTCTAAGATTACTCTGAATATTTTGCCAAATGGTAGACAAAGACGAGGAAAATCTCTCCTCCTCAGGTAAACCAGAAAGAGCTCCTCCCGAGAATGTCCCAAACTGCGGATGGAACCCATATGCACCAAAGAATGGTGACTTATCAGAAGATTCCTGACGACGGTTGTTCAGAGCAAACTCAGCAAGAGGGAGAAATGAACACCAATCCTCCTGGTTCTCTGCCACAAAACAGCGCAAATATGTCTCCAGATTCTGATTGAGGCGCTCAGTCTGACCATTCGACTGCGGGTGAAAAGCAGAAGAGAAGGACAGCCGAACCCCCAGGCGAGAACAGAAAGCCTTCCAGAACCTGGACACAAACTGCGTGCCTCTATCGGAAACAATATCAGAGGGAATGCCGTGCAATTTAACAATATGGTCGACAAAAGCTTGCGCCAACGTTTTAGCATTGGGTAAACCAGGGAAAGGTACGAAATGAGCCATCTTGCTAAAACGGTCCACCACCACCAGGATCACCGACTTCCCTGAGGAACGAGGAAGATCCGTGATAAAGTCCATGGACAGGTGTGTCCAAGGACGGGAAGGTATGGGTTACGGGAGAAGGGAACCTGAAGGCCGTGAACGAGGGACCTTAGCGCGAGCGCACGTCTCACAAGCAGCCACAAAACCCTCCACCGACTTACGAAGAGCCGGCCACCAAAATCTCCGAGCAATGAGATCTACCGTGGCTCTACTCCCGGGGTGACCAGCAAGAACAGTATCATGATGCTCCTTGAAGAGTTTGTGACGTAGCTCAGGAGGCACAAACAACTTCCCAGAAGGACCACGGGCAGGTGCCTCAGTCTGGGCAGCCTGGACCTCGGCCTCCAAATCGGAATATAGAGCAGAAACAACTACCCCCTCCGCCAAAATGGGACCCGGGTCCTTGGAGTTTCCTCCTCCCGGAAAACAGCGAGAGAGAGCATCAGCCTTCACATTTGTAACGACAAAATTGAATCTGGAGAAGAACAGAGACCATCTGGCCTGTCTCGGATTCATACGCCTGGCCGACTCCAAGTATGCCAGATTCTTATGGTCGGTAAAAACGGTGATAGGGTGCCTGGCCCCCTCCAACCAATGGCGCCATTCCTCGAAAGCCAACTTGATGGCCAACAACTCCCTATCTCCCACATCATAGTTTCTCTCTGCCGGGGAGAGTTTTTTAGAGAAAAGGGCACAGGGTCGCCATTTGGCAGGAGAAGGGCCCTGGGACAAAACTGCACCCACACCCACCTCGGAAGCATCCACCTCAACAATAAAAGGTAAGGAAACATCGGGATGCACCAAGACGGGAGCAGACGCAAAACTCTCTTTAATCTTAGAAAAAGCTGCAAGCGCCTCCTCCGACCAAGAGGAAAAATCCGCCCCCTTTTTTGTCATGTCAGTAAGGGGTTTGACAACAGAGGAATAATTCAAAATGAACTTTCTGTAATAGTTCGCAAAACCCAGAAAGTGCATCAATGCCTTCTGATTCTCAGGAAGCTCCCACTCAAGTACAGCACGGACCTTCTTCGGATCCATGTGAAAACCAGAAGCAGAGAGGAGAAAACCCAGAAATTGAATCTCCGATACCATAAAAAGACATTTCTCCAGCTTGGCGTACAATTTATTTTCCCGCAGAATCTGCAGAACCTGAAAAAGATGATCCTGATGGGTCTGAACATCAGGGGAAAAAATCAAAATATCATCAAGATACACCAATACAAATTTCCCCATTAAATGGTAGAAAATACTATTAACAAAATGCTGAAAGACGGCCGGAGCATTCATCAGGCCGAAAGGCATAACGAGATTCTCGAAATGCCCGTTAGGAGTATTAAAGGCCGTTTTCCATTCATCCCCCTCTCTGACCCTGACCAGGTTGTACGCGCCTCTCAAATCCAATTTGGAAAAAACCTTGGCCCCAACAATTTGGTTGAAGAGGTCCGGGATCAGAGGAAGGGGATAGGGATCGCGAATCGTGATACGGTTCAGCTCCCTAAAATCTAGGCAAGGTCTCAGAGAGCCATCTTTTTTTTTAACAAAAAAAAAACCCGTGGCAACAGGTGATTTTGAGGGACGAATATGCCCCTTATCGAGACTCTCGGAGATATAGGTTCGCATTGCGATTCTTTCCGGTTGTGAGAGATTGTAGAGGCGTGCTTTTGGCAGCTTGGCGCCGGGAATGAGGTTAATGGGACAGTCAAACTCCCGGTGAGGAGGTAGCTCCTGAACACCGCTCTCGGAAAACACGTCCGAGAAATCAGAGAGAAATGATGGCACAGTTTTAGTAGACACCTCTGCAAAAGTCGCTGTGAGACAATTTTCTCTACAAAAGTCACTCCACTCATTTATTTGCCTTCCTTGCCAATCAATAGTGGGGTTATGTCTAGTGAGCCAGGGTAACCCCAAAACTAGAGGAGAAGGCAATCCGTTAAGGACAAAACAAGATATATCCTCCACATGAGTGTCACCTACAGCTAGCCGGATATTGTGAACAATGCCCTTCAGAGATCTCTGTGAGAGTGGAGCAGAGTCAATAGAAAAAACAGGTATATCCTTTTCTAATGTGCAAACCTGAAAACCATGCATGGCTACAAATTGAGTGTCAATAAGATTGACGGCTGCTCCACTATCGACAAAAATCTCACAAGAAATGACTTTGCTCTCTAGCGCCACCCTGGCAGACAGGAGAAAACGGGAACTGCAGGTCAGAGGAAAAGCATCAATTCCTACATCAACTTTGCCCAAAGTAGCAGATGAAGCAGAATTTGATGATTTACCTTTTGAGGTATTTCTCTTATTATTGCTCTTAGTACAGTTCAAGAATCTCCTAGACGGACAAACATTTGCCAAATGAGCTATGCCCCCACAACAAAAACACACCATACTCTGAGGACTAAATCCTCTTTTATCAGGGGCAAGTCGACCTAGCTGCATGGGCTCCTCCTCAGAGGGGAGCGAGATAGGATGAGGCCCCTGCACACTGAATGAGTCCGCACCACTGCCCCTAGACTGACAATGGCTGGACAGAGAGGTCTCGTTTCTTTCTCTTAGACGCCTGTCAAGGCGTACCGCCAATGACATGGCAGACTCTAAGGACGTTGGTCTCTCATGGAAAGCAAACGCATCTTTCAATCTCTCTGAGAGACCATGACAGAACTGACTCCAGAGTGCAGCATCATTCCAACCTGAATCAGCTGCCCATCTCCGAAATTCAGAACAATAAAGCTCCGCAGACAGTTTGTTCTGGCATAAAACACGTAAGTTAGATTCGGCCAGAGCAACACGATCCGGGTCATCATATATCTGCCCCAGGGCCACAAAAAATCTTTCCACGGATCGAAGGGAGGGATCCCCTGATGGCAGCGAAAAAGCCCAAGTCTGAGCATTACCCCTGAGCAGGGAGATGACAATCCTCACCCTCTGCTCCTCCTTACCAGAGGAGTGGGGACACAAGCAAAAATGGAGTTTGCATGCCTCTCTGAAGCGAACAAAATTCTCACTGCCCCCGGAGAACGTTTCCGGAAGTGAGACCTTTGGCTCGCAACAGACTCCATGAGCCGGAGCAGAGCCCAATGCTTGAAGCTGAGACATAGATTGACGGAGATCCGCTACTTCCAAAGAAAGACCCTGCATGCGGTCAACCAGGCCAGAAAGCGGATCCATGTCAAAAGGACGGTTTTGGTGGATTATAATGTCACGGCTGTATGTGAGCAACAAGAGCATACACAGTTAATAGAGCTACTGACCGGACCCAAACTAGGGAGGATAAAGGGTGACCCCTGTCAGACCCTCAAAGCTCTCCCTATGCTGCTAAAGCACATGCCCGGATCCAAATGGTGGAACGGGGCATGCCCACGTACCTAAGACTGATGACCACTGTAACCCCTACAATAGTGGGAGGGGCACGGCCACCGGTGCCCTGCTCAGTATATGGAGGGAACCGTGGCCGCCTCAGATCCAGTCAGAAAATAAACAGGTACACAACAATGTCTGCACACTTAGCTGAAGGGGCTGCAGCCGCAGAGATGACGGATCCAAAGACAGCTGGCAATATCCGGAGTGCTTGCTGCAGCAGAACACAGGTCCAGTGAAATGAAAGCTAACAAGTGAAGATACTCAAGCAAGAGCTACAACTCAAATGAGAACTATAATCCACAGCCTAGAAAGGAGGAGGGGTGATTTAAAGGCAGGGAAATCAAACGCAGGAGGAACAGCTGGGAGGACTCCTCCAAGCTCTAGTAGTGACATCATCACAGGGGCGGAGAAACAGAGCTGTGAGAACGTCTCAAAACTCTGGTAGTGACAATTAGGCTGAAAAAACAAAACAAACCCATCAGAGAGATAGCAAAAACATTAGGTGTGGCCAAAACAACTGTTTGGAACATTCTTAAAAAGAATGAACGCACCGGTGAGCTCAGCAACACCAAAAGACCCGGAGGACCACAGAAAACAACTGTGGTGGATGACCAAAAAATTCTTTCCCTGGTGAAGAAAACACCCTTCACAACAGTTGGCTAGGTCAAGAACACTCTCCAGGAGGTAGGTGTATGTGTGTCAAAGTCAACAATCAAGAGAAGACTTCACCAGAGCGAATACCAATGGTTTACCACAAGATGTAAACCATTGGTGAGCCTCAAAAACAGGAAGGCCAGATTAGAGTTTGTCAAACGACATCTAAAAAAGCCTTCACAGTTTTGGAACAAAATCCTATGGACAGATGAGACCAAGATCAACTTGTAGCAGAGTGATGGGAAGAGAAGAGTATAGAGAAAGAAAGGAACTGCTCATGATCCTAAGCATGCCACCTCATCAGTGATGCATGGTGGTGGTAGTGTCATGGCGTGGGCATGTATGGCTGCCAATGGAACTGGTTCTCTTGTATTTATTGATGATGTGAGTGCTGACAAAAGCAGCATGATGAATTCTGAAGTGTTTCTGGCAATATTATCTGCTTATATTCAGCCAAATGCTTCAGAACTCATTAGACGGGCATGGGCATGAGTTCAGTCACTTCGGTGCGCAATCCCATCCTGCGGCGCGTGATCCCGCGAGACCCGTGACCTACAGCGGCGGGTCTTGCGGGATCAACCGCTGCAGGACAGGATTGCGCACCGAAGTGACTGAACTCATTCCCGCGCAGCCCACAAGTAGCGGAACAATTACAAGAGGGGTGGGGAATAGCCAAATTAAAAAATATTTTGAACCAAAAGGTGTTATGGGGGCTCTGTGGATGGCACTGTTATGGGGGCTCTGTGGATGGCACTGTTATGGGGGCTTTGTGGGTGGCACTGTTGTGGGGGCTCTGTGGATGGCACTGTAGTGGGGGCTCTGTGGGTGACACTGTTGTGGGGGCTCTGTGGGTGACACTGTTGTGGGGGCTCTGTGGGTGACACTGTTGTGGGGGCTCTGTGGGTGGCACTGTTGTGGGGGCTCTGTGGGTGACACTGTTGTGGGGGGGATCTGTGGGTGACACATATATAGCACCTTATGCTATATATGTGTCATCCACAGATCCCCCCATAACAGTGTCCCTGTGAGTGAATGATCCCCAATACAGGGTCTGGGGGCCGGCATCTGGTGTTGTAATGGCAGCGGGGGCCGGTGCAGTCACTGTATTCTATTACATCGGGCCCCGCTCATTGTAATACTAATATTCATATATGAACAACTTGAAATCCTCTGCGATCCTCTCCCTCTCCGTACTCACAAACTCAGTAGCAGGCCGGGCGGCAGCGCAACTCACTGACGTCACACGCCTGCTCCTCCTACTTAATTCATAAAGTGGGAGGAGCAGGCGCGTTACGTCAGTGAGTTGCGCTGCCGCCCGGCCTGCTACTGAGTTTGTGAGTACAGAGAGCTCAGAGGGAGAGGATCGCAGAGGATTTCAAGTTGTTCACATATAAATATTAGTATTACAGTGAGCGGGGCCTGGTGTAATAGAATACAGTGACTGCACCGGGCCCCGCTGCCATTACCAGGCCAGCATAACATTCGGAATCGGGGTGCTGGGCACAGTGCTCCAGACAAAAAAAAATACCTAGTAGCCATTGGCTCCTGAACTGAAAAATTTAGGAGCCAAATTAAATTTTTAGTCACCAAATCAAAACTGAATCAAAATTTTGGTATCGTGACAACGCTACGCCGATCAGAATGGCGTAGGGTTGTTTCGATACCAAAGTTTTGATTCGCTTTCGTCACCATAAAAAAGTATTGCGATACTCAATACCGTGCAAAAAAATAAAAAAAACACCAAAAAAAGCTGCGTGCATTTCGCATTTTATAAAAACGTTCGGCTCATAATAGAACAGTCCTATCCTATTTTTTGGGGTGACAAGGTGACAGAAAATGGCGAATGCTCACCGCATAGAAAATATTTTTTAATAATTTAATAGTTTGGACTTTTCGGACACAGCCCTATGTAATATGTTTATTTATTGTTTATATATTTTATATGTAGAATTGGGAAAGGGGGGATTTAAACTTAATATTTTAGGGTACTTTCACACTAGCGTTTTTCATTTCCGGCATAGAGTTCCGTCACAGGGGCTCTATACCGGAAAAGATGTCTTCAGGTCAGTCTTTTTGACTGATCAGGCAAAAGATAAAACCGCAGCATTCTACGGTTTTATCTCTGGCGAAAAAAACTGAAAATTTACCTGAATGCCGGATTCAGCATTTTTCCCCATAGGAATGTATTAGTGCCGTATCCGGCATTCAAAATACCGGAATGCCGGATCCATCCTTCCGGTTGAACCGTGCGATTTTCACGCATGGTTGCTAGGATGAAAGTCTATTCACTGTATTACTTTCCCTTATAACAACATGGTTATAAGGGAAAATAATAGCATTCTTTAATGCAGAATGCGTAGTAGAAGGTCAATATAATAAACATTGGTGGCGCAGTGCGCCCCCCCAACACCCCAGTATAATAAACATTGGTGGCGCAGTACGTCCCCCCCCAACATAATAAACATTGGTGGTGGCGCAGTGCGCCCCCCTCCCTAGTATAATAAATATATAAACATTGGTGGGCAGTGCCAATGAGGGTTAAAAAAATAAATAAAAATTAACTCACCTCCTCCAATTGATAGCGCTGCACTCAATGTTTATTATACTGGGGGGGGGCGCCGCACTCAATGTTTATTATACTGGGGGGGGGGCGCCGCACTCAATGTTTATTATACTGGGGGGGGGAATATTTATTTTAGACAAGCAAGTTTGAGCCTAGAGGATGACACAAATGAAGCCAAATGAACTATTACTTGCTCAAGTTAGGACTCTTTCACACTTGTGTTCTTTTCTTCCGGCATAGAGTTCCGTCGTCGGG
This sequence comes from Bufo bufo, assembly GCF_905171765.1. Taxonomy (NCBI): domain Eukaryota; kingdom Metazoa; phylum Chordata; class Amphibia; order Anura; family Bufonidae; genus Bufo; species Bufo bufo. The sequence continues at coordinate 316,690,322 of NC_053394.1, forward strand.
GCTCTATGCCGGAAGAATCCTGATCAGTTTTATCCCCATGCATTCTGAAGGAGAGAAATCCGTTCAGGATGCATCAGGATGTCTTCAGTTCCGGAACGGAACATTTTTTGGCTGGAGAAAATACCGCAGCATGCTGCGCTTTTTGCTCCGGCCAAAAATCCTGAACACTTGCTGCAAGGCCGGATCCGGAATTAATGCCCATTGAAAGGCATTGATCCGGATCCGGCCTTAAGCTAAACGTCGTTTCGGCGCATTACCGGATCCGACGTTTAGCTTTTTCGGAATGGTTACCATGGCTGCCGGGACGCTAAAGTCCTGGCAGCCATGGTAAAGTGTAGTGGGGAGCGGGGGAGCAGTATACTTACCGTCCGTGCGGCTCCCGGGGCACTCCAGAATGACGTCAGGGCGCCCCATGCGCATGGGTGACGTGATCACATGGATCACGTCATCCATGCGCATGGGGCGCTCTGACGTCATTCTGGAGCGCCCCGGGAGCCGCACGGACGGTAAGTATACTGCTCCCCCGCTCCCCACTACTACTATGGCAGCCAGGACTTTAATAGCGTCCTGGCTGCCATAGTAACACTGAACGCATTTTGAAGACGGATCCGTCTTAAAATGCTTTCAGTTCACTTGCGTTTTTCCGGATCCGGCGGGCACCTCCGGCAAATGGAGTGCACGACGGATCCGGACAACGCAAGTGTGAAAGAGCCCTAAGATATATAAATAATTCTGTAGACCAATATTTTCCAACCTGTGGCTCTGAGGCTGCTGCTAAAACTCTGAGCATGTCCTGGCAGTCTTTGGTGGGCAAGAAATTCTGAAAGTTGTAGATCTGCAACACAGGTGGGGCCCTGGTCACAGACTTTACCTAGGGAATCCCACTTGACTTCGCCCATACAGCATCACAGGGTAGCGACAGCATCACAGGTCCTTTACCTCCTCCAGTTGCACAGCCTGTGAGCCTGACTCCTCCCACACAGGATCACATGGTCTTGACATCATCACAGGTCCTTTACCTCCTCACGCTGAACAGCCAGCCCAGGAGACTGACTCCGCCCACGCAGGATCACGTGGTCGTGACATCATGAAAGGTCTTTTAGCCTCCTCCAACTAGAAAAAGCCTGTAATGTATGGGCTACTGGGAGGAATAGGCGGTGAAAAAAAACTCTTTAGCACAGCTGCGGAGGGCCCCTATCCTGGCCGGGCCCTCGGACCACGTCCGAAATGCCCGACCGGTCAGTCCGCCCCTGGTGCAGATGGACAATGATGCAAAGCATACTGCAAAAGCAACCAAAGAGTTTTTTAAGAGAAAGAAGTGGAATGTTATGCAATGGCCAAGTCAATCTCCTGACATGAATCTGATTGAGCATGCATTTCACTTGCTAAAGACAAAACTGAAGGGAAAATGCCCCAAGAACAAGCAGAAACTGAAGACAGTTGCAGTAGAGGCCTGGCAGAGCATCACCAGGGATGAAACCCAGCTTCTGGTGATGTCTTTGCGTTCCAGACTTCAGGCTGTAATTGACTGCAAAGGATTTGCAACCAAGTATTAAAAAGTGAAAGTTTGATTTATGATTATTATTCTGTCCCATTACTTTTGGTTCCTTAACAAGTGGGAGGCACATATGCAAACTGTTGTAATTCCTACACCGTTCACCTGATTTGGATGTAAATACCCTCAAATGAAAGCTGACAGTCTGCAGTTAAAGCACATCTTGTTCGTTTCATTTCAAATCCATTGTGGTTGTGTATAGAGCCAAAAATGTTATAATTGTGTCAATGTCCCAATATTTATGGACCTGACTGTATATATATATATATATATATATATATATGTATGTATATATATATATATATATATATATAAGAGCGATCTGCCCCAATGGTAGCCTTTTATTCTTGACAAAACAATAAGGCAGTAAACTGCAGTGACCGGCTTGCTTCAGCCAGCGTTAAAGAAACAATAAAGTCCCATATCTATAGAATCACACAGGCATGGTTTTGCACAGTACCGTAACCCCACGGGGTGTATGTGTACCTCGCTTTGTCCGCAGTCTTTCAGGTACAGCAACTCCAGCTCAGACTCTGATCCCACACAGCACTCCCTAGAGCTCCACTGTCAGAGAGGTAATCACTCCCACCTGACACTGCTGGCTTTTACCATATAAACAACAAAGAGGAGTAATACCGACCAGAATGGTTCAAAACCCCGACGCACGTTTTGCGTGTAGCTTCCTCAGTGGATGAATCAGTACTCCTGTTTGTTGTTTACATGGTATTTTTGGCACTTGGCACTTTAGACTGATTTATAACTGCTTATGTGATACTTGTTTTCATCTATTGACCACATGAACTCCACTTGGAGTTTTTCTTATTTATTATGTGGTGTGATCGCACACGGTTTTCATACAAGTGCAATAGGAGATGTTGACATGATTATCACGGATTAAGGAGTCTGGATACTTGAAATGTGACATATTTGTATGGTTCCTTTTTATCTCCTGTAGATATATGCCGCTGCTATTTTTTATTTATGTAATTTTCTATTATGTATTAAATATAGCATTTGTTGGATTTACTATATGCTGTGTATTGTAATTTGGTGTGGTGGATTGCATTTGATCAGACACGGCATTCATGTTTGTTTGAGCTATTTCTAGTTGGTCCAATAAAACCTTTGTAAAACCCTTTCAAGGGTCTTATCTGCCCCATGTGTCCCCCTAAGACATGGCCATGTGCAAGGTCCATTACCATGCGTCTATATGGCTTGGGAACCACAAGCTGTTCCACTAATTCTTCACAGATTTTATTCACCCTGTACAAGTTTCTATTCATGGGAAAGTGAGGGTACCTTTTGTCTGCCCCTGGCTCTTGAGGTGCCCCATTGACTACCCCCACATTATTTAAGGACCCTTTTAACGTCTCATCTCGAAGTTGGGCGGTCCCAAAGTTTCCCCGAGATACTGTCAGGAACTGTCTCCTCAATGGCAGACTCCTCCTTATTATCACCTACCATGACCGAGAACGGAAATTCAGGGACCACCTCAGGGTCAATGAGCACAGGGCTGTCATTGCACGCAGGACATTGTTGCAGTACCGCCCTGGCCCAAAGATCCCAGAACAAAGGACAATCCAGGCCAATGATCATCTTATGCATCAGCCACTGCACCACCCCTACCTGGTGAGACCCCGTACCTTCCTCTGTTTTTAAGGTGACCTGGGCCACTGGGTAAACCTTGGTATCGCCATGAATATAGGTGACTCCCAAGGTTTTCCCAGGGACCAAGCATGTCCAGGCTCCTCGACTCCAGAAGTGCATTAACACTGATTGAACAGAATGGTAGTCCCTCCCCAGAGTTTGGAACAGCACTACATACAAACATGGAGCTCCATCTCCCTACGGAACAGTCCATTTGGTCCGAGTTAAGGGGGCCCTGAACCCCATATGTCCCGGGGCATGGCATCTCCAGCAGATGATCTCTCTTAGGGACGTCCTTCACAAGGAGATTTTAGTCCCTTCCTTTGACCTTCAGAGTCACTCTGCGCATTCCAGTATGGGGAGGTCAGGGACCCCGAGTCAGCTATGGTGTTCTCCACTGCATAATATCTCTCTACCAAGCCTACCAAGTCATTCGCAGTCTGCAGGTTTCCTTCTGCAAACCCAGCACTGCACTGGCTTGGAGAGAGCGTGCATGAAGCTGTACATTACGACCCGCTCCACCATTTTGACTGGGGAACAGACATCCAGCTTTAGCCATTTCTGGACGAGTTGCAGTAGGTCAAATATTTGGGACCTCAGGGGCTTGCCTCTCCTAAACCCCCATTGATGCCCCCACTGAGCCCGGACTATGACGGTTACCTCCAGACGTGTCAAGATCTCTGCTTTTAGTTTGGGGTATTTCTGCGCATCCTGCTGTGACAAGTCATAATAAGCCTTCTGGGGTTCGCCTGAGAGAAATAGGGCCAAGACCTCGGCCCATTGCTCAGCTGGTAGTCTCTCACGCTCAGCGACCCGCTCAAAGACTGTGAGGAAGGCTTCTACGTCTTCGTCTGTAGTGATTTTTTGCATGGCTTCTCGTACTACCCGCCATGCTCACTGGCATTCCTCATTACTGTTGGAAGCTGGGGTCTCCTTAACCCGGATGGCTTCTGCCATTATCACCATTTGCTTTATGAGTACCTGGTTCGTCTCCTGTTGTGCTTGCTGCTGTCGGGTGCTGGTCTGCACGAAGTGCTTCACAAGATCCTCCATTTTATCCACTTGGCCTTTTATTCTAATGGCAGGCTTAACCCAGGACATCCAGTGACAAATATTTTCTTTTAAAAGGTGAGTTCAGTAACTTAGGCTACTGGACCTTTAAATGTCCAACACAAACAATTCGGCTTCCGGCCCTTTAACTTACTGTTGCTCAACAGTGGCTATTCACGCATCCTCCACCAATTGTAGGGATCTGCCCCAATGGTAGCCTTCAGATAAGAACACAGCAGTCTTTTTCGCGGCGAAAGCAAAGCAACGGTTGCTGCTTTTCCAAGACTGCTTTGCCAAGAGCTGATCTACAAGAGCATTGGAGATATTCAGGAGACCAACTTAGTCTAACTCAGAGTTTTTCCACTGTAGCAGAACTTCAGTGGTATTTCTGGTGAATACTCAGACACTGTGTTTCAAGAGAGGTAAGGAATTTGCTAGACACAGTATCTCTATTGTCTGATTGCAAATGAGCATAGGCAAGTAAGGTGTTAATTTGCTGTTGGGTGAGGAGCCTTTGTGGGAGTGTGTGTATATATACCCACACAGTATTAGCTTGCTAATTATAGCTTGCTGCTTTTCCAAGACTGCTTTACCAAGAGCTGATCTACAAGAGCATTGGAGATATTCAGGAGACCAACTTAGTCTAACTCAGAGTTTTTACACTGTAGCAGAACTTAAGTGGTATTTCTGGTGAATACTCAGACACTGTGTTTCAAGAGAGGTAAGGAATTTGCTAGACACAGTATCTCTATTGTCTGATTGCAAATGAGCATAGGCAAGTAAGGTGTTAATTTGCTGTTGGGGGAGGAGCCTTTGTGGGAGTGTGTGTATATATACCCACACAGTATTAGCTTGCTAATTATAGCTTGCTGCTTTTCCAAGACTGCTTTACCAAGAGCTGATCTACAAGAGCATTGGAGATATTCAGGAGATACTCAGGAGGTAATCTGGAGGTGGATACAATCTAAACAAGTAAGATTTGTTTTGTTTAAAATCTTTCCCCTCTTTACAATGGCAGACCTGGTTCTGTGCAGGAATTGTTGTACTTTTATTTCAGGTTCCACTCTTCAGAGGTTTGGATACTGTCTGATCTGTAGACAGCTCGAAATTAACTTTTTGAAATATGAGATTTTTAAATTAACCACTAAACAAACTCAGGCTGAGAACATTGTAATGCCACTGCCACAGAGGCCCCCTAAATTTGGAAGATGGGTTACTGTAATTTCTGGTAGACTGAGAGTTGTGGATAGAAGGCATGTCCCACAGTCTGTGGCTCTCCATAATTCATTTGCAGCACTTTCAGAGTGGCAAGAGCAACATGGATGGCTCAAGCACAGTGGGTAAGAAACAATCATCTCCCATGCCTAAAGTATGTAAGACTGCAGCCAAAGACAAAAAGGAGAAGGTGAGGATTGATAGTAAGCAGCTGTTGGTGGGCAATTCCATCATAAGAGGTGTGAAGTTTGAGGAAAATGGTGTTGTGAGATGTCTCCCTGGTGCTACCGCTAGCAGGGATAGACGACGGATCCTTAATATTGTTAGGCAAGCAAAGCAGGAAAGGGAAGTGGATGTTATTCTCCATCTTGGGACAAACGATCTGGCTTGCAATGAGGTTTCAAAGGTGAAAGAAGCTTTTCACACACTTGGAAAGGATATACGGGAGGTTGCATCAACTGTTTCATTCTCTGCAGTTTTGCCTGTGCATAACCTTCAGCATGACAGGAAGATGCGCATTAAGGAATTCAATGTATGGCTTGGTGAATGGTGTCTGAACCAAGGGTTTGGCTTTGTGTCTCATGTTAGCTCTTGTTGGAATGGAAAAGAACTGTACAAGATGATGGTTTGCATCTTTCTCTCAAAGGAACGAATGTCCTCGGTGAACAGTTCCAGGTATTCGCTAAGAAGCATTTAAACTAGGAAAGGGGGGCAAAAGAGTGATAATCCAGCAGTCCAACTGCCCCCCGGAACAATGCCAGAAGAGGCCAGTAGCACAAAGGTTAAGAAATGACAAGCTCAGAGTCTTGTCTACAAATGCTCGCAGTCTAGGGAATAAGATCAATGAACTTGAGGCTATAATGGCATCTGAGAATATAGATGTAGTGGCTGTTACTGAGACATGGTTCAAGGGGAGTAATGACTGGGATATATCAATACCAGGGTTCTCTCTATACAGGAAAGACAGAGAAGGCAAGAAGGGCGAAGGGGTGGCCCTGTATGTGAAAGATAACATAAAATCTAATTTGATACAAGTTAGCGAGAACAATTTAGAGTCAGTTTGGGTTACCGTGCAGCTTGATAATCATAAGGTAACTCGTGTAGGTGTGATATATAGACCACCTAGCCAAGTCAAAGAATTAGATGATCTACTAGTTGAGGAAATAGCTAAAATGACATTGAAGGGGGAAGTTATCATTATGGGAGACTTCAATCTTCCAGATGTAAACTGGAAAACCAAAATAGCTAGTTCTGCCAGGAGTACAGATATTCTAAATTCCTTACTGGGATTATCTCTACAGCAAGTAGTGGAGGAGCCAACCCGGAAGGAGGCCATTTTAGATTTAGTATTCACAAATGGGAATTTGGTATCTGATATTACTGTAGGGGAAAGCTTGGGATCTAGTGATCACCAGTCAGTGTGGTTTACTATAAGTACAGTGACTGAGTCACACCACACAAAAACAAAAGTTTTAGATTTTAGAAAAACTGACTTTTCTAAAATTAGATTAGTGGTATACGAGTCCCTATCAGACTGGAACAGTTTCATTGGAGTCCAGGAGAAATGGGACTACTTAAAAGTGGCACTATTGAAGGCAACAGAAAATTGCATTAGGCTTGTCAGTAAAAGCAAAAAAAGGAAGAGACCACTGTGGTACTCAGCAGAAGTGGCCAAAATCATTAACAAAAAGATAGCATTTAGGAATTATTAAAAAAAAAAAAAAAAGAGGATGACAGACAAATTTATAAGATTAGGCAGAGAGAGGCCAAACAAGTTATAAGAGCTTCCAAAGCACAGGCAGATGAGAAATTAGCTCAGTCAGGGAAAAAAGGCGAGAAGGCATTCTTCAGATACATAAATGAAAAAAGGAAACTAAAACAAGGAATTACCAAATTAAAAACAAAAGAAGGAAGGTATATGGAAGAAGATAAAGAACTAGCTGACTGCCTCAATGAATATTTCTTTTCAGTTTTTACAAAGGAAAATGAAGGAGAAGGACCTCAGTTAGGAAAGAAGACTAATGAATCTTTTGATGCATGTGTCTTTACAGAGGAAGAGGTTCTAAGTCAGCTGTCTAAAATTAATACAAATAAGTCACAGGGGCCTGATGGGATACACCCAAAGCTATTAAAAGAGCTCAGCGTTGAACTTGCAAAACCATTAACAGATTTATTTAACCAATCACTGGCAACAGGAGTCGTCCCAGAAGATTGGAAATTAGCAAATGTTGTGCCCATTCACAAGAAAGGTAGTAGGGAGGAATCGGGCAACTATAGGCCAGTAAGCCTGACATCAATAGTGGGGAAATTAATGGAAACCATACTTAAGGAGAGGATTGTGGAACATCTAAAATCCCATGGATTGAAAGATGAAAAACAGCATGTGTTTACTTCAGGGAGATCATGTCAAACTAATCTTATTGATTTTTTTGATTGGGTGACTAAAATAATAGATGGAGGAGGTGCAGTAGACATCGCTTATCTAGACTTTAGTAAGGCTTTTGATACTGTCCCACATAGAAAGCTTATCAATAAATTGCAGTCTTTGGGCTTGGACTCCCATATTGTTGAATGGATTAGGCAGTGGCTGAGGGACAAGCAACAGAGGGTTGTAGTCAATGGGGTATATTCAGACCAAGGTCTTGTTACCAGTGGGGTACCTCAGGGATCTGTTCTGGGACCCATATTGTTTAATATCTTTATCAGCGAAATTGCAGAAGTCCTCGATGGTAAGGTGTGTCTTTTTGCTGATGACACAAAGATTTGTAACAGGGTTGATGTTCCTGGAGGGATACACCAAATGGAAAAGGACTTAGGAAAACTAGAGGAATGGTCAAAAATCTGGTAACTAAAAGTGCTAGATAATGCACCTGGGATGTAAAAACCCAAGAGCAGAATATAAAATCAGTGATACAGTCCTAACCTCAGTATCTGAGGAAAGTGATTTAGGGGTCATTATTTCAGAAGACTTAAAGGTAGGCTGACAATGTCATAGAGCAGCAGGAAATGCTAGCAGAATGCTTGGGTGTATAGGGAGAGGAATTACCAGTAGAAAGAGGGAGGTGCTCATGCCGCTCTACAGAGCACTAGTGAGACCTCATTTGGAGTATTGTGCTCAGTACTGGAGACCATATCTCCAGAAGGATATTGATACTTTGGAGAGAGTTCAGAGAAGAGCTACTAAACTGGTACATGGATTGCAGGATAAAACTTACCAGGAAAGAATAAAGGACCTTAACATGTATAGCTTGGAAGAAAGACGAGACAGAGGGGATATGGTAGAAACTTTTAAATACATAAAGGGAATCAACAAGGTAAAAGAGGAGAGAATATTTAATAGAAGAAAAACTGCTACAAGAGGACATAGTTTTAAATTATAGGGGCAAAGGTTTAAAAGTAATATCCTACTTTACTGAGAGAGTAGTGGATGCATGGAATAGCCTTCCTGCAGAAGTGGTAGCTGCAAATACAGTGGAGGAGTTTAAGCATGTATGGGATAGGCATAAGGCCATCCTTCATATAAGATAGGGCCAGGGGCTATCCATAGTATTTAGTATATTGGGCAGACTAGATGGGCCAAATGGTTCTTATCTGCCGACACATTCTATGTTTCTATGTTTCTTTTATTCTTGACAAAACAATAAGGCAGTAAACGGCAGTGACCGGCTTGATCCAGCCGGCGTTAAAGAAACAATAAAGTTCCGGTACTATAGAATCAGACAGTTATGGTTTTGCACAGTACCGTAACCCCACGGGGTGTATGTGGACCTCGCTTTGTCCTCAGTCTTTCAGGCACAGCAACTCCAGCTCAGTATCACGGTCGGCGTGGCTATCACATACGTGACACAGAGGGAGGGAACGAGGAAGGCCCTGCCCAAGTGAGAGGGAAGATGGTGACCCCTGACTCACCTGGCGGCTGGCACCTGGCTGCCCTGACGTCCCTAGACGGGTTCCTCACCCGTACGCCGATCACGTGCATAAGCCCTGGCTTTCCCTGAGCTGAGCCCTAGGTAGTGAACAGGGCGATGGGAACACTAGTCCGCACCACTAACTCTAAGGGAAAACACCAAGGGGAGGACAGACAACACAGACTCAACATATATTCCCAGGTGGGCGACAACAAGAGACAACAATAAGCCAAACAGGGATCCGGAGGGTAGCACACAGGAACAACAACCAGGATTAACCACTCCAGTGGGTCAATATAGATGTCCAGGCAGGAAGCTCTATAACTGGCAACTAAAGAAGTGTGAGGGGAGAATATAAGGAGGTAGGGAGTGGCAGACAAGAAACAGCTGAGGAGGAGAAGCTACGGATCCCTGAGAGAGACAAAAAGGATAGCAAGGCAAACACAGAAAACAATAACTAAGAAACACCGTGATCTTTAGATATAGAGCGCGCAGCCACCCGCTGCGACTTCCTGACCCCGGGTATAACGGAGTCAGACGTGGCTCTTGATACCCTCGTGACACTCAGACTCTGATCCCACACAGCACTCCACAGAGCTCCACTGTTAGAGAGAGGTAATTACCCCCACCTGATACTGCTGGCTGTTTTTTGTATGCCAGTCAAGACCCGACCTGGAACATGGGGAGTAGTCACCCACCCAGCACTATGACTACTCCCGGATCAGCTATTCACAGCTATACTAAATAACAAAGTGTCAACCAATTACTGCTGCTGACACATGAAATACTGGCTCTTACTTCACAGAGGCCAGGAACTAGGGATGAACGAATCGACTTCGGATGAAACATCCAAAGTCGATTTGCATAAAACTTTGTTTCAATACTGTACGGAGCAGGAGCTCAATTTCGCCTGTCCCCCTTTTGAGGAGAAAACCCAGGCGATAGAGGAGCTCTATCGTCCACCGTAGGTGTGTCAGGAGGACCGAGTGGTCCTGCGCCATCAGGAGGATGTCGTCCAAATAGAATATCAGTCGAACACCTCGACTGCGCAGCCAAGCCATGACAGGACGCATCAATTTGGTGAAACACCATGAAGCGGAGGAGAGACCGAAGGGGAGATATGTGAAACGCTAAATGCCGCCTTTCCAGAGGAAGCGTAGTAGGTACCTGTGTAGTGTACGGGGACTGTAATGCCCGTCACTACAAAAGGGTCACTTGGTGTGCTGTCGTCCCTCCTTAATTATGGGGAAGTTGGTATATGTCATTTTTATAAATTGTCATGTAATGTAATGCTATGTATTTCCCTGGTACTGTGACACTGGCCTGCTAGGGGTGTCATTCCAGCTTCTAGTCACTAGAGGGAGCTAGAGAGCCCTAGTTTATATAAGGCCCAGTCAGGGAAGAAAGGAGAGTCTAGTCTAAGTGTCTGTCTAAAGCTGCAGCCTGTAGTCTGAAGCTGGAGCTTAGACTATGTCAGAGACAAGTCCAGGCCTGAAGCCCGGGACCAGGAGAGGGTATTGCAGTCCCTGTAACCGGGTTCCGAATCCAAGGAGAAGGTTCCCCTCCTGAATATATATATATGCAGAAGCAGGAAGACCAGAGTTCAGAAGTTTCTAGAGCCTGAGGAAGCTGAGAGGGAGACAGAGGCAAAGCGCAGAGAAGCAAGAGGTACTCAAGATAACAGAGGAGGTACTTTATAAAGCTAAAACCAAGGATATACGCCAGAGTTAAGGTATTGGGCCTTGGAGAAGATTTGCTATGTTCCAGGATCAGTCAGAGATAGAGTGCAAGCTCCTGTACTGCAAGTCCTGTGTGTTTAACACTCTGTAGTCACCTTGCTCAATCTGTATTGCCTGCATCGACCGTATTGAAAAATCAACTGTATGCAAGGGAACTGTGCTTCCGTTAATGTCTCTATGAAAACTACTAAAGTTGGAGTTCTGTTTTAACATCACGGTGTTCCTCATTTATTCCTGCTATCAGCAAACGGCGTGCCACCGTTTAATTGGCACTGGCGTCACGAACATTTTCTACCATCACCTGCCCTTGCAGAGAGTCAGCCGTCTCAGGTTAGTGTCATTGCACTACTACATCCAGAAACTCTATTACACACAACTTGAGTACGCTGCACCTCTCTTTTGGCGTCACGAACAGGATACGCACGCTTTCTAGTGCAAGAAGCGTGAACTTTGTGTCTTATACAGTTGCCCTGTGACCAAAGTGACAAATTTCCTGTTTATTTAAAGTGGACTTTGTGAACTGAAAATCATACCAAAAGTGGTCCTAAAACCTCTAAAAAGCGCTGTGCAGTGTTGCGCTACCACAGAGGAAGAAAAACGCCACATTGGAGTGTGGTTTTGTGGACTTTTTACAATCCTGCTTGCTGTCAGTGAATGGACAGCGTTTCTTGCTAAAGATGGCCGCTGAGGCTACTGAAATAACTGCTGCGTCATCTTCATCCCGAAAAGGCGGGAAAAATTGGCGCCTTTCTGAGGAAATAGCGGGAAGGAGTTCAAGGTCAGGCGCCACTGCTTATCTGGACATTTGCATGTCTGCCAGCATGGACACCGCCTTCCATATACTGGAATACCTGGGGGGCGGCCTCCCAGTGCGAGGGGAGGAGCTGGCTGATTTAGTTGACGCGACCCTATCGCTCTCCAGAAAAGGATCGAGCATGTTGGAAAGTGAACAGAGCGTTGCTGCAGCGTCCGCGCCTGACATACCAGAGATGTCTGATATTGGTGTAGAGCCAGAGGAGGCTCCACCGGCCTACTCTCCGGGACCGGAGAAACCCGCCTGCCGCCCAAGGGAGAAAGAACCAGAGCCCTGCTATGGCTCGTGGAGAGACTTCTTTCAGCCCTCTTTCAAATGGTCCTCACTCATGGCGGAGATCCGGGAGGCCGCAATAAAGCGAAATACCAAGACCAAGATCTACTATGAAGAGTTGACCAAGACAATTCATGAACGACACACCAACACCCAACCCCGCCTGGAAAGGAGAAAGGGAGTGGTGGTGTCCTTTGACAAAACCCGTGGCTACGGGTTCATCCAAGATTACCTGACTGGCAGAGACCTATATGTTAACCGAAGGTCTGTCAAGAGAGACTACCTCCCTTCCTATCAGCACAGCCTCCGCGAGGGAGAGGAAGTGGAGTTCACCCCTGCCGAGAGCCTGAGAGGCCCTTATGCCACTGCCGTGACCCGTCCCAAGCGAGAACCTGAAGACTGGGAGGCAGAAGAAGAAGACTACTCTGGCTGCGAGCGGGAACCGGAACGCTCTCCAGAGCCGGCCCATCACGCCTTCCAGGAGCGGAGCTCCTTCATTGGGCCTAACGTCTTCTGGCAGCCAACCGTGTTGGAAAAATGGGTGAGCCCTTACCCTTCCCCCGAGCTGCCTCGTCGGGAAAAGACCATGCAAGAGATGGAAAATCTAAAGGGACTTCGAAATACCTTTGAGAACATCCGGAGGGGTCGGAGACCCGATGCATCACCAGAACCTGCAGAGGCCGAGTCCGCGCCATCGGTGACTGTACCTGCGCCGGCGGCGCCAGCAGATGCCCGCGACTCTGACACGGAGAGCATCGGTGAGCAGATTGTCCGGCTGGAGGAGAAGTTGCGGGAGCTGCGCAAGATCGCGACCGCCAGGATCCAGACGCCGCCAAAGGAGGACGAGGTAAGGGTGCCTGTCACCACCCGTAGAGTACCTTCTGCTGCCACCGCTCCGCCAGTGCCCCAAAGAAGACCCCCTGTTGCTGTGAATTGCTGCACAGAGCCCACCGGACCGCTTGCGGCGGCGGTATCCACTCCAATCCATCCCAGCATTATCATGCCGGGACCGGTACGGTCCACCCAAGGGTTTACCCCTAGGCCCATGGGGCCAATACCTATTAGGGGCCCCTTTACTCTGCAGCTGCCCCCTAACACCGTTATGTGGGCCCATCCTCCTGTAGAGGACTACTACAGGCCATATTTGCCAGCAGGGTCAAGTGATTATGATATGCCCCTGTAAACCAGCCTGCTAGGCCTTTTGATTTATTTCATCAATGAATGAGGGTATTAACCCTTCCAGGACAGGAGTCCTATGTTCCTGGTCGTTTGTTGCTGCTGCTGCCAGTTTATCCACGGCTCAGTGGTAGGTGTTGACCACTGAAGTATTAAAGTCAACAAAGCCAAGTTTGTTTCCAGGACCTCCTGCCTGCTTTTGCTACCCCCACACCACGTTGTGCCTGTTCCGTTGTTGCACCTTTTACCCTTACCCCCCTTTTCAGGTTGATCAGGGGTATTACAGCACTTGTTTTCTATTATACAATTTTATTGTGCAACTTCATACTAAGGAACCGTGCCCAGAGATAGACTCAAAAGAACCTGAGCCTCTGAGATTTTTGCTCTTTTAAAAGGAAATGTGCTCAGAGATGGACTCCACCGCATGAGAGCCTCTGTGATTTATTAGGAAAATAACCTGGGTACGGACTCATGTTTGTTCTTTGAGCCTCCAAGAACTTTTATACTGTTTTATCTATTGTGCTGTTCTATTATGGACTTATTCATTGTCATGGACTATCCTGGTTATAATGTTACGCTGTGCCAGGTCAGCGCCCCAGTTCCATTCACTATCCTGAAGAGAAGAGAACGACGCCCTTTGTCACCACCCTTCATCTTTGCCAATTGGACCTGATATGAATGTAAATGCAGATGAATTACATGTATGTATGCCTGCATGTCTCTTTTTTCTGTTTCAGGTAGAGATTCCAGTTGGGCGAGCCCTGATGGAGTACGAGGTCGTACTCAGCTTAAAGCAGTGGGGTATGTAGTGTACGGGGACTGTAATGCCCGTCACTACAAAAGGGTCACTTGGTGTGCTGTCGTCCCTCCTTAATTATGGGGAAGTTGGTATATGTCATTTTTATAAATTGTCATGTAATGTAATGCTATGTATTTCCCTGGTACTGTGACACTTGCATGTACAGGCCTGCTAGGGGTGTCATTCCAGCTTCTAGTCACTAGAGGGAGCTAGAGAGCCCTAGTTTATATAAGGCCCAGTCAGGGAAGAAAGGAGAGTCTAGTCTAAGTGTCTGTCTAAAGCTGCAGCCTGTAGTCTGAAGCTGGAGCTTAGACTATGTCAGAGACAAGTCCAGGCCTGAAGCCCGGGACCAGGAGAGGGTATTGCAGTCCCTGTAACCGGGTTCCGAATCCAAGGAGAAGGTTCCCCTCCTGAATATATATATATGCAGAAGCAGGAAGACCAGAGTTCAGAAGTTTCTAGAGCCTGAGGAAGCTGAGAGGGAGACAGAGGCAAAGCGCAGAGAAGCAAGAGGTACTCAAGATAACAGAGGAGGTACTTTATAAAGCTAAAACCAAGGATATACGCCAGAGTTAAGGTATTGGGCCTTGGAGAAGATTTGCTATGTTCCAGGATCAGTCAGAGATAGAGTGCAAGCTCCTGTACTGCAAGTCCTGTGTGTTTAACACTCTGTAGTCACCTTGCTCAATCTGTATTGCCTGCATCGACCGTATTGAAAAATCAACTGTATGCAAGGGAACTGTGCTTCCGTTAATGTCTCTATGAAAACTACTAAAGTTGGAGTTCTGTTTTAACATCACGGTGTTCCTCATTTATTCCTGCTATCAGCAAACGGCGTGCCACCGTTTAATTGGCACTGGCGTCACGAACATTTTCTACCATCACCTGCCCTTGCAGAGAGTCAGCCGTCTCAGGTTAGTGTCATTGCACTACTACATCCAGAAACTCTATTACACACAACTTGAGTACGCTGCACCTGGAGGCCTCCGTCAAGTACGTGTCCTTTAGATCCAATTTTGCCATCCAGTCAGCTTGAAAGAGCAAATCCCGCAGGAGATGAATGTCCTCCATCTTGAAGTGGCGGTAGCGTACTAGAGTGTTCAGGGCCCGGAGGTTGATAACTGGGCGCATCTGCCCGCCTTTCTTTTCTACCAGGAAGATGTTGCTCAGAACCCCCGTGAGGGACGTAGGTGCCCGTTCTACCGCACCTTTTGAGTGGAGGGCCAATAGCTCCTTGTCTATTAGGGCGCGGTCTGTTCTCGACAATACAATAGGGTAAGGGGGGGAGATGACATGGGGTGTCGATCAACTCTATTGAAAACCCCCTAACAGTGGATAGAACCCAGGGATCTGAGGTGATGTCCAACCAGGCTTGGAAAAAATGACGGAGTCTGCCCCGTACACAGATATTGTAATCTACATGGGGTAGATTAAATCTTACCGTAAGGGCGTCTGGAACCGGGGCTCCCTCTGAAGCCTCTGGAGCACCATGGTCTTCCACGGGAAGGGAAGAAAGGTGACTGTTGTCTCGCCTCCTGGTAGGGTGGTCTCTGATTGTAGGAGCCTCGTCCCGAACCTCAGGCATGGTAATTAGACCGGCCGGACAGACGGCCCCTGCTACTGCTGGCCCTGGTAGAGACCCGTCCCTGAAATACCCTCTTCATAGAGGATTGAGCCTTGTCTAAGGCTGTAAAAGTGCCTACAAAGCGCCCCAGATCCTTAATAAAGGATTCCCCAAACAAAAGGCCCTGGGCGTCTTTGCCCGCCTCAGTGAGTGCAATGTTAGCCAGCTTGGGCTCAATTTTAAAGAGAATGGCGTTACGCCTCTCTATAGACAGGGAAGTCTTCACACTGCCTGCAATGCAGATTGCCCTCTGTATCCAGCCCAGGAGCTCTTCTGGGTCAACCTGCCTGTTTTTGGCTCTGGCTAGTTTGGCCAGGTCAAACAATTTTGCCAACGGACCGAATATGTCCAGCAGTTTGTCCTGGCACGACTTTAGTGCGGAATCCAGACCCTTGCGGGGATTCCATCCCAATTTAGAAAGAAACTGGGTCATTTTGGAATCCACAATGGGGGTCTCGCAGACCTTACTGGGGGTCTAGGACATTCTGCTCTGAGTTTTTTGCGCGCCGACTTGCTAAGAGGGCGCCGTACCCAACTTTCCAGGTACTTAGCTACATGGTCCGCTGGGAACCATTCTGCAGATCTCGGGTGATGGAGAGCGTCTGGGTCAAACATAGGTTCCCCCATAGGATCCATGAGGGCGGAACCCGCAGAGGCTGGGGGGTTGTCACGAGAGCCGCTAATAACTAAACTCAATATAGCAGGGGCAAAGGGGTCAGTATCCTGTCCGCCATTATCCTCATTGGAGTCACATACGGTCTCAGCATCAGCCTCCTCACCAGACTAGATTTCTGAGTCGGAGTCACTCTCAAGCTGTGCTCTAGCACATTTCCACTGCCGCGCCCGTATTGCCTGGTGTGGAAAGGCTCTTTTGCGTGACATAGGCACATTGTCATGGGTGGAAAAGGTCACACCAATCGTATCGTTTCTGAAGGCAGTGGAGCTTAAGTGACCCGTTTCGGCTGTAGTTATAGTTGGGATTTCCCTGTGGGGTTTAGCGCAGAACGCGGTAAGCGTGTCTGCGTGGCAGAGCCCTTTTTGGCCAGAGGGCGTGCCAGTAAGGCATCAGATATAGTCTGGGACAGGGCGGAGGACATGGATCCCATAGCCGCCATGATAGGGTCTGTAGCGCCAGGAATTGGGCATCCAAAGGTACAGCCATAGGGTCATCTGCAGGGGAAGGGGGGCCGAGATGGCCAGGGAATTATCTGACATCTGGGGTAAGTCCATATCCCCAAGGGACAGGGGGTGGTAGGCCCTTTAGATTTAGGCATGTCAGCTGAAAGAAATAAGCCTGCTGCAGGGATAAAAGCTAATCTAAGTGAACCCGCAGAGCATAGGCCAGCAGGAGTAAGTCATCCCAGACTAGCCGCCAAATGAAGGGAAAACCTAGGGAGCTCACCAGGGCCCAGGGCGCTTGGCCCGGGCGCATGCGCACTTCGCTCAACGAAGCCGCTGCCAGGACTGACGTCCCCTTGGGCACCTTAGGTAGGCGATTGACCGGTTATAAAAACCTGTTTTTTGGGCTAATAGAGCCACAAGCAGGTTTAATAAGGCCAGTTTAGGATTCATGTTATTAGTACGGACATGGGCATATGTTTAGCTTATAGGGCTAAAATCTCATGACAGAATCCCTTTAAGAGAAGCATATAACAAACAAATTACACGATCGGAATGTGTGGGTAACATAAATAATGAACATTAAAAGAACGTGTACTTTTCTATCTGGTAGCAGCAAAGAAAGAGGAATAATATGGGGAGGTGCTGCCTATTATACTGGGACTTGGTATGGGAGTGGTCTATCACTATGGTTTCCATTTTCCTACTGTTGTATTCTTTGCTGCTATTGGTGGACAGTAAAGAAAGGGTTAAGCAATATGAGCCTCCATGTCTTGACATAAAATCTATATTGATCATAATTGCAAAAGAGCGTTCAAAGGTGAACTTGCCCTTTATGTGTAGATCATACAATACATTGATCTACTCTTTTCAATTGTACGTTGTATGGACGCTCATTTCTCCCTTAATAGGATTTGAATGTATTAGCTTTGGAAATGTCACGCCACAACCCATTGGTCACAGATTGTTCTGCTTGCATTAGATTGTTCTGCTTCTGTGTCACGTCTGTATCTAGATATATCTATCCCTGTGCAGTGTAATTATGTCTAGCAGATGGCTAGTTATCCGAGCAGCTGCTGCTCATCATACTTGATTTTCCTAATTTCTCCACTGATTTGATATGTATGGATCCCAAGTTAGTTCCAAAGAGACATTTCTTTTTGTCCCCATGATAACACTTCTTGCCCCTGTGCTCTGTCAGTGTTACGGGAGCAGTAAATTAAACCTGTCTCACAGGCAAACTGGCCCTGTTGCCCACAGCAGCCAATCAGAGCCCAGCTTTTATTTCTGAAACTGCTATGGTAAAATGAATGCTGTGCTGTGGCTGGTAAGGGTAAGAAGGGCCATTGTGCCTCATATAAGCCATTTAGAATCTACATTAATGTGAATAGAAAAAAATGTATTATGAAGTAGAAGAAATGAAAATCTGATGAACAATGTAAAATCCATCAATTGCATTGTTCCTCCGTGTCTTATGTGAAAAGTTTTTGCTTTTGCTACAAAGTGAAACCAATCTTAACAGCTATTGTATCTTATCTGTGCAAATATTAGGCCACAAAATGCCATATTAGCAGGATAAATATTCAATTACCATTGTGTCAAATAAAAACATCAAAAGCTTCCACATCCTGTGTAATTTAAATTCTGAAGCGTGTGCTCTACTAAAAGAACTGGTGTATACCAAACAGTATGAAAACTCCAGAAAATGGCTGCTCATTACCCAGCTTTTAGTTGTGTGTCTCGTCTGTGAAGCTAAAATACATCTTAAGTAGAGTTGAGCGAACACCTGGATGTTCGGGTTCGAGAAGTTCGGCCGAACTTCCCGGAAATGTTCGGGTTCGGGATCCGAACCCGACCCGAACTTCGTCCCGAACCCGAACCCCATTGAAGTCAATGGGGACCCGAACTTTTCGGCACTCAAAAGGCTGTAAAACAGCCCAGGAAAGGGCTAGAGGGCTGCAAAAGGCAGCAAAATGTAGTTAAATCCCCTGCAAACAAATGTGGATAGGGAAATGAATTAAAATAAAAATAAAATAAATAAAAATTAACCAATATCAATTGGAGAGAGGTCCCATAGCAGAGAATCAGGCTTCATGTCAGCAGAGAATCAGTCTTCATGTCATAGCAGAGAATCAGGCTTCACGTCACCCAAAACTGGAACAGTCCATTGTCAGATATTTAGGCCCCGGCACCCAGGCAGAGGAGAGAGTTCCCATAACATAGAATCTGGCTTCATGTCAGTAGAGAATCAGTCTTCATGTCATAGCAGAGAATCAGGCTTCATGTCATAGCAGAGAATCAGGCTTCACGTCACCCACCACTGGAACAGTCCATTGTCAGATATTTAGGCCCAGGCACCCAGGCAGAGGAGAGAGGTCCCATAGCAGAGAATCTGGCTTCATGTCAGCAGAGAATCAGTCTTCATGTCATAGCAGAGAATCAGGCTTCACGTCACCCACCACTGGAACAGTCCATTGTCAGATATTTAGGCCCAGGCACCCAGGCAGAGGAGAGAGGTCCCATAGCAGAGATTCAGGCTTCATGTCAGCAGAGAATCAGTCTTCATGTCATAGCAGAGAATCATGCTTCACGTCACCCAACATTGGAACAGTCCATTGTCATATAATTTAGGCCCCGGCACCCAGACAGAGGAGAGAGGTCCCATAACAGAGATTCAGGCTTCATGTCAGCAGAGAATCAATCTTCATGTCATAGCAGAGAATCAGGCTTCATGTCACCCACCACTGGAACAGGCCACTGTCAGATATTTTTAGGCCCCGGCACCCAGACAGAGGAGAGAGGTCCCATAACAGAGATTCAGGCTTCATGTCAGCAGAGAATCAGTCTTCATGTCATAGCAGAGAATCAGGCTTCATGTCACCCACCACTGGAACAGGCCACTGTCAGATATTTTTAGGCCCCGGCACCCAGACAGAGGAGAGAGGTCCCATAACAGAGATTCAGGCTTCATGTCAGCAGAGAATCAGTCTTCATGTCATAGCAGAGAATCAGGCTTCATGTCACCCACCACTGGAACAGGCCACTGTCAGATATTTTTAGGCCCCGGCACCCAGACAGAGGAGAGAGGTCCCATAACAGAGATTCAGGCTTCATGTCAGCAGAGAATCAGTCTTCATGTCATAGCAGAGAATCAGGCTTCACGTCACCCACCACTGGAACAGTCCATTGTCACATATTTAGGCCCAGGCACCCAGGCAGAGGAGAGAGGTCCCATAGCAGAGAATCTGGCTTCATGTCAGCAGAGAATCAGTCTTCATGTCATAGCAGAGAATCAGGCTTCATGTCACCCACCACTGGAACAGGCCACTGTCAGATATTTTTAGGCCCCGGCACCCAGACAGAGGAGAGAGGTCCCATAGCAGAGAATCTGGCTTCATGTCAGCAGAGAATCAGTCTTCATGTCATAGCAGAGAATCAGGCTTCATGTCACCCACCACTGGAACAGGCCACTGTCAGATATTTTTAGGCCCCGGCACCCAGACAGAGGAGAGAGGTCCCATAACAGAGATTCAGGCTTCATGTCAGCAGAGAATCAGTCTTCATGTCATAGCAGAGAATCAGGCTACACGTCACCCACCACTGGAACAGTCCATTGTCACATATTTAGGCCCAGGCACCCAGGCAGAGGAGAGAGGTCCCATAGCAGAGAATCTGGCTTCATGTCAGCAGAGAATCAGTCTTCATGTCATAGCAGAGAATCAGGCTTCACGTCACCCACCCCTGGAACAGTCCATTGTCACATATTTAGGCCCAGGCACCCAGGCAGAGGAGAGAGGTCCCATAGCAGAGAATCTGGCTTCATGTCAGCAGAGAATCAGTCTTCATGTCATAGCAGAGAATCAGGCTTCATGTCACCCACCACTGGAACAGGCCACTGTCAGATATTCTTAGGCCCCGGCACCCAGACAGAGGAGAGAGGTCCCATAGCAGAGAATCTGGCTTCATGTCAGCAGAGAATCAGTCTTCATGTCATAGCAGAGAATCAGGCTTCATGTCAACCACCACTGGAACAGGCCACTGTCAGATATTTTTAGGCCCCGGCACCCAGACAGAGGAGAGGTTCATTCAACTTTGGGTTGCCCCGCAATATAATGGTAAAATGAAAATAAAAATAGGATTGAATGAGGAAGTGCCCTGGAGTACAATAATATATGGTTAAGGGGAGGTAGTTAATGTCTAATCTGCACAAGGGATGGACAGGTCCTGTGGGATCCATGCCTGGTTCATTTATATAAACGTCAGCTTGTCCACATTGGCTGTAGACAGGCGGCTGCGTTTGTCTGTAATGACGCCCCCTGCCGTGCTGAATACACGTTCAGACAAAACGCTGGCCGCCGGGCAGGCCAGCACCTCCAAGGCATAAAAGGCTAGCTCTGGCCACGTGGACAATTTAGAGACCCAGAAGTTGAATGGGGCAGAACCATCAGTCAGTACGTGGAGGGGTGTGCACAGGTACTGTTCCACCATGTTGGTGAAATGTTGCCTCCTGCTAACACGTTCCGTATCAGGTGGTGGTGCAGTTAGCTGTGGCGTGGTGACAAAACTTTTCCACATCTCTGCCATGCTAACCCTGCCCTCAGAGGAGCTGGCCGTGACACAGCTGCGTTGGCGACCTCTTGCTCCTCCTCTGCCTTCGCCTTGGGCTTCCACTTGTTCCCCTGTGACATTTGGGAATGCTCTCAGTAGCGCGTCTATCAACGTGCGCTTGTACTCGCGCATCTTCCTATCACGCTCCAGTGCAGGAAGTAAGGTGGGCACATTGTCTTTGTACCGTGGATCCAGCAGGGTGGCAACCCAGTAGTCCGCACACGTTAAAATGTGGGCAACTCTGCTGTCGTTGCGCAGGCACTGCAGCATGTAGTCGCTCATGTGTGCCAGGCTGCCCAGAGGTAAGGACAAGCTGTCCTCTGTGGGAGGCGTATCGTCATCATCCTGTGTTTCCCCCCAGCCACGCACCAGTGATGGGCCCGAGCTGCGTTGGGTGCCACCCTGCTGTGAACATGCTTCATCCTCATCCTCCTCCACCTCCTCCTCATGCTCGTCCTCCTCGTCCTCCAGTAGTGGGCCCTGTCTGGCCACATTTGTACCTGGCCTCTGCTGTTGCAAAAAACCTCCCTCTGAGTCACTTCGAAGAGACTGGCCTGAAAGTGCTAAAAATGACCCCTCTTCCTCCTCCTCCTCCTCCTCCTGGGCCACCTCCTCTTCCATCATCGCCCTAAGTGTTTTCTCAAGGAGACATAGAAGTAGTATTGTAACGCTGATAACGGCGTCATCGCCACTGGCCATGTTGGTGGAGTACTCGAAACAGCGCAACAGGGCACACAGGTCTCGCATGGAGGCCCAGTCATTGGTGGTGAAGTGGTGCTGTTCCGCAGTGCGACTGACCCGTGCGTGCTGCAGCTGAAACTCCACTATGGCCTGCTGCTGCTCGCACAGTCTGTCCAGCATGTGCAAGGTGGAGTTCCACCTGGTGGGCACGTCGCATATGAGGCGGTGAGCGGGAAGGCCGAAGTTACGCTGTAGCGCAGACAGGCGAGCAGCGGCAGGATGTGAACGCCGGAAGCGCGAACAGACGGCCTGCACTTTATGCAGCAGCTCTGACATGTCGGGGTAGTTGTGAATGAACTTCTGCACCACCAAATTCAGCACATGCGCCAGGCAAGGGATGTGCGTCAAATCGGCTAGTCCCAGAGCTGCAACGAGATTTCTCCCATTATCGCACACCACCAGGCCGGGCATGAGGCTCACCGGCAGCAACCACTAGTCGGTCTGTTGTTCTATACCCCGCCACAACGCCTGTCCCCCAAACATATGAGTTTCAGAATGGCCTGCTGACGTTTACCCCGGGCTGTGCTGAAGTTGGTGGTGAAGGTGTGTGGCTGACTGGATGAGCAGGTGGAAGAAGAGGAGGAGGAAGCTGAGTAGGAGGAGGAGGAGACAGGAGGCAAAGAATGTTGCCCTGCGATCCTTGGCGGCGGAAGGACGTGCGCCAAACAGCTCTCCGCCTGGGGCCCAGCCGCCACTACATTTAACCAGTGTGCAGTTAGGGAGATATAGCGTCCCTGGCCGTGCTTACTGGTCCACGTATCTGTGGTTAGGTGGACCTTGCCACAGATGGCGTTGCGCAGTGCACACTTGATTTTATCGGATACTTGGTTGTGCAGGGAAGGCACGGCTCTCTTGGAGAAGTAGTGCCGGCTGGGAACAACATACTGTGGGACAGCAAGCGACATGAGCTGTTTGAAGCTGTCTGTGTCCCCCAGCCTAAATGACAGCATTTCATAGGCCAGTAGTTTAGAAATGCTGGCATTCAGGGCCAGGGATCGAGGGTGGCTAGGTGGGAATTTACGCTTTCTCTCAAATGTTTGTGAGATGGAGAGCTGAACGCTGCCGTGTGACATGGTTGAGATGCTTGGTGACGCAGGTGGTGGTGTTGGTGGTACATCCCATGTTTGCTGGGCGGCAGGTGCCAACGTTCCTCCAGAGGCGGAGGAAGAGGCCGAAGCGGCGGCAGCAGCAGAAGAGGCCGAGGCGGCAGCAGCAGAAGAGGTAGCAGGGGGAGCCTGAGTGACTTCCTTGTTTTTAAGGTGTTTACTCCACTGCAGTTCATGCTTTGCATGCAGGTGCCTGGTCATACAGGTTGTGCTAAGGTTCAGAACGTTAATGCCTCGCTTCAGGCTCTGATGGCACAGCGTGCAAACCACTCGGGTCTTGTCGTCAGCACATTGTTTGAAGAAGTGCCATGCCAGGGAACTCCTTGAAGCTGCCTTTGGGGTGCTCGGTCCCAGATGCCGGCGGTCAGTAGGAGGCGGAGTCTCTTGGCGGCGGGTGTTCTGCTTTTGCCCACTGCTCCCTCTTTGTCTTTTGCTACGCTGTTGGCTCGGTCTCACCACTGCCTCTTCCTCCAAACTGTGAAAGTCAGTGGCACGACCTTCATTCCATGTGGGGTCTAGGACCTCATCGTCCCCTGCATCGTCTTCATCCCTGACCTCCTGTTCAGTCTGCACACTGCAGAAAGACGCAGCAGTTGGAACCTGTGTTTCATCATCATCAGAGACGTGCTGAGTTGGTATTCCCATGTCCTCATCATCAGGAAACATAAGTGGTTGTGCGTTAGTGCATTCTATGTCTTCCACCGCTGGGGAAGGTCATGGTGGATGCCCTTGGGAAACCCTGCCAGCAGAGTCTTCAAACAGCATAAGAGACTGCTGCATAACTTGAGGCTCAGACAGTTTCCCTGATATGCATGGGGGTGATGTGACAGACTGATGGGCTTGGTTTTCATGCGCCATCTGTGCGCTTTCTGCAGAAGACTGGGTGGGAGATAATGTGAATGTGCTGGATGCACTGTCGGCCACCCAATTGACTAATGCCTGTACCTGCTCAGGCCTTACCATCCTTAGAACGGCATTGGGCCCCACCAAATATGGCTGTAAATTCTGGCAGCTACTGGGACCTGAGGTAGTTGGTACACTAGGACGTGTGGCTGTGGAAGAACGGCCACGTCCTCTCCCAGCACCAGAGGGTCCACTAACACCACCACGACCATGTCCGCGTCCCTTACTAGATGTTTTCCTCATTGTTACCGTTCACCACAATAAGAAAAATATTATTTGGCCCAATGTATTGAATTCAAATTCAGGCCTTTTTTTACAGACACCTAACACTATCTGGCTATCTATTTAGGTACCGTATTACACTAATACAGGCACAGCAGTAATGACAGATTTAGCTGAATATAAATTTGAGGGCTATTATTTAGGCGCTGTATGACAGGTATACGTTTACACACAGAATTAGACTTGGAATTGCACTGTAGCGTGTGTGTGATGTTATTGAGAATAACCCTATCTGCACCTTGAATCTTATATACCCTTTTAGGGATAGATTTAAAGTAGTCCTGATACAGCAGAAACCACTAATTTAGAGAATTGCAAAATTGGGAATTGTATTTCAACCCAGAACAAAAACTGTGCTTTGACGGACACTAAATAACTTGACCAGCTAAAGCAATAATGACAGATTTGGATGAATATAAATTTGAGGCCTATTTTTTAGGCGCTGGGTGACAGGTATACGTTTACACACAGAATTAGACTTGGAATTGAACAGTAGCGTGTGTGTGAAGTTATTGAGAATAATCCTATCTGCACCTTGAATCTTATATACCCTTTTAGGGATAGATTTAAAGTAGGCCTGATACAGCAGAAACCACTAATTTAGAGAATTGCAAAATTGGGAATTGTATTTCAACCCAGAACAAAAACTGTGCTTTGACGGACACTAAATAACTTGACCAGCTAAAGCAATAATGACATATTTGGATGAATATAAATTTGAGGCCTATTTTTTAGGCGCTGGGTGGCAGGTATACGTTTACACACAGAATTAGACTTGGAATTGCACAGTAGCATGTGTGTAAAGTTATTGAGAATAACTTGGTGACAGGCTCAGCTTGACCCTGATGTAGGATATAGCCAAAAAATAACCACACTATTGATGGTTAAATGCACTTGTGACAGGCTCAGCTTGCCCCTGATGTAGTATATGGCCAAAAAATAACCACACTATTGATGGTTAAATGCACTTCGTGACAGGCTCAGCTTGCCCCTGATGTAGTATATGGCCAAAAAATAACCACACTATTGATGGTTAAATGCACTTGATGACAGCTTGACCCTGATGTAGGATATAGCCAAAAAATAACCACACTATTGATGGTTAAATGCACTTTGTGACAGGCTTAGCTTGCCCCTGATGTAGTATATGGCCAAAAAATAACCACACTATTGATGGTTAACTGCACTTTGTGACAGGCTCAGCTTGCCCCTGATGTAGTATATGGCCAAAAAATAACCACACTATTGATGGTTAAATGCACTTGATGACAGCTTGACCCTGATGTAGGATATAGCCAAAAAATAACCACACTATTGATGGTTAAATGCACTTCGTGACAGGCTCAGCTTGCCCCTGATGTAGTATATGGCCAAAAAACAACCAAACTATTGATGGTTAAATGCACTTAGTGACAGGCTCAGCTTGCCCCTGATGTAGTATATGGCCAAAAAATAACCACACTATTGATGGTTAAATGCACTTGTGACAGGCTCAGCTTGCCCCTCATGTAGTATATGGCCAAATAAAATAACCACACTATTGATGGTTAAATGCACTTGATGACAGCTTGACCCTGATGTAGGATATAGCCAAAAAATAACCACACTATTGATGGTTAAATGCACTTAGTGACAGGCTCAGCTTGCCCCTGATGTAGTATATGGCCAAAAAACAACCACACTATTGATGGTTAAATGCACTTGGTGACAGGCTCAGCTTGCCCCTGATGTAGTATATGGCCAAAAAATAACCACACTATTGATGGTTAAATGCACTTGTGACAGGCTCAGCTTGACCCTGATGTAGGATATAGCCAAAAAATAACCACACTATTGATGGTTAAATGTACTTGGTGGCAGCTTGTGCTGGCGCACCACAAGACACAAAATGGCCGCCGATCAACCCAGAAAAAAGTGAATGAAAAACGCTCTGGGCAGCCTAAAAACAGTGAGCAATTGAATAGCAGCAGTTCAATGATCCACAGCTGTAGATCGATCACTGAATGAAGTCTTTTGGAGGAGTTAATCACTGCCTAATCTCGCCCTAACGTCGCAGCTGCAACCTCTCCCTACACTTGTAACAGCAGAGTGACTTGCAGCGCTACGTGACCCAAGCTTATATAGAGGCTGGGTCACATGCTGCACTGGCCAATCACAGCCATGCCAATAGTAGGCATGGCTGTGACGGCCTCTTGGGGCAAGTAGTATGACGCTTGTTGATTGGCTGCTTTGCAGCCTTTCAAAAAGCGCCAAGAAAGCGCCGAACACCGAACCCAGACTTTTTTACAGTTCGGGTTCGCTCATCCCTAATCTTAAGGCCTCATGCACACGACGGTTGTGTGCATCCGTGTCCGTTGTTCCGTTTTCTGTGATTTTCTGCGGACTCATTGACTTTCAATGGGTCCGTTGAAAACTCGGAAAATGCACCGTTGTTCATCCGCGTCCGTGATCCGTGTTTCCTGTCCGTCAAAAAAATATGACCTGTCCTATTTTTCTGACGGACAAAGGTTCGCGGACCCATTCAAGTCACACGGATGCACACAAGATGGTCATCCGCGTCCGTGAATTTAAAACTGGGGAGAGAGGAGGGTCTGCCCCCTGCTGCCTGGCAGCACCTGATCTCTTACAGGGGGCTATGATACGCACAATTAAACCCTCAGGTGCGGCACCTGAGGGGTTAATTATGCTGATCACAGCCCCCTGTAAGAGATTGGGTGCTGCCAGGCAGCAGGGGGCAGTCATGTACACAGTTCCTAATATATTCTAACTTGAAGCATCCCCATCACTATGGGAACGCCTCTGTGTTAGAATATACTGTCGGATCTTAGTTTTGACTATCTAACTCAAATCCGATGGTATATTCTAACATAGAGGCGTTCCCATGGTGATGGGGACGCTTCAAGTTAAAATATACCATCGGATTGGAGAAAACTCCGATCCGATGGTATATTAATTGGGACTCCTGACTTTACATTGAAAGTCAATGGGGGACGGATCCGTTTGCAATTGCACCATATTGTGTCAACGTTAAATGGATCCGTCCCCATTGACTTGCATTGTAAGTCAGGACAGATCCGTTTGGCTCCGCACGGCCAGGCGGACACCAAAACGACATTTTCCTTCATGTCTGGTGATCCTCCAAAAATCAAGGAAGACACACGGAAACAAAAACGGAAACGGATCACGGAACAACGAAACCCCGTTTTGCGGACCGTGAAAAAATACTGGTGTGTGCATGAGGCCTAAAGGTGTTTATAATATCAGATCAGTAAGGGTCAGACTTCCAGCACCCCCCACCAATTGGCTCCTAGCAGGAGCCATGGACATCTGAACTAACAAAGTGTACAGTCGTGGCCAAAAGTTTTGAGAATGACGCAAATATTAGTTTTCACAACCTTTGCTGCTAAACTGCTTTTAGATCTTTGTTTCAGTTGTTTCTGTGATGTAGTGAAATATAATTACACGCACTTCATACGTTTCAAAGGCTTTTATCGACAATTACATGACATTTATGCAAAGAGTCAGTATTTGCAGTGTTGGCCCTTCTTTTTCAGGACCTTTGCAATTCGACTGGGCATGCTCTCAATCAACTTCTGGGCCAATTCCTGACTGATAGCAACCCATTCTTTCATAATCACTTCTTGAAGTTTGTCAGAATTAGTGGGTTTTTGTTTGTCCACCCGCCTCTTGAGGATTGACCACAAGTTCTCAATGGGATTAAGATCTGGGGAGTTTCCAGGCCATGGACCCAAAATGTCAACGTTTTGGTCCCCGAGCCACTTAGTTATCACTTTTGCCTTATGGCACGGTGCTCCATCGTGCTGGAAAATGCATTGTTCTTCACCAAACTGTTGTTGGATTAAGTTGCTGTTGGAGGGTGTTTTGGTACCATTCTTTATTCATGGCTGTGTTTTTGGGCAAAATTGTGAGTGAGCCCACTCCCTTGGATGAGAAGCAACCCCACACATGAATGGTCTCAGGATGCTTTACTGTTGGCATGACACAGGACTGATGGTAGCGCTCACCTTTTCTTCTCCGGACAAGCCTTTTTCCAGATGCCCCAAACAATCGGAAAGAGGCTTCATCGGAGAATATGACTTTGCCCCAGTCCTCAGCAGTCCATTCACCATACTTTCTGCAGAAGATCAATCTGTCCCTGATGTATTCTTTGGAGAGAAGTGGCTTCTTTGCTGGCCTTCTTGACACCAGGCCATCTTCCAAAAGTCTTCGCCTCACTGTGCGTGCAGATGCGCTCACACCTGCCTGCTGCCATTCCTGAGCAAGCTCTGCACTGGTGGCACTCCGATCCCGCAGCTGAATCCTCTTTAGGAGACGATCCTGGCCCTTGCTGGACTTTTTTGGACGCCCTGAAGCCTTCTTAACAAGAATTGAACCGCTTTCCTTGAAGTTCTTGATGATCCTATAAATTGTTGATTGAGGTGCAATCTTAGTAGACACAATATCCTTGTCTGTGAAGCCATTTTTATGCAACACAATGATGGCTGCACGCGTTTCTTTGCAGGTCACCATGGTTAACAATGGAAGAACAATGATTTTAAGCATCACCCTCCTTTTAACATGTCAAGTCTGCCATTTTAACCCAATCAGCCTGACATAATGATCTCCAGCCTTGTGCTCGTCAACATTCTCACCTGAGTTAACAGGACGATTACTGAAATGATCTCAGCAGGTCCTTTAATGACAGCAATGAAATGCAGTGGAAAGTTTTTTTTGGGATTAAGTTAATTTTCATGGCAAAGAAGGACTATGCAATTCATCTGATCACTCTTCATAACATTCTGGAGTATATGCAAATTCCTATTATAAAAACTTAAGCAGCAACTTTTCCAATTTCCAATATTTATGTAATTCTCAAAACTTTTGGCCACGACTGTACAAAGCCAGAAACAGACAGCTCTGTACACTGTGTAGTCAGGGGTGTAGTGGGGGGACAAGCGAAGGACGTGCTCCGAGCATAGAGGGTTGAGGCCGCCCCTGAGCAGTTTATTTAGATGGTGAAGCAGGGAGCTGTTCGCTTCACCGTTCAGCTTTGCTGTGCCATTCACCAGCAGTCCACACATTGCGGTGCTGGGCTGTGTGGGAGAAGCGCGCAGGCCCGCGAATCAGCCTCTTCCTGTGCACCTGTGATCATTGGGGAAACAGGTGAGTATTCAGGTTTTTTTTTTACTTTATTAATGGAGGGGGCACTACTACTGTGAGGGGCCATAATGAGGGCATTACTATTGTGAAGGGGCACAATTTGGATATTACTACTGTGAAGGGGCACAATGCGGGAATTACTACTGTGAACAAGCACAATGTGGGCATAACTACTGTAAAAGGGCACAATACTAGCATAACTACTGTGATGGGACACAATATGGGCATAACTACTGTGAAGGGGCACACTGTAGGCATTAGTACTGTGAGGGGGCACAATGTGGATATTACTACTGTGAGGGGGCAGAGTGTGGGCATAACTAATGTGTGGTAGCCAGGGGCGGACTGGCCATAGACCCTACAGGGAAATTTTCCAGTGGGTTGATGTCCAACGGGCCACTAGAGCCCATCTCAGGCCGCCAGGTACATAACGATCTGACACTCTCAACATTAATTAACAATAGGAGCACCAGGTACTTATGTACCTAACCTGGCACCACAGGTGCCCTCGTCAATTCAACTGTATTATGCATGCCCCGTCGTTCACCCTCATAGGAAACAGGCCCTAGACGTGAAGCCTATGAGGCAGAGAACAAATTGCTCAGGAACACAGGCATCTCAGGCCCCAGGCTGGAAGAGGCTTGTGGCCAGCACTGCAGACGGTATTGCTAAGCCCACCTACCTTCTTGCTTCTGTCTGGACGCTTTTAGTTTTTTCCTGGGACACTTTAAGTTGGGATGGCTAGGTCTTACAGGGCCAGCACAGCGTCCCCTGCTGGGGATTTCACAGGGACAGTTACCATCCCCTGTGGTTATTCTTTTTGCTTTATCACCACAGCAACATTGTTCCAGATCCAGCAGACATCACGCTGACACATCAACAAAACCCTGAATGCGGTAGGTCCAGTTGGTTCTTTAATTTATCACAAGGTGTACTGGTTCCACTATGTACCCTATGATAGATGTTCTAAGGTGTTCCAATTTAGGGACATTTACAAAGACTGTTTTTTTACACCGATTTTTGTCCCCCCTCTGCACTGCCGGAGGACTAGCCTAATTTATGAAGTCCATACGCCTGGATTAAAAACCAGACCCCTAACTGGAGTTGTTTTTACTCCTCTTTTACGCCTGCTTTCAAGCGTAAAAGATAGATATGTCAGCCCAGATTCCCGCCCCCGTTATCACGCAATTACCACTCCTAAATAGTCGTAAAGAGGGGGCTTGCAACTATTTTTTAAAATATTTGTAAGGATATTATTAAAAATTAAGCTATTCACTTATAACCCTAAGGGGACTGAGGGGACTGGGTGGGATTGTGTGAGTATAGTTATACATTGGGCAGAGCTAGAGGCGTGGCTTAGTATAAAAAAAAATTGCTGCAACACGCTACGTGAGCCACTGATATTGTCCCGCTTTCTGATTTACTTAAATTGGGAGATAACTAGGTGGGTGCGGCATACTGAATCCTTGCCCTGGGTACAGGAAAGGCTAGCTAAACCTCTGGTGTAGTGGCCATGCCAGGTTACTGCAGCTCAGCTCCTATTCACACAAAATGTAAGGCCATGTTGACACAGTCAGGGCTTGCAGAAACAAATCCGCCCATGATTTACAGGGAAATGTGTATGTAGATTATCTGTTGCTTAAAGAGACACTACCATCAAACATTTTTTTTATTGCATATATGTGAATATTCTATGTATTGTTTTCCAAGAACGGGTAGATGGTTTTCTGGATATAATTTTTTAAGTAACTGTATGTAGTCTACTTCCTGTCCTGGTTCTTTAGTTCACTCTTGTTTGGACTTTTAGCACGACAAACAGGCTTGCTTGACTTTCTCAGTCAGACCATTCACTGCAGCCAGTGAGGGAAGGGGTGAGTGACTCAATTAGAGCATCACACCTTACACTGATAAGTGCAATGCTAATTTGTTGACATCATTATCTAGGCCTGTGAAGAGAACAACAGAGCTGTCATACGGTTATTCCAATTCTATGCCTACTATTATACTAGCAGATAACATTATTCTCTCACAGTAGCAGTAAACTAACAATGATTTGCCTACATATATAGGAGCTTTATCTCTTTGTGCTGACTGCTACCGAAATATAATATTTTGTATATAATTTTTAATTGTATCATACTGCTGAAATGGAAAGAAAAAACTGCCAAAAAGTATTTAAAAAAATACCCCTTTCTGACAAAAGTGTCACTTTAAAACTGGTGTATAAAAAAAATTATGCAAATGGGTTGCCAGTGATATGCTGTGGATTCTGCTCGGATTTAGTAGCGGGCAGAATGCAAGTGTGAACATTACTTTAAATCTGAACAAAATTTCTTATTTTCATTGTTTCTGCCAGAAATATCATACCCTCTTCATGAGCAGTGTAGATGTTTTAGGGACATATGGTAATTACCAGTATCCTTTCATGTTTTCCACCTTGGGTCAACCCGACAGTCAGAAGTTATATTTTTAGTGCAATGAAAGTTCTCATTTGATAAACTGTTACGTAAGCTCCTGCAAGAACTAGATAAGGGGCCCCGTGGAAGGAGAGAGAAATACTCCAATGCTACCATCACGATGTATCCAAGCCAAGAGACACTAAATCATTATCCGTATCTCACAGACATTTTTAAATTCTGTACAGTAAACATAAACTGTTTAAAGGGGTATTCCAGTTTCATGAAGTTGATGACCTATTCTCAAGATAAGTCATCAATTTCAGATTGGTGGAGGTTCGACTCTCGGCACCCTCGTTTATCAGCTGTTTGAAAGGGCTTTAGCGCTAGTGCAAGAGCTGCGTTCTCTTCAGTGTTTACCTGCAGTCTACATTGCAGAGGTGGTGCAATGTAATTACAACTGTTCATCCCATTCAAATGAACGAGAGCGGAAGCTGTAACTACCCCGCACTGCCGCTATAATCCAGGTTAACACTGCCGAGAATGCAGCTCTCACACTAAGCGTACTGCAGCCTCTGGGGATTTGCTCTGGTAGACAGGGTAAGCAGACACAGTACAGAGGCAAAAACCAGTTGGTAAAGCAAAACTTCAGTGTTTATTCACACATAAGGAAAAAACTAAATGACAGTTCGCAGTCTTGGTGTTAGTTCACACAATGGGAAATCCAAGGAACAAAACAATCACCTTAATTTGTTAGCAGTTTTTTCACCAGCGGTCCACAACAGGCTTTAAGGGGCCTGTTTCCCAGCATGCGGCTCTCAGCCCTCCAGCACGGCACCATGCCTCAGATCCCAAACACAGACTGTGCTCCCCTGTCAGAGAGGAGTAATCCACCCCACCTGACAGTGCTGACTGCCTTTAAACCTGCCAAGACCCGGCCTTGAACGTGGGGAGTAGCCACCCACCCGGCACTTTGGCTACTACCAATAAAAGCCGTCCCGGATCAGCTTTACAGCCATACTAAACAGCTGAAGTGTCAGACTGCAAGCTGCAATACTAACACTTCAGGGGAAAAAAAACGGCTCTTACCTCACCGAGGCCAGAAACCTCGGTGACATGTACCGACCATCAATGATGGCCCCTTGTTCCTTCCTACATACCTCCCCCCTTTGTTCAACACTGATGGGGTGGACACACATTAAACAGTGTACCCGGGACAGGGCATCCGCATTTCCTAGTAACCGGCCTGCCCTGTGTTCCACTGAAAACTTTACATTTTGCAAAGACAGAAACCACCGGGTGACCCGGGCATTTCTGTCCTTGGCCTGGCTGATCCATTTGAGAGGGGAGTGATCGGTCACCAGACGAAACTTTCTCCCCAACAAATAATAGCAGAGAGACTCGAGTGCCCGCTTGATAGCCAAGCACTCTCTCTCCACTATACTATACCTGGTCTCAGCTGCAGTAAGCTTCCGGCTGAGGAAGACAACGGGATGCTCCTCCCTGTTGACTTCCTGAGACAGTACCGCACCAAGACCTACTTCGGAGGCATCGGTCTGTACAATAAACTCCCTTTTGAAGTCAGGTGTCACCAAACCGGGGACCCACACAGGGCCGACTTCAAAGCGGAGTAAGCCTTTTCCACCCGCTCATTCCAGTGGACCGTTACTGACTTGCGTCTCTTCAAAAGGCCTGTCAATGGTGCGGCCATTGTAGCAAAGTGGGGGACAAACCACTTATAGTATCCCACCATTCCCAGGAAAGACTTTACTTGCCGAGTAGTGACAGGTCGGGGCCAATTTCGAATTGCCTTAATTTTGTTCACCTGAGGTTTGATAACTCCGCGCCCAATTACATACCCCAAGTACATGGCCTCTTCTAACCCTATTGTGCATTTTTTTGGTTTAGCAGGCAAGCCAGCCTTCCTAAGGGAGTCCACTACAGCCTGTACCTTAGGTAGGTGACTTTCCCAGTCGGTACTGTGGATAACGATATCGTCCAGGTACGCCGAAGCGTACCGATGATGTGGACGGTGTACAATGTCCATTAGCCTTTGTACTGATACAGCCCCTCTGGTGTGATGAAAGCTGTTTTCTCCTTAGCAGCCTCCGTCAAGGGTATCTGCCAGTACCATTTGGTGAGGTCCAAAACAGAGAAGTACCGCGCTTGGCCTAACTTCTCAATAAGCTCATCCACTCGGGGCATGGGATATGCATCAAACTTGGAAACCTCATTAAGTTTGCGGAAGTCGTTACAGAATCGTAACGTCCCGTCCGGCTTGGGTATTAAGACTATCGGATTGGCCCATTCACTTTTTTGACTCCTCGATGACACCTAGCTGTAACATCAGCTGCACTTCTTCCAAGCTGGCTTGTCGCCACGACTCAGGTACCCGGTATGGTTTCATCTGGATTCTGGCCGGAGGCTCAGTGACAATGTCATGTCGCATGATAGAAGTGCGTCCAGGGAGGTCTGAAAACACATCCATGTTCCTGCTGACGATCTCCCTGGCCTCCTAAGTCTGTTTAGAGGAAAGGTTGTCAGCAATCTTTACTGTGGCAATTGCTCACCTCGTATCAGACAGTGGGACTGGAAACTCTACCCCCAGAAAACCCGGCCGGGGGCTGTTATCCGTACTGGTCTCCCTATCTTTCCATGGTTTCAGCAAGTTTATATGGTACACCTGCTCCGGCTTTCTCCGCCCAGGCTGGTACCTTGTAGGTTACCTCCCCAACTTTTTCGAGCACTTCGTAGGGACCCTGCCACCTAGCCAGGAACTTACTGTCCACCATTGGCACCAGAACCAAAACCCAATCTCCAGGGTTAAAATTCTGAACCCGAGCCTGGCAATTTTTTTCACTCTACTCTGGGCTCGCTGAGCTGACTCTATATGTTCCCTAACCAGCGGCAACACTGTCTCCATCTGATCTTGCATACAAGTGACATACTCAATCAAACTTTTATGCGGTGTGGGTTGTTGTTCCCACGCCTCTTTGGCTATGTTCAACAGACTACGCGGATGTCAGCCATACAGCAGTTCGAAGGACGAGAACCCACTAGAGGCCTTGGGCACCTCTCACACTGTGAACATGAGATAGGCCAGTAGAAGATGCCAATCCCTCCCATCTTTAGACACCACCCGCTTTAACATGTTTTTCAAGGTTTGATTAAACCTCTCTACCAGGCCGTCCATTTGCGGGTGATAGACAAATGTCCATAACTGTTTGATCTGTAGTAGTTTACTGAGTTCCCTCATGACTTTTGACATAAAAGGGGTCCCCTGTTCGGTCAGAATCTCTTTAGGTAAGCCCATACGGGAAAACATCTCCATTAACTCTTTGGCTATGAGTTTGGCAGAGGTATGTCGCAGCGGCACCGGGTACCGAGTGGCATAGTCCAGGACTACAAAGATGTGTTGTTGCCCTCTAGTGGACTTCAGTACTGAGCCTATGAGATCCATAGCAATCCGCTCAGATGGAACCTCAATAATCGGGAGAGGGACCAGGGGACTACGAAAATGTGGCTGGGGGCTGGTTATCTGGCAGGTTTTGCAAAACTTGCAATACTCTTCCACCTCTCTGAACACACTGTGTCCTGCATTTTATGCTGGTCCAGGTGTTCCCCAAAAACATTTTGGTGGGCTAACTCCAACACGAGCTTGCGATACGCCTTGGGCACCACCAACTGTTCAATATGCTCACCCCGTAGTTGATTTACCCGGTACAGCATCTTCTGTTGAAGCACAAAACGGGAGAACATAGACTCGGCCCCCACTTGTTGCGGCTCACCCTCAACTACTACCACATTTTCCCAGGCCCGATATAGAGTCGGGTCCTGGTGCTGTGCTGTACCAAAATTGTCTCCAGAGACGTTGAGGTCTGCCAACTCCGGACCCGGCGGCAAATCCTCCACGTCTCCCACCATTACATTCAGTGGGGTTGGCTCCTCCCCCTCCACCGCAGTGGCGGCCACCCCTACTGCTGGCCCCTTCAGCCTCAGGTTCCCAGGGTTCCGGTTTCCCCCCTGAGCAAGGCCATTCTATTGGGGCTACTTTTGCCCCATGGGTATCGGTGACTCTCGCCTCAGGCCACAGTGACGGGAAACCGGGGAAGTGTCACGGGAAGTACAGGGAAGGAAAGACAATCCCAGGTAACCACAACTAAACAACAACAGACTAGGCCCCAAACCTAGGGAATAAAGAGGTCACCTCCTAGCATTCCTTGATACTCTCCCTAAGCTGCTAACAACATGTGTAAATATCAATGGTAGAAATTCACATGCACAGGAACCTGAGACTGCTGAAACACTGCACCAAACCCTCAGCTTAGGTAACAGGGAAAGAGGCAACCGGCTCCTTCCAAACTGAAGGAGCTAGTGTCTCACTGAGGCCTGGTCAGGACAGACACACCAAGAAAAGGGAAAGGACTTAGCTTGAGATGTAACTGGAACAGGAGAACCACCACACAAGCAGAGCACTCCACAGAAGAGCAATCAGCCGCAGGGAAACAAGTGAGAGGCGGAACATATAAAGAGCCCCCTGACTGATAATGAGCAGCAACAATGAAAACAAGAGAGATCTGTCAGATAGACTCCTGAGTCTTCCGTCTATTTGAACTTCTAAGATCTCTCCCAGGGCCGGCGGTGAAAAGTACCCCCCCTTCTACGGGTGACCTCTGGGCACCCAGGATCAACTTTATCAGAGTGGGCACTGTGAAAGGCCTTCAGAAGCCGACTGGCATTCACATCAGTCGCCGGGACCCACATTCTCTCCTCCGGACCGTAACCCTTCCAATGAACGAGGTATTGAAGGGAACCCCGAAGAACACGAGAGTCAACAACTCTGGAAATTTGAAACTCCAGATTCCCGTCAACTAAGACAGGTGGAGGTGGCAAGGAAGATGGTACAGCAGGTTCCACGTAACTCTTTAACAAAGATTTATGGAAGACATTATGGATCTTCCAAGCTTGCGGAAGTTGAAGGCGAAAAGAAACTGGATTAATAATGGCAGAGATCTTGTATGGACCATTAAATCTTGGACTTAACTTCTAGGATGACATTGTAACGGATCTCCTGGCATGCCGACCGGGTACCTCCGTTGATAAATGCTCCCTGTGCCTCCCGAGGACTCCAAGCACTCCGCTCGACACCGATACCACCACAGGAACCAGGAACAGGAACAGCTCTTACAAGAGCTAGGAGTAATAGCCAGGGGAGTATACACGTATAGCAATCCCCACACACATGAGACGAGGCTCTACGTTGAATGTAAAACAGGAACTCTTTATTGAGGGCTACCCGCCCGTATTTATGCAGGTCCCCATCTGGTGGACACTCCCCTAGGGGACCAGATGGAGGACTGTGACACAGGACAGATATGCAGCAATTCAGGATACACAGACACAATACATCCCCACAATGCATCATGGTTTCCTCCTCTCTGCCCTGGAGACACCCGAGGAGTAATTCAATTATCTCTCAGGACAAAGGGAAATCGCCAATACACATGTGGGGACAACAGGACAGAAATCACCATTTAAACATACAATGTCACAACCCTTACAGTAAACACAGACATTTAACATATCCCCAGATAGCTCAAGTCTGAGTGCATATTATTAGGTGAATGGCACTCAGACTACACGAATACAATAAAATTAGCTATCTGGGTACCCTCACATAACATACAATACAATTCCAAAGACAGATGGTTCTGTCACACACCTCAAAAACCCCACATATCCCCATAATGTATACATCCATGGATAGCTCTGATCTGGGTGAACAACATATCCAAAAATCACTCAGATCCGAGCAGGGGTTCCCGAATTCCATGGAAGTCACATTTGGCCGACCGCAAGCATGGCTTTCCTGCCCAAAACAGTTCCACAGATTTGTGCGGCCGGTCTGTCTTCTCCTTCAAAGTTAGTATGGGCAATAATCCTGAGGCAAGAGGCTGGCAAACAGGCCCCTCCAAAACACAGTGGCGAGGTTATTTTCGCCACACATCTCCCCCTCCCAGGGAAGACTAGCCAGATACCTGACCGCACGCCGGTCGGTACCTGAGAGTCTGGCAGCCCACCCACAACCAAATACTGGACCTGTTGAATTTAGTAGCCTGTCTCTGTCCAGTGAGTCCACCAAGGTTATGTTGGTAGCTGGTACTCCCGGTCTCTGTGTTGCTCCCTGGCTTTGAGTGGAGGTTGCTTTGTGGGCAGGGATCAGTGGTACTCTGCCCTGCTGCCAGCGCTACCACGGAAGAAGCCTGGTTGGAGCCTGGTTGTTGGAGGGGGAGACCGACTGTCTCCCCTTTGGATACCCAGATCTGCTGCTGGAGGGGGAGACCGACTGTCTCCCCTTTGGCTAAACAGCCCTGTTGCTGGGGGACAGGACCGACTGTCCCTACCCCCTGTGCTGTAAGTGCAGAGACCATGGTCCCATCTGCACTGTTGTGAGGCTTACTGTCTCCCCCTGGTGCGTTAAGCTGCCGCTGGGGAGAGGGGGTAACGAGCTCTTCTCCCATACATACTTCCAGCCGCTGGGGAGGGCGACCGACCGTCTCCGCTCCCAATACAGTGTCCTGCTGCTAGGGAAAGGAGACTGGGCTCTCTATTCCCTGCTGGACACTCTGCCGCTGGGGGACAGGACCGACTGTCTCTGCCCCCTGTAACTCAGCCTGCCGCTGGGGAATGGAGACTGGGCTCCCAATTCCCAATAAATCACATTGCCGCTGGGGGACAGGACCGACTGTCTCTGCACCCTGTAACTCAGCCTGCCGCTGGGGAATGGAGACTGGGCTCCCAATTACCTGCAGGACCGGTGGAGAGACCTCGGTCCGATCTCCACCCGCACCCTGGGGTTCTTCCCAGAAAAACTCCACAATATCTTCCCAGCTGAAGAGGTCTGGCTCTGGGTCTGTCACTCTGCTCTCCTGCTGAGCCTTCTCACTGGAGTGGAACAGCTGCTGGTAGCCCTGTTCCAGCTACATCTCCCGGGTCACCAGGTGGACCAGGTCCTGCTCAATCTCATGAGTGTCGTCCCAGTCATACCTGCTCTCCCGCCACTCAAAGAGGTCCCTGAACCGGGCTTGTGTAGGGCTCACAAACTCCAGCTCTGAAAAAGTCTCCCATAACAAGCCAGGACCATCAAACTCCTCTCCCTCTGGCTTGTCATGCTCAGCTGTCCTGGGTAGGTACTGTGCCCCATACCACCAGAGCGCCTGGTAGGCATCTTCCAGCCACAGCTCCTGCCATGCTAGGTGTTCTAATTTCTTTACCCATTCCTCCCGGGGCTGCTCTCCCAGGAAGGGCATCCACAGGGCTACTCGCTTCTGCAACCGCTGGTCTTCCGTGGGGAGTCTCTCGTCCCGCATATATACTCCACAATACCCAGTGCCTGGTACCAGATGCCTGTGCGGACTTCATCTCGGTCATCCATAACACCCTCATCGTACTCCACTGCTGTTTCCATTCTGGTGCTGTCAGAGTCGCTGTACTAGGACATGCGTTGCTCTCAAATTGTAAAATCCATGGAATGGTGTCTCCTGCAGCTGTCCTTATGGCTGTGGGAACGATCCCGCCACTTGCCACCAATGTAACGGATCTCCTGGCACCCCGACCGGGTACCTTTGTTGATAAATGCTCCCTGTGCCTCCCGAGGACTCCAAGCACTCCGCTCGACACCGAAACCACCACAGGAACCAGGAACAGGAACAGCTCTTACAAGAGCTAGGAGTAATAGCCAGGGGAATATACACATATAGCAATCCCCACACACATGAGACGAGGCTCTATGTTGAATGTAAAACAGGAACTCTTTATTGAGGGCTACCCGCCCGTATTTATGCAGGTCCCCATCTGGTGGACACTCCCCTAGGGGACCAGATGGAAGACTGTGACACAGGACAGATATGCAGCAATTCAGGATACACAGACACAATACATCCCCACAATGCATCATGGTTTCCTCCTCTCTGCCCTGGAGACACCCGAGGAGTAATTCAATTATCTCTCAGGACAAAGGGAAATCGCCAATACACATGTGGGAACAACAGGACAGAAATCACCATTTAAACATACAATGTCACAACCCTTACAGTAAACACAGACATTTAACATATCCCCAGATAGCTCAAGTCTGAGTGCATATTATTAGGTGAATGGCACTCAGACTACACGAATACAATAAAAGTAGCTATCTGGGTACCCTCACATAACATACAATATAATTCCAAAGACAGATGGTTCTGTCACACACCTCAAAACCCCACATATCCCCATAATGTATTCATCCATGGATAGCTCTGATCTGGGTGAACAACATATCCAAAAATCACCCAGATCCGAGCAGGGGTTCCCGAATTCCATGGAAGTCACATTTGGCCGACCGCAAGCATGGCTTTCCTGCCCAAAACAGTTCCACAGATTTAAGCTGTGCGGCCGGTCTGTCTTCTCCTTCAAAGTTAGTATGGGCCATAACCCTGAGGCAAGAGGCTGGCAAACAGGCCCCTCCAAAACACAGTGGCGAGGTTATTTTCGCCACAGACACCTTCAACTTAATGTTCTTAGTGGATAACCACACCAAATCACCCACATTCAGGTCCGGACCAGACACACGTTTCTTGTCAGCCATACGTTTATACCTATCGCCCATCTTTTTTTAATTGATTTGAATTTTCCGTCAGATAGATTATAAGGAAGAAGCAAATCTCTCCTCATCAGGTATTTCAGAGGAACTATTCCCAGCTCAACAATAAATGGCTGAGACACATCAGGCTGCACCAAAATAGGAGCACAAGAAAAACATTTAATTTATAGTGGAAAAAGCATGTAACTCCTCTTCCGACCAGACAGAGAAATCCACCCATTTCTTAGTCATGTCAGTCAGAGGTTTGACAGTGGAATAATTCAAGATACATTTTCTGTAGTAATTGGTAAACCCCAAAAATCTCATAAGCGCTTTCTGATTCACGGGCAGATCCCATTCCAAGACTGCACAGACTTTTTCGGGATCCATGCGAAAGCCCGAAGCGGAAAGCAGGTAACCCAGAAAACGAATCTCTTGAACAGAAAACATAAATTTTTCTAACTTGGCATATAACATATTCTCCCAGAGGATCAGCAAGACTTCTCTCAAATGATCCTTATGACTACTCTCCATGTCGGGCGAGTAAATCAATATGTCATCCAGGTATACGACAACAAACCTTCCCACCAAATGATGAAAAATGTAATTGATGAAATGTTGAAATACTGCCGGGGCATTGGTCTAACCAAAAGGCATGACC
This sequence comes from Bufo bufo, assembly GCF_905171765.1. Lineage (NCBI taxonomy): Eukaryota > Metazoa > Chordata > Amphibia > Anura > Bufonidae > Bufo > Bufo bufo. Next base: position 316,731,721 of record NC_053394.1, read on the forward strand.
AAGTTCTCAAAATGACCCACAGAAGTATTTAAAGCTGTCTTCCATTCATCCCCCTCTCTGATTCTTACCAGATTGTATGCCCCTCTTTGGTCTAATTTAGAAAATACCTTAGCTCCAACAATCTGGTTGAACAAATCTGGGATCAGGGGAAGGGGATAAGGATCACAGATAGTGATGCAATTCAACTCTCGGAAATCTAGACACGGCCTCAATGTCCCATATTTTTTCTTTACAAAAAAGAACCCTGCCGCCATAGGTGACTTAGATGGTCTGATTTGTCCCTTTGCCAAACTCTCAGTAATATACTTTCGCATAGCAACTCTTTTGGGTTCAGAAAGGTTATACAACCGAGACTTTGGCAACTTAGCTCTGGGAATCAGACTGACAGGGCAATCATATTCTCTATGAGGGGGCAACTCCTGATCCACACTCTCACTGAACACATTAGAAAAATCTGAGAGAAACGGGAGTAACATCTTAGTGGATATCCCAGCAAGAGATGTGACGAGACAGTTGTCCATACAGTAATCACTCCAGCCCTTGATCTGTCTCGCTTGCCAATCAATGGTAGGGTTATGTTTGGTCAACCCTGGCAACCCTAGCACCAGAGGAGCCGGCAGACCCTTCATTATAAAACAAGAAATACCCTCAACATGAGAATCCCCCACCCTTAAATAGATATTCTGCACCATGGGAGTCAAAGATTTTTGAGAAAGGGGGGCAGAATCAATAGCGAACACTGAGATCTCTTTGTCCAGTGCATTAGATTTAAAACCATGCTTCAGGACAAACTCGTAATCCACAGGGTTAACCCCTGCCCCGCTGTCCAAAAATATCTCTGCATCAATATTTTTGGAATCTAGTACCACCCTGGCAGGCAGAAGAAAACAGGTACTACCAGTAAAAGACAAGAGCATGTTCTCAGATTCCTCAACTACTCTGCCAAGAGTTAGAGAACAAAACTTATTGGTAACTCCTTATTTTTTTTTTATTCTCACCTTGATATTTTACATAGGGACAAACATTAACAAAATGACCCTCTTTACCACAAAAAAAAACAGAGTCTCTTTTTAGCCCTGCAGTTCTTATCACCAGGGTCTGGAGAGACCCGTCCCAATTGCATAGGTTCATCTCCAAACATGGGCTCAGGTGTCTCAGTACCCCGAGTGTCAGAGGGGACAGACCTCCCTTCAGGTAATACGTCCCGAGAGAACGGAGTCTTGCACCTTTCCCTCAATCGTCTATCAGTTCGTACCGCAAGAGACATGGCAGCTTCAAAGGAAACAGGATTTTCATGGAGTGCTAGGGCATCTTTTAGTCTCTCAGATAGCCCCTGACAGAACTGACTCCGGTGAGCAGGGTAATTCCACTTAGAATCAGTTGCCCACCTCCTGAATTCAGAGCAATAGGACTCACCAGACCGATTTCCCTGTTGCAAGCCGCGCAACATAGATTCAGTCAGAGAAAATCGGTCTGGGTCGTCATAAATAAGTCCCAAGGCTCTGAAAAAAATTATCCACCGACCGGAGGGATTGGGATCCGGTCGGCAAAGAAAAGGCCCGGGATTGAGCGCTACCTTTCAATAAAGAAATAATGATCCCCACCTTTTGACTCTCGTCACCAGAGGAGTGAGGGTGTAAGCGAAAACAAAGTTTGCAAGACTCCCTGAACCGAATGAAGTTGTCACTTCCTCCTGCAAATCGGTCCGGGATGGTGATCTTTGGTTCAGAGCAGGTCTGGACCCCACTGGCGGAAACAGATGCCTGACACCTTGCAACAGATTCACGGAGGTCTGCTACCTCCAGCGACAACCCCTGCATGCGATCCACCAGTGCAGAGACAGGATCCATGACAACACAAAGCAGGGGAAACTAACGGTATTTGGCAGTTGATAATGTCTCGGGAAGTACGAGAAAGGAAAGACAACAAAAGGGAACCACAACTAACCAACAACAGACTAGGTCCCAAACCTAGGGAATAAAGAGGTCACCTCCTAGCATTCCCTGATACTCTCCCTAAGCTGCTAACAACATGTGAAAATCTCAATGGTAGAAATGCACATGCACCGGAAGTTGAGGCTGCTGAAACACTGCACCAAACCCTCAGCTTAGGGAACAGGGAAAGGGGCAACCGGCTCCTTCCAAACTGAAGGAGCTAGTGTCTCCCTGAGGTCTAGTCAGGACAAACACACCAAGAAAAGGGAAAGGACTTAGCTTGAGATGTAACTGGAACAGGAAAACCACCACACAAGTAGAGCACTCCACAGAAGAGCTATCAGCCACAGGGAAACAAGTGAGAGGCGAAACATATAAAGAGCCACCTGACTGATAATGAGCAGCATCTGCGAAGGGGTGGAAACCTGTCAGCAACAATAAAAACAAGAGAGATCTGTCAGATAGACTCCTGAGTCTTCCGTCTATTTGAACTTCTAATATCTCTACCAGGGCCGGCGGTGACAGGAAGTCTCTCCCAATTATTAGTTCATAATGTAACTTTGCGGCGACGGCCACCTCATGAGTCCACCTGCCGGCCACCGTGGATAGAGACACCAAGGCGGTGGGATAGTCCTTTAAGTCTCCATGGATGCACACGATGCCGACTTTTCAGCCAGTATACCCCCACCAGGGCAGCTCTTACCAGGGACATCAGGCTCCCTGAGTCCAGCACACCACCGCCAGGGTATCTTCCACTTGTGCCTGGCACAGGTGACTATTGTCTATTGTCTCGGGGGTACCAGTTGCACACAGCCTCCTGGCATACATTGGGGGCGGTAGCCATAGTTTATGTCCATGGGTTCCCCCGATGGGGACAGTCGGCCCTTATGTGACTAGGCTCTTGACACCACCAACAGACCATCGGAGCTGGGTCTGTAGGGAGTATATCCCAAGCGGGTTTTGCTGGCACTGGCCGCCTGGTCTAGGGTGGAGATTTCTGGGGTTTAACTGGCCCCCTCCCAAAAGAACCCCCCTGTAGATTTCTGGTGGCCTCATAGCGCTCTACCAGGTCGACCATCTGTAGAAAAAATTTCCAGGGGACACCTGGTCGATCAAGTGCTGGAGAGGGTACAGCAAAGCCCTCCAGAACACATCAGCCAACAGACGGTCCAGCATAGCAGTGGGACTCAGTACGTCAGGCTGCAGCCATTTTTGCAACCGATGTAGCAGATCATAATACTGTGGTCTGGCGGGTTCAGTCAGGTTAAATTCTCACTGATCCACCCGCTGGGACCGGACCAATACATTCACCCCCCGTCTTGCCAGAATCTCACCCTTTACGGTCGGGTAGTCGGCCACTTGACCATCTGGTAAGTCGAAAAACACCTGCTGGGGTTGAGACGCCAGGAACGCAATAACGACCAGCGCCCACTGGTCTCAGGGTAACTTCTCACTCCCACCTTTTCGAATACAGCCAGATAGGTCTTGATGTCGTCCGAGGGGGTCATCTTAGGGATCGCCACACGGACAGCTTTCGTGGAGCGTTGTGGGACGCTCCAGCCGCTTGTAACGCCATCACATGCTGTAATAGCAGCTGGTTGGTTTCCTGCTGATGCTTGTTAGCCTACTGCTGCTGCAGGTTAGCCTCCATGAGGGCTTTCACGACTGCCTCCATTTTGTCAGGGGACACGGGTCGTAACCTTGCCGGCTTGATATAGGACATGCACCCGTGCCCAGAATTTTTTTTTAAACTTTTCGGTCTTCAGGCCAGCCTCACTGCGTGTGCGCGCATACTCCACCAATTGTGGGGATTTGCTCTGGTAGACAGGGTAAGCGGACGCAGTACAGAGGCAAAAAACAGTTGGTAAAGCAAAACTTCAGTGTTTATTCACACATAAGGAAAAAACAAAATGACAGTTCGCAGTCTTGGTGTTAGTTCACACAATGGGAAGTCCAAGGAACAAAACAATCACCTTAATTTGTTAGCAGTTTTTTCACCAGCGGTTCACAACAGGCTTTAGGGGGCCTGTTTCCCAGCATGCGGCTCTCAGCCCTCCAGCACGGCACCATGCCTCAGATCCCAAACACAGACTGACTGCACTTCCCCGTGCAGAGAGGAGTAATCAACCCAACCTGACAGTGCGGACTGCTTTTAAACCTGCCAAGACCCGGCCTGGAATGTGGGGAATAGCCACCGATCCAGCACTTTGGCTACTCCCAGTAAAAGCCATCACAGATCAGCTTTACAGCCATACTAAACAGCTGAAGTGTCAGACTGCAAGCTGCAATACTGACACTTCAGGGGGAAAAAAACGCTCTTACCTCACCGAGGCCAGGAACCTCGGGGACACGTACCGACCATCAATGATGGCCCCTTGTTCCTTCCTACAAGCCCCTTCAAACTGCTGATCAGGGGAGTTGCTGAGAGTCAGATCCCCACAGATTGATGACCTATCTTGAGTATAGGCCATCAAAATCACTAAACTAGAATACCCCTTTAATTTCTGCCATGCCTCCTTGTCTTTGGCTATCTCTCTCTTGCTTAAGACTTGAGTAATCTGAGACAGACTGTTCGCTGTTGAGGAGACTGAAGGTTGTTAGTCAGTGTATTCCTAGAAACCAGATGGTCAGACATGACTCAGGTGCTAATTCAAAGCCAGAATGGCACTTAGCTGACTAGGAAAATCTTTAAATATATTGTCACTGCCAGATTTACCTTTATACGGGGTCTAAAATAATTCAATTGATTGTGACGCTTCAATTTTTGAAGTACATTTTAAATACATTGCCTATGCCTGTCTCTGATGATAACTTAAAGGGGTATTCTCATCTTAATGATCACTGTTAAATCTGTTAATGATTTAACAGTGATCATTTTTCTAAATATATTTAATTAACCAATTCCCATCCCTTAGAAGTAAATAAACATATACTTACCTGACTGTTGTCTTCCGTCTCCCCTGATTACGGCCACCGCTCCTCTCAGGAATCAAGGTGGCTGCGCGTGCGCAGACGACTTCTTCTCTTCTCCCGGCCGGCCGCGCGCTGTACTGAATGCGCACGCCGAGGCCACGCATGCGCTATGGTGATTTATTCCTGGCCAGTATAGTATACTTGCCAGGAAGAAGTCACCAGGGCGCATGCGCGGCCTCGGCGTGGGCGTTCAGTACAGCTCGCGGCCCGACCGGGAGAAGACTTCAATCAAGATGGAGCCCGCCCCCTGCCGAGTGCCGGAACCAGGAAGTGGACAGCGCGCCGGGAGCAGGTAAGTATGAAATAGCGTGTTGAGAATACCCCTTTAAAGGGGTTAGCCACCTTTTTGGGGGGAGGGGTTTGCATACATTCCTCCTTGACCTGACACAAGGGAAGCAGGTCACTACTGCAGCCGTGATTGGCTGCAGCGGTGTCAAAGTGGATCTTGACAGTGGGAAACCTGAGCAAGGCAGCTGAGGACTGGGAGTGAGACCCAGCAGGGAGTAGGTAAGTATTCACTTCTCCAGCAAAAGGCAGCAAACCCCTTTGAAAAGAGCCTATCACCTGCAAAAGCAGTTTCAAAGTAAGCATACCATCCTGTAGGGTGGATGCCCTAAAACATGGCCATACCTTCCCTGTGAAAATCCAGTCCTCTAGTCCTTCTTTTTTTACTTTTATGCAAATACGTTTTTGGTGCACCATGGGCGAGAGTGCTCTGTTCGGTGCACCTGACTCTCCTTGTGTCATCGCTACCAGCTCTGCAATATCAGGGACCGGTAATCAAACAAGTGGAGCAAGCACAGCATTCTGGTGGAGTGATGGTGTGCCAAATGGTGAGCCCTTTCCCACAGGACACCGAAAACCTTACTTGCGTAACAATAAAAAGAAGTATCTATCCTCCATGATGGTATGCTTACTTTTAAACCGATTTTAGAGGTGACAGATATATCCTGCATTATGCTGAGTAGGCTATGTGAGGACAGAGCTCTGTCTATCTTGTGGAATCCAAAAATAAACCAGTATGGGTCATATGGGTTATTACATTAAGAAATTCCAAAGCTGTTTGGGGCAGCAGAAAGGTCAAAAACCTGACTGGAGATAAATTATACTGTATTCCACATGAGTTTCAATTGGAAGGAAAAGGGCAGGTACATGGTTCTTACATGATTGCAACATTTCTAAGTTTAAAATCTGGAATCCTCAATGTATAGAAGATTGACATATTCATGTCTCAACCTTCACGAAACACCCTGAGGAAGTGTACCCATAGGCTGACAAGTTAATCATCATACTTTCAATCACGAAGTACAGCAAACATCAAAGCAAACCATAATACTGCAGCAGTCAGCGGTATATGATACCCACAAATCATTTTCAACCTGTTCATCAGGTAGGAGAAACATCTAAGCTGCACCTTTTTTCATGTTGGTTAAAAGTAATGCTTTGTTTTTTTAGGATTGGCATTTTCAATGTCTGTGGTGGCAAATACATTTTCCACAAAATTAAATAAATTGGAAACATTAGTTTATGAAAATATTTTTCTCCCCAAAAAGTTAAATTATACACAATGGTGGCTACTTACACCGAACAAAAATATAAACGCAACACTTTTTGCGGTCCGCAAACCCGCAATTTGCGGAACGGAACGGGCGGCACATTGTAGAAACACTTTTGCGGGGCCACGGAATGGAGAAAAGGATGTGGACAGCACACAGAGTGCTGTCCGCATCTTTTGCGGCCCCATTGAAGTGAATAAGTCCGTACCCGAGCCGCAAAAACTGCGGCTCGGATGCGGACCCGAAAAACGGTCGTGTGCATGAGGCCTAACACAAATTTAGACAGATTTGTGAACAATATTTGAGAGTAATGGGTCTTTTGTGTATGTTGAAAATGTTTCAGATCTTTGAGTTCAGCTCATGCAAAATGGGAGCAAAACCGAAAGTGTTGCGTTTATATTTTTGTTCTGTGCATAAAAACGTGCATGAGAAGTGGAATACTTGACCATCACTACCAATAAGGTTTTTGGGAAGAAGGTATGCAAATGAGTGCTCTACTCACTGAAAAAAGTGGCCTAAACGGGTGAAAATGCTTCAAACCCAGACACTGTGGCGTGTCTATAACTGGGGGGAGCAATTCCTCCGCATGCGGTCCGCAGACAATGGCAATCCCCAGCAAAAAATACGTACAATGGAGGATGCCGGGGCAGACCGCATGCACCACAAGAACATCTTACACAAAATGATATATTGTGCAGATGAAAAAATATACATACACAAATCACTGCCAAAAATGCACCAAAATGATACGCAACTGACAATACTAGCTAATTCCTCAGGCCGATGTTAAAAGCTGAGAACTTTGCCAATATCTTCCAGTCAGGAACATATCAGAGCCCCTCATGCACCACGTCACGGTGTCTCAGCATGCATGGGGTCCTACCACTCAACTGCCCGTGGTGTGTGAACAAGGTCTGAACAGTGCTAGAAACCAACTCACAGCCAGACTCTCACATGCCTCCATAGTGGTATCACCAATGCGCTGTGAGGTAGGATAAAGCTGTGAGCCGCACCCATAACAGACCATGTGACACAGAAGCTACCAGGTACAAAAGAATGTTACCAACAAAATAAAGTGGCACATTCCATACACATAAGGACAAAAACTCACTGAAAAAAGGCCTAAACAGGTGAAAATGCTTCAAACCCAGACACTGTAGCGTGTCTATAACCGGGGGAGCAATTCCTCCGCATGCGGTCCGCAGACAACGGCAATCCCCAGCAAAAAATGCGTACAATGGAGGATGACGGGGCGGACCGCATGCACCACAAGAAAATCTTACACAAAATGATACATTGTGCAGATGAAAAAATATACACTCACCTAAAGAATTATTAGGAACACCATACTAATACGGTGTTGGACCCCCTTTTGCCTTCAGAACTGCCTTAATTCTACGTGGCATTGATTCAACAAGGTGCTGATAGCATTCTTTAGAAATGTTGGCCCATATTGATAGGATAGCATCTTGCAGTTGATGGAGATTTGAGGGATGCACATCCAGGGCACGAAGCTCCCGTTCCACCACATCCCAAAGATGCTCTATTGGGTTGAGATCTGGTGACTGTGGGGGCCATTTTAGTACAGTGAACTCATTGTCATGTTCAAGAAACCAATTTGAAATGATTCGAGCTTTGTGACATGGTGCATTATCCTGCTGGAAGTAGCCATCAGAGGATGGATACATGTTCTCATTCTGTTTACGTCAAATTCGGACTCTACCATTTGAATGTCTCAACAGAAATCGAGACTCATCAGACCAGGCAACATTTTTCCAGTCTTCAACAGTCCAATTTTGGTGAGCTCGTGCAAATTGTAGCCTCTTTTCCTATTTGTAGTGGAGATGAGTGGTACCCGGTGGGGTCTTCTGCTGTTGTAGCCCATCCGCCTCAAGGTTGTGTGTGTTGTGGCTTCACAAATGCTTTGCTGCATACCTCGGTTGTAACGAGTGGTTATTTCAGTCAACGTTGCTCTTCTATCAGCTTGAATCAGTCGGTCCATTCTCCTCTGACCTCTAGCATCCACAAGGCATTTTTGCCCACAGGACTGCCGCATACTGGATGTTTTTTTTCCTTTTCACACCATTCTTTGTAAACCCTAGAAATGGTTGTGCATGAAAATCCCAGTAACTGAGCAGATTGTGAAATACTCAGACCAGCCCGTCTGGCACCAACAACCATGCCACGCTCAAAATTGCTGAAATCACTTTTCTTTCCCATTCTGACATTCAGTTTGGAGTTCAGGAGATTGTCTTGACCAGGACCACACCCCTAAATGCATTGAAGCAACTGCCATGTGATTGGTTGACTAGATAATTGCATTAATGAGAAATAGAACAGGTGTTCCTAATAATTATTTAGGTGAGTGTACATACACAAATCACTGCAAAAAATGCACCAAAATGATACGCAACTGACAATACCAGCTAATTCCTCAGGCCAATGTAGCATGCTCTACCTCTGATGCCACCAGATGTAAGGCAGCTATCCTATGTCAATATTCAACCCTTTAAATAGCCTTGAGACATGACTCGGATGTTAAAGGGTTTCTGTCACCCCATTATGACGCCGGCGTCTTCTCTTCCGGGTGTATGCGATGACGTCATCGAAGCAGGCGCATTGAGGATGGAGCGGTCGAGCAGAGCGGCCGCCTCTCAGTGCGCCTGCGCCGATTGAAGCCAGGTACGGCGCAGGCGCGAGATTTCAAATTCTAACAGCGCCAGCAGAGAAGGATTACCTTCCCTGGCCCTGTCAATCAGCATGCCGAGGGGGCGTCATTACCATCGGAGGATGCGGCTGCTACCAGCAAGTAGCCGCCCTACTTGCTGGTAGCAAGGTAATTAGCATATTTTAAAAATCGTTTTTTAGCAAAATCTACTGAACCAAAATTATTAATTTGATTATGTATCATGAGATCGCACTATAGGGATTATTATTAAAGAAAAAAAAAAAAAAACGGTTTAATGGGGTGACAGAAACCCTTTAAATAAGCCAGCACCTCATCTGCAGTTTTTGGGTGATTGCCCCTCCGTGCAGAGAGTACTGGCCGGGTGAGAGGCCTAAGTCAGGATTTGGGGGTGTACCATCTCTACCTTGGGGAGAGAGTGCCCTAATCGGCGTGAGGAGGCTTATAGACCATACATGCTCCTTTGGAATTCTGGGAAGAAAGGGATGTAATTGAGCTCTTAATAAGCTCTTCCTCTAATGCAGGCATGTCCAAAGTCCGGCCCGCGGTCCGGAGTAAAACGGCCCCCCAGAGGTTTGATTAAATCATGGGTATTCCGGCCCCCGGCCCCTCTCACCAGTCACTGCCAGCTACTCACCAGGAGCCCACAGCTTCACAGGAAGAGGCTGCATCAGCAAAGGCCAAATCTCGCGGCGACGTCCGAGATCATGCGAGAGTTGGTCTTTGCCTTCACAGAGAAGGAAAGCCGAGATCTCACAACGTCCGATATCTCGCGGGATTTGGGCTTAGGGAGAAGGAAAGCCCAAATCTCAGATGTCACGAGATCTCTGACGTCACGAGATCTCGGACATCTCGATATCTCGGCTTTTCTTCTCTTGTAAGGCCAGAATATCGGCCAAAATGTCATACTGCACATAAAATATAATTGTGATCGGTTAAGTAGCAGTTTGTTGAGGTCTCCTACCTCCACGGATCACATTACCCCCAGAGGACATTTATTCAGTGTGAAGGTCACAAATGTAAAAGAAAAATTTTATTAAAACGTTTGTGGCTGCGTTCTAGCGCTGAGTTCCAGGTCCAAACATCATAATCAAAGTCATCACCAATTAACGTCGCCTTTCCTTCTCCCTGCGCCTCCACACTTACAGCCACAAGGCCAGGGCGACCATAAGGGCTATTGAGCCTATTTGAGTCTATTGAGGAAAAAAAACACACACTTGCAGGCTGGGCTGTGAACTAAAGCAGAAAAGGGGGCATAATCCGAATCAGTGGTAGCAAGCTGTCATACCTTTCATTAACCCCTCACTGTACGTCACTGGGCTAGAATCTGATTATCTGATTGTGCTCCTAGTACTCTCTACAAATAACTTCTCCCCATCTGGCCAATTTTTATAATGGCAACTACAAATAAGAAACGAAAAGTTGACAGTGAGGGACGCCGCTTCCAGGACAGGTGGAAAGTGGAATATTTTTTCACTGAAATACGGAATCACTGTGTTTGTCTAATATGCCAAGAGACTGTGGCTGTTAATAAGGAATTTAATGTCAACAGACACTACCAGTCGAGACACAGCACATACGTCAAGCTAACAGGGCGTGACCGCAGTGACGAGGTGAAGCAACTTGAAGCTGTTTTAATGTCACAACAGCGATTTTTTACAAGAGCCCGTGAGTCAAATGAAAATGCCACAAGGGCTAGCTATGAGGTAGCAACGTTAATTGCTAAAAATTGCAAATCTTTTGCTGAGGGTGACTTTATTAAAGAATGCTTTATGAAAATGGTGCAGAATATCTGTCCCGAGAAGAAAAGTTTTCCAACATTTGCCTGGCTTGTAACACTAGCACGGAGAGTAGAAGAAATTTCATCAGATATTAAGAGACAGTTAACGTCAAAAGGAGTTGATTTTGACTTCTTTTCAATAGCCTGTGATGAAAGCACGGACCTCTCCGACACAGCTCAGTTGCTGATTTTTCTGAGAGGGGTGGACGATGAAATGAATGGGACTAAAGAGCTACTTGACCTCCAGAGCCTTAAGGACCAAACAAGAGGAACAGATTTATTTGTTTCTGTTAGTTCTGCCATAGATGACATGAAACTGCCTTGGAACAAGGTTACTGGGATAATTACTGATGGGGCACCAGCCATGGCTGGTGAACGAAGGGGATTATCAACCCTAATCTGTAACAAGGTGATCGAAGAAGGAGGCAAAGCTATTAAACTGCATTGTATCATTCATCAACAAGTTCTCTGTGCTAAACATCTGAAATATGACCATGTTATGAAACCGGTGCTAAAGACCATTAATGTTATTCGCTCTAGGGCCCTGTGCCACCGCCAGTTTAAACAGTTTCTACTGGATATCCAGGCTTAATACGAAGATGTTTTATATCATAACGTTGTAAGATGGCTCAGTCGAGGGTCTGCATTGCAGCGTTTCTACTCTCTCAGAAAAGGAATTGGAGAATTCGTGGAAACAAAGGGACAACCGATGCGAGAACTATCTGATCCTATTTGGCTGGCTGATTTAGGGTTTCTAGTCGACATAACAAAGCATCTGAATGTACTGAACACGAGTCTTCAGGGCAAAGATGCAGCGATGAACCAGCTTTATTCACACCTCAAAGCCTTTGGAACAAAGCTGCAACTTTTCCAAAAGCATTTGTCACAAACACCGCCCAACACCATTCATTTTTCAGCGTTGCCGGAAATAATGTACAGTTTTCCACAGGATGATATCAGTGTGCAAACTAGCAGGTATGCAGCAGACATCGTATCTCTTGCTGGGGAGTTTAGACGGCGCTTTCAAGATTTTGCAGCTATTGAAAAGGAGATCACCCTTTTCTCCTCTCCATTCTCTGTTGACCCCGACAATGCTCCAGATCAGCTGCAGCTCGGACAAGACTAAGTAACTCTCAATTGCGTGATATTTTGCGCATCAAAACCACAGCCTTTGAACCAAATCTAGCCTATCTGCTGCAGTCCAGATCTCAGTTTCACCCTTCACATTAGTGCAGGCAAGATTTTTTTTCAGTTGAGATGAATACGTTGTAAAATCTAAGTTAAAGGGAACCTGTCATCAACTTTATGCTAATCTCACTGAGGGCAGCATAAATTAGTGACAGAAATGCTGATTTCAGCAGTGTGCCCCTCATGAGCTAAAAGTAAGTGGTTGCTGAGAACCACCATCATAATCATTGCAGACTGAGCCTGGAAAATAGTCAAATCTACCTGAGAAGAGTCATGGTTATTCATAATCTCCTGCTCTCCCCGTCCATCTGCTGATGATTGGCAGTTCTCTCCTAGAGAGAAAGGGAACTTGGTAGAAGACGGTCAGTCATCAGCAGGAGGGCGGGAGAGCAGGAATCTATGAATAACCAGGACTCTTCTCAGGTGGCCGTGACTCTTTTCCAGGCCCAGTCTGCAATGATTGTAATGTTGGTTCTCGGCAACCACTTACTTTTAACTTATAAATGACAGACCGCTGAAATCAATTCACCTGTCTCTACTTTATTCTGCCTTTAGTATGGTATGGGTGGAATAAAGTTGATGACAGGTTCCCTTAATTTCAGTTGGTCAATCAGTTATAAATATATTTGAACATATGTGTATACTTGGTGTTATGTTCCTGTTCACATTTTTGGAATTTAAAAGTTAACAGACAACCTTGTAATGTACTGTTTCCGACATATTTCTGCCTCCTGTTTTTTATATTGAAGGCAGAGTGATTTAACACCTGTTTAGATTTGTCATCCAAGTCACAAAATGAAAGGTATGCCGTTTGCAATAAAATTTGCATAAAATAGTTAATTTGCATGTAATTTTAATAGTTCAAAGAATGTTGGGCAAAATGGTCGGCCCTCGCACATGTTCACTTCATCAAATCTGGCCCTCCTCGAAAAAAGTTTGGACACCCCTGCTCTAATGCCACCAGATGTAAGGCAGCTATCCTATAAGTTAGTGTTCAACCCTTTAAAGGATATGTGTCACCAAAATTTTTAGCTGCCAGTTAAAACCAGATAGTAACACAAATCCTTTTTTTCTAAACTATTTTTATTTTCTGATTGTAGATTTTTTTAAATTTTATTTCTGAACATTATTATAGGGGAGGTTATCTTGCCTGTTCTTAACAACATTTATACAGCATTAAAAAAAATTGCTTTGCGGCAACCCTATGGGCCATAGACACAATGGACAGGAGGGGACCTCATTGACTTCTATGGGAGAGTTTTCTGGGCATGCCCTGTGACCTGTACAGAGGTAGTTGTACAAGGAAAGAGTAGATAAGATTTGACAATCACCTATTGTGAATGGTGGATCCTGTCTTATCTATACACAAAGGTGATATCATTACAGGCAGGATTAGAACCAAGAAGTGGTGCCAATTATTATACATAGTTTCCAGTGCAAAAATTGCAGGATTTTTTGTTTTAGTTTAAAGGGATTCTGTCACCACATTTTATCCCTACAGTAAAACATAGCTACTTGTAGGTCTCCCTGAGCTGTATTAAATGATGCCCTTATTAACTAATAGTCTTGATTTATTTCTTTATAAAATCGATTTTAGTGATATTCTAATGACTTACCTAAGGTGCCCAAGGGGATCTCCTTTCCTAACTTGGTGCCCACCCGCACCCCTCGTTCCTGTTGCCCAGCGCTGCCTTCCTGAGTCCAGCGCCGCCTCTAATATAATATATTCAAGAGCCGGCGCGCTGACGTAATCCCTGAGCCTGTTTGAAATCCCGCGCGTGCACACTACACACTGTAGTCTGCGCCAGTGCATCGTCGAGCGAAGCATATCACTAAAATTGATTTTAAAGATAAAGAAATAAATCAAGACTATTAGTTAATAAGGGCATAATTTAATACAGCTCAGGGAGACCTACAAGTAGCTATGTTTTACTGTAGGCAGGGCCGGATTAACATAGGGGCGGATGGAGCTGGCGGCACGGCTGGCCCAGCCCTGAACCCTGCTAAAAACTTAAATTAGGGAGCGGCGTGCTGGCAGATCTCCATCTGTATCGCGGCAGGTCAGGGTAGAGGTGTGTCCCTCCCCTGTGTCTCTGATAAGGTGCGCCGCCTGAGCTGTACAGCACGGGACACAGGCCAGAAGAGGCCTGCATCGCATTGCTGACATGGAGGTAAGTATACGTTTTAGTTTTTTTTTTAGATGTATCATACTTTTACCAAAAGTCTTTTACTGGCACATGATGGGGGGGCGCCTCTTATTTTACTGACACATGATGGGGCATGGGTGGGGCCTCTTGTTACTGGCACATGATGGAGGGGACCCTCCTGTTACTGGCACATGATGAGGCATGGGGGGCTCTTGTTACTGGCACATGATGGGGCATAGGGGGGGCCTCTTGTTACTGGCACATGATGGGGGGGCCCTGCTGTTACTGGCACATGATGGGGCATGGGGGGTCCTCTTGTTACTGGCACATGATGGGGCATAGGGGGGCCCTCTTGTTACTGGCACATGATGGGGGGCCCTCCTGTTACTGGCACATGATGGGGCATGGGGGGTCCTCTTGTTACTGGCACATGATGGGGCATAGGGGGGGCCCTCTTGTTACTGGCACATGATGGGGGGGCCCTCTTGTTACTGGCACATGATGGGGGGCTCTCCTGTTACTGGCACATGAAGGGGCATGGGGTGGGGCTCTTGTTACTGGCACATGATGGGGAGGCCCTCTTGTTACTGGCACATGATGGGGGGCATCTATGGGGGCACATTATTGGGGGCATCTATGGGGCACTTATTACTGGCATAATATTACTATAGGCGCATCTACTAAGGGCCGCAAAGAAGGGGTATTTTATGTGGGGGGCTCTGTACAGTAGCATTTTATACTGGGGCACATTATGGTGGGTACTGTTGGGGAGAGGAGTACTATGGGGTCATCTACGGGGGCACTAAGCAGGGGTATTTTATACTTGCAAATTATGGGGGACACTGAGGGCATTTACTGGGGCATTTTATACTGGTAAATTATGGGGGGGCACTAGGAGGAAGGGGGAGAGAAGCACTATGGGGGCATTTACTGGGGGCACTATATAGGGGTATTTTATACTGGCACATTATGGGGGCACTATGGGGACATTAGCTCAACTGGGGGCATTACAAGGGAGTATTTTTTGCACTGTCACATTGTTAGGAGAAATATTTCTATGGGGGGGGCATTATGGTGGGCTTTATTACTCCCCCATGGTATGACCCCCTAGTAGCAGCACCAGCCTCTCCCTGCTCTGCTATCCCTCTGCCCCTTCTCCAAATCCTTATTATGAAATCTTTCTCATTAGGATAAAACACAACATCAGCTCCGCCGAGCCCCCCAGCCAAGTGTTGAAGTGGCGTCCGAGCTCCCCAAGGGCCAAGCCAAGTAATTGTAAGTTTTCATGTGAAATATGTTTGTTATACACATATAGCCTACACTGTGCCCCACAATATACAGTATACCTCTACACTGTGTACTCTGTTCTATAAGCATCATTGTTTTGTGGCGGCGGACAGAAAATAATCTGGAAGTGCCCCTCCTGAGACCAGGCTCTGGATCTGCCACTGCCTCGGCCTTGCTGAAGTCGCGTGGCGGCCGCCCCGCTGCCCGGTTAGAGGGACCGGGCCGACTGTCAGATGATGACAGGGCCGGCGCCGCAAGGAGTAATCTCCCAGGCCGGCTCTATACAGAACTCACCAGGACAGTGACAGGTCAGACTTCTCACCTGGGTCCTGGGCCCTGCCATAAAGTGGAAGACCGTGAGTTGCGTTTTCATTTTCTATTAAAAAAAAGGCCCATTAAAATCTTCAGCACCAGGCCCATCATGCTCTTAATCCGGCCCTGACTGTAGGGGGTAAAATGTGGTGACAGAATCCTTTTAAATATAAAAAGTGACATGGAAAATGAAAAATAACATCATCAAAAATTATTAAAAAATATGTTAAACTTAAAAAAGTGATTTAAACAGCAGGTCATTTTCTGACAACACATTCCCTTTAAATAGACCTTGAGACATGACTTGGATAATAAATAACATGCACACAGGTAGATCAACAGACAGGACGGAACTGCTCCACCTCTCCTCCACGGTTCTTACATTGAGGGAACATACTCTGCGATGGTGACACCAGGGCTCACAACAGACTTCAGTGGTGCTCAGTCTCAAAAAGATCAAACGAACATGAGGTATGAAGATGAATGACGGCACTCAAGTCCAATTCTTACTTTATTGTTCCACATAGGCACAAAGGTACAGGCAGATAATAGGGGTGCAGGACGCCACACAGGCACCATGAGGCGACAGCCATTTTGCGTAGGATCACACTTCCTCGGGCCTCCTAACATAGTGACGTCAATACGTCACTCTTATACATCAGCATTGCCGAGACAGACATGCGCACAAGCAGCACTACCAATAGAAGATAAAATACAATACAAAAAAAACTAACAATAAGGTGTTACAATACAGCAATGCCTATAAAAAGACACTTAATTCATTACGGTCATTCATACCTAATGGGCCCATAGCATTAGCTTTAATAATCCAACTAGCTTCTTTACGTAGTAATTGAATATGTCTATTGCCCCTTGTTGGTGAAAAGGGGACTATTTCCAAACCTGAGAATGTTAAGACCCTGGGATCGCCTCCATGTGTCTCTTTCATGGACATCCTTTACCAGATGTCACCGAATTGAAATGTTCTCTTATTCTTTCAAATAATGGTCTAATAGTCTTACCAATATAGAAGCGGCCATAGGGACACATTATCAGGTACACCAGAAACTTGCTTCGACATGTAATAAGATGATTAACCCTATGCTGTAGGCTTCCAAAGCAAACTATCCCATGCTGAGAGTTGTATCTACAGAATGAACAATTCCCACATTTACGGTTGCTCCTAGGTACATATTCCTTCAACCACGTGTCTGGCCTTCTTTATGAATATCTACTCCTAACCAACCTATCTTTCAAGGTATGGCTACGCCTAAACGCAACTATAGGTTTGCTCAGCATGGGATAGTTTGCTTTGGAAGCCTACAGCATAGGGTTAATCATCCTATTACATGTCGAAGCAGGGGTCTGGTGTACCTGATAATGTGTCCCTGTGGCCGCTTCTATATTGGTAAAACTTTTAGACCATTATTTGAAAGAATAAGCCACATTCACATGAATGAAGCTGATTTTCATTTGCAGAAATTTTGTGCAACAAAATTTACCACATGTGAAGACACCCTAAGGCCTCATGCACACGGACGTGTGTCCTTGCCCATGCTGCGGACTGCAAACTGCCGCATGCTTGAATGGGGTCCGCGATCCGCATCCGACGGCCGCACTGCAAAAAAGTAGTGCACGCACTACTTTTTTGCGGTGCGGAGGCACGGACAGAAACCCCACGGAAGCACTCCGTTCTGCACCAGACCTTCTAGATTGCTGACCCATTCAAGTGATGCAGTTGGTGTCTATGTATTTCCGATACGCCGTGTGCATGAGCCCTAAGAGTTACTGTCCTAAGCTTTATGCAGAATTGTAGATGATTTTCACAAATATCCATAAATATTAAGTAAGCGATATATGGAATGGCATTGCTTAATATCAGGTACCTTCTCTGCTAGGGGCAGGGGCATAGCTATAGGAGGTACACAGGTAACAGTCAAATCTGAACCCTGATGCCTAAGTGGGACCAAGAAAAGGCAACTTAAAACTTCTAGGTCTGAATCTGCATTCTTTGCAAACCCACTGGGGCACATTTATCAATAATGGCATAATTTTGTGCCAGAAAAATCCTTACATGTAAGGTAGCTATCCTATAAATCAGTGGTGATTTGTTTACCTCATTTATCACAAGGTACTATTTATTTAATGCATTTTTTGTAATTATAGGCTATAATCTGTCATTTTATAAACAAGTACAACATTTTTACGCCAGAGTGTTAAAATGAGACATTTAATTGTATTTGCGACAATGCATCTGTACTGATTTTGAACGTGGGACTTCTTTAAAGGGGTATTCCTATCTCAGACAATGGGGGCATATCTCTAGGATATGCCCCCATTGTCTGATAGGTGTGGGTCCCACCTCTGGGATCCGCACCTACAAAGAAAACGGAGCGGGGAGAGCTGTGGTTGGTCTGTCCACCACCAAGTGCTGCTCCCCACTGCTCCCATAGAAGTGAATGGAAGCGCACTTCGCACGCCCGGCCCCTGCTCCCATTTATTTCTATGGAGCAGACGGAAATAGCCGAGCTAGTGCTCAGCTATTTTCGGCGGCCCCATAGAAATAAATGGAGGTCGGCTGTGCATGCGCAGTGCGCCCTCTATTCATTTCCCTGCTCCGTTCTCATTGTAGTTCTGGGTCCCAGAGCGATATGCCCCATTGTCTGAGATGGCAAAACCCCTTTAAGGCCGATTTGCAACACTTAATTGCTGAAATTGGCACATTTAGCCTACCACAGAAGCAAGCTTAATCTACCGCTACATTTTGCCCCTTTTAAGCTGACCATAAATTGATAAATGAGACATATTATATGCCAATTTGGTAGCCCCGCCCACTTTGACATTCAAAACACTTTTCTGGCGTGTTTCATTCTTTATGGTGAAAAATAAGGAGAAAAGAGTTGATATATTTGGCGCAGATCAAAACACCATTATTTTTACACCATAATTCGGGCATGATTACTAAATGCCCCTGCACTTTGCAGACAAGCATAGGACATGTTCTGCTAAAACAATCCATATTTTGCGGATCTTTAATCTGTGGACACTGGTGTTTTCTTATGTAGTAAAAGGGCCTTTTTGCAACTGCTCCCTGTGCATCCCATATAACTACAACTCCAGGTTTTAAAATCACTTCTATTACTTCTATTTTAACCCTTTGAGGTCATTTGCTGCTTTTACGTCTCCGATTTATTTATTTTTTAAGCAATTTTTATTGTTTTACTATATCCATACAAAATTAAATGTAGACACACTACATCACAGAAAAAGACAGATTGCATATATAATAGCATTAGTTTGAATGACAACAGGTATTTTGTGAACACATTGCACAGATACTATTTTCAACAATACAAAGAACTAGAGTGTCAAACTCGGGAAACCAAGGGAAGAAATCATGTGTATATTGTATTACGCAAATTGCCTATAAGCTTTCCATAAGGACCAGATGTAAAGTAAAGTGTTTCTGGTTTTATGTTCTCAATGGGAGAGTTCCTCCAAGCGATAAAACTGGTCAACCTTAATCCATTGGTCAATACTGGGCGTCTCAGGGGAGCGCCAGAATTTAGGGATCAGGAGGCGGGCTGCCAAAATCAGGAAGGAGAAGACAGTCACTTTGTGAGCATCCCCTCCACGGATGCCAAAGGATAAAAGAGCAATTTCAGGAGTGCAAGGAAAGTTGGATCTGCAAACCAAACAGTATTGCTTAGTTGGAAAATAGTTTTCCACCAAGAGAGTATTAAGGGACATTCCCACCATATGTGGAAGAATGAGCCTCTACTAGTTCCACATCTCCAGCACTGATCTGAAATATTGGGATAAAAAAGGGAATTCTTGTCCGGAGTTCTGTACCATCTAGTTAGTACTTTGTACCCATTTTCTTGCACCCAGACACAACATGAGAGTTTGTGGGGGGTGTTAAAGAGTTTGGTAATCTCCGTCTGGGAAAATTGTCTCCCCAAGTCTCTCTCCCATAAGCCTATTACAGCTCGTTTGACATCCGTGGGGAAGAGGTTAAGTTTTTTATGTAAAGTGGAGATCATTTTGGAAGGTTATCTGTCGGTGGTCAACAGATTTTCAAACCACTCTGGGGGTTTCTGGGTATTCAGTGATTTAGCTCTGAGGGAAATTTATTTTCTGAGGAAATTGAAAAATAAAGCGTGCGAGGTAGAGATGTTAAAACTCTTCTTAAGCAAAGATTCTGAGAGGACACAACCATTTTTATCTAGCAGATCGGGTATCAGCATGGGAGATGATTTGATTCCAGGAGGACAGGAGTCCCTCAGTTCCCATGGGGCAAGAGAGATTATGTCTCTAACCTGGAGGAGAGGTGAAGGGAGGGTCAGGGCTCGATGGCTGGAGGAGAACCACTCCCACACCTTTATAGTACTACGTACTATAGGATTCGGGATAGAAGAGAGGGCGGGGAATGGCCGGTCCGCCAGCAAAAGGGCCCTGAAAGTGGAAGGGAGAAATATATATATTCCAGTGGAAGCCAATGCTTGTGATGGGAGGATCTAAGCCAATCAACCACTCTACATAAATGTATAGCCTTCATGTATAATTCAGGGTCAGGAAGACCTATTCCGCCAAGATATCTGGGTTTAGTTAGGGTCAAAAAGGATATTCTAGGCTTCTTTCCCTGCCAAATGAACTGATGGATGTGGGAGTCCAGGGACCGAAAGAATAATCTAGGTATAGCAATTGGGAGAACTTGTAGGAGGTAGGTGAGTCTAGGAATCATCAGAGACATCACCAAAGTCTTTCTACCAAACTAAGACAGGTAAGAATAATCTAGGGAGTCCAACTGAGCAACGATGGCCGCCAAGAGGGGAATATAATTTTAGATGAAATAAGTCTGGAAGATGGGAGGTTAGTTTAATGCCCAAATAAGTTAGTTGTCGGGAGGACCAGTTGAATGGGGAATTTAATTGAAGAGCTGAAATAAGAGTAGAGGAGAGGCCAATATGTAGGATCTGGAACCTTTGTTTGTTTACTTTAAAGTTAGAGAGGGAGCCAAATCTTTTATAGAGGGAAATTATTAAGGGCATAGACTTAATGGGGTTTGTAGTGAGGATCAAAAGGTCATCGGCAAAAGCAGCTAGTTTGAATTCTTGCAATCCTATCTTTAGTCCAATAATGCCCTCCTCTTGTGTCAAGGCTTGCAATAGGGTTTCCATCACTAGGACAAATATGAGGGGAGAGAGGGGGCATCCCTGGCGTGTTCTGTTTTTAATTGAAAAACAAGCTGAGATGAGATTGTTAACTAAAACGGAAGCAGAGGAATTTGCTTACATCGCAAATACAGCATGAATATAGGGAGTTGGAAGGTGAAATTTATACAGGGTGTGTTTAATAAAGCACCTATACCGAAAATGAACTGAGACTAAACAGGTATATCATCAAAAACATGATACATCAGATAAAAAATAGACTACACCTGAGGAGGTATAACAGCACGTACATATAGAGGAAAAAGACGGGGGAGAGATAGAGACAAAAGATAAATCATCTAGTTCAATGCTGTGCATACATCTGTGTCCACAGTTGATGTGTGTGTATATATATATATATATATAAAAAAGAAAAAAGATGGCAGCACCGTCACAGAAAAAAGGGAATGGAGGGTGCAACTGACCCTCGTCCTGCATCCTCAATATGCATCACCTGTACTAGTAAGCACATGACACTTTATGTAATTATCTACAGTTGACACTGATTATATTATCAACTATGTATTTATAGAAATATTTCACTATGTTTCACATTCATGATAATTATTTTTATGCTATCAGGTGCATCATGATTGAACCATAATGTATTGCTGATTTTATTCGTATTTACATGCATGATGTATTTTATATTTTGTTTTTTCATTAATTATGTTCACTTAACATGTAATTGGTTATGGCTATCTGTAACACTATATGTTTGGATTTTGATCTGTACACACTGCTTGAGGAAGGCTCCTGTGTTAGAGCCGAAACGTCGCTACAGCCTTATGGGTAAATAAAGTTTTTTGATATTTTATCTATTGGAGTGCTGCCCTTTTTCTACGTCTATATATATATATATATATTAATAAAGAACCAGTCTATTCGATCAAATGCTTTTTTGGCATTAGTGTCGAGTAGTACCAAGGGTAATTTCTTATATGAGGCATAGAAGAGGGCATCAAGAACCTTAGTAGTGTTGTCCTTTCCTTCACGACCTTTTAAAAATCCCACCTGGTCAGGATGGATCAGGTTAGGAAGGAAGGATTGAAGTCTAGTGGCCAACATTTTTGCAAGGAATTTTAAGTCTATGTTTAATAAATGTATGGGACGATAGTTTGCGCAAGAGGTGGGGTCTTTGCCTTCTTTGGTGATTATGTTAATTAGTGCATTAGTCATATCAGATGATAAGGGCTGGTTATGTAAAGCGAGGTTACAAATGGGAAGTAAATGAGGGAGTAGGGAGTTTTGGAAGGTGGTATAATAAGCAGTTGGGAAGCCATCAGGACCAGGGCATTTGTCTTTTGGGGTGGTCTTAAGGGCATTAGTAAGTTCTGCGAGTGAAAACGGTTTTGCCAAAGCCTCCTGTTGAGTGGGAGATAGAGTCGGGAGGTCTAATGTGTTTAAAAAAAGCGTTAATAGATTAATCCCTATTTAGAGTGTCTTGATCTCCACTGGAATGCGGTAGGTTATACAGAGCTTCGTAGAAGAGTCTAAACTGCTCAGCGATGGCTGCTGTGGAAAAAAGTTTAAGGCCTTGGGGGGATTTATTAGAGGTTACATATCTTGCTAGTTTTCTACGCTTAATGCGTTGCATCATAAATTTTCAGGCTTTATTGCAATGAGCAAAAAACGTATGTTGGGAGGATAAGTAATATTTAGCTGCTTTCACGTTTAGGAGGTTTTTAAGCTCTGTCCTGAGAGCGGTAAGGTCAGACAAGTGATGGGCTGCAAGGGATCTTTTATGGAGAGATTCTAAAACGTGAATCTGGTCTATGAGAGAGGAGTGGTGTTTGTCTGCCTGTTTCTTTAAAAAGGAGCATTTGCTAATAAAGGGACCTCTAATAAATACTTTATGGGCATCCCATAAGACTTGGGGGGATATCTCTGGGTTATCGTTAATGGAGAAGTATTCCTCCAGAAGGGATGTGAAATATTTTCTGTGGTGCTCATTACTCAGTATGGACTCAATTAGTCTCCAGATGGGAGACCTACCTGGTTCAGATGAGAAGCGTAAAGTGCAAAAGACGGGAGAGTGGTCTGAGATAGTGATACTTCCGATCCTTGCATCTGCACAGGAATGTATTTGGTCCTTGGGAATAAAAATATAGTCAATCCTGCTGTAGGAATGTCCTGGAGCAGAGTAAAAGGAGTAATCAATGCAGGTAGGGTTAAGACATTTCCATATGTCAATGAGTCCTAAGTCATATAATCTGGAGTTCAGTTTTTTCAGTGCTCTGGCAGAGAAGGAAGATTTCTTGGAGGATGTGTCAATGAGGGGTTGTAAAGCAACATTGAAGTCTCCCGCCAATACAAGAGTTCCCTCCTGCATGCTCTACACCAAGGTCAAAACAGATAATAGCCATGTAATCTGGTCAGAATTTGGAGAGTAGATATTGCCGAAGGTATACATCTTATAACCAATAAGGCCTTTTAGGATAATATATCTGCCGTAAGGATCTTGAGTGTGTGTAGAGTAGGTAAAGGGGACATCTTTCCTGAAACCCACGCTCACTCCCCTAGAGGCTGCACCATCCGCCCCACAATGATACCAATTCGGATATTTAGAGAAGGAAAAATCTGGGTATTTACCGTGCTTGTAGTGGGTTTCCTGGAGGAAAATTACAGAGCACTTTTCTTTCCATAGGAGGGAGAAAATTTGGAATCTCTTGGATGGGGATCTAAGTCCCTTTACATTATAAGACGCTAATTTAAGGTCAGTCATGGCAAGTAAAGGAAAGAAATGTTAATGGGGTCAAACCATTATTATGAGGTAGGTTTTTGTCTAGGAGTGCAGAGTTTCACGGCAGCCCCTAGGAAAGTAGACATCTGATCTGCATCTGACTGATAATTAGTAGTACCCATGTGTTCCACGTCTAAAGAAATATAAAAGGTAAACAAAACAATAATTAAAACAAAAAATAAGTAATATAACAGTAATGAGGCATAGAGCAGTATTTTCAACATTGTGAAGCCTGAAGGCTTGTTCAGAGGGGGGGGGGGGGGAGTTGGTAGACCCAAGATATTGGTCTTGCTGTTTTTGGGACCAGAAAAGATGAGGAACAGAGACTTCAGGGGGGGAGAAAGGGGGGGAGGAAAGGAGGAAGTGGGACGAGAGCACATGATGAAAACCCCCATGAAGGGGGGGGGAGGTTAAGAAGAAATATAACAAGAGGATGGGGAAAGTGAATATAGAGACATTGGCATCACATTTATGATCCTAATAATAAGAGCGAGAGAAGATTAAGAGGTGGACCCGGCTATCTTCCTGGGGGTCAGGTTACCTCTACGGTGCTTTGTGCGTTGTCATTTTGGTGTAGAGGATTTCTCCCAGGGGGTCAGTTTTGGGAGGTCTGGTAGAGAGGTGATATCAGACACGGCGTCCCAATTTGCAATGTCCAATGGAGAAATGTCCATTTTAGAAAATGCTTTTTGTAGGTCCGTGTATGAGGCAATCTTAATCTGTCTTCCAGAATACTTGAAGGTTAGGCCAAAGGGAAGGGTCCATCTGTAGGGGATATGCTTGTTGCGGAGATGGTCAGTAAGGGGTTTAAGGGTTCTCCTCTTTCGCAGGGTGATAGGATATAGGTCTTGATATATTGAGATAGAGGATTCGCCAAAAGTAATGTTATTTGATGCTCTGGCAGCATTGAGGATTTTTGCTTTATCCATGTAACATAGTAACATAGTAACACAGTACATAAGGCCGAAAAAAGACATTTGTCCATCCAGTTCGGCCTGTTATCCTGCAAGTTGATCCAGAGGAAGGCAAAAAAAAAACTGTGAGGTAGAAGCCAATTTTCCTCACTTTAGGGGAATAAAAAATTCCTTCCCGACTCCAATCAGGCAATCAGAATAACTCCCTGGATCAACGACCCCTCTCTAGTAGCTATAGCCTGTAATATAATTACGCTCCAGAAACACATCCAGGCCCCTCTTGAATTCCTTTATTGTACTCACCATCATGTAATTCAGAAATCGACAGATAATGTCCCTGGATGGTTCAGAATCCTTTGGTTTCTGTCTAAGAGCTCTATAGGCTCTTTCTAAAATCATGAGGGATAAATCACTATTTGCCAAGAGGGATTCAGCAATTTGTTTAATGGTGGACATGAGCTCTTAATTAGGCACTGTTTCAGGTATGCCTCTGAATCGGAGATTGTTTCTCCGAATTCGATTTTCCTGATCCTCCATAGCTGCGTATAGAGAGTTTATATGTTGTTGGCAGGAGGAGAGGGATTTGGATACTGCAGAGCTATGTTCCAGGGCGGCATGCTGGGTGGCTTCCAGGGATTCAACTCTGTGGCCTATATGCTGAATTTCATGAGTCAGCACCGAGAGCTTCTGTTTGAGAGGAGACAGAGCTTCTGCCAGGGCTTGTTTTATGAAGCGTCTGGACACCGGTAAGGTGCGAGAGCTTTCTGACTCACCCCCATCGCTGTCTCCTTCGGACATGCCTCCTTCTGTATCAGCGAAAGAGCTTTCTTCTGCCGGCGCCATCTTGGGCTCTCTGGTCGTGGACGTTCCAGCCTGTTTCTTTAAAATTTTTGCCATGCCTGCTCCCGGATTGAGTCCCTTCGGGATTACGGCCGAGTCAGTAGGTTTTTGTCCCCCGATCTTCGCCATTCTGAAGTCTTTCAGCTAACGTGAGCGGGTCCCTTAGCAAGAAAATAAGAGGAGCTCAGCAAAGCATTTCTTAACAGCTCAGGTGTTGACTTCATTTTTTCCATTCAGGTAGCCGTATAAAGGCCTTTTTTTTTTTGGAGAGCTGAAGCGACGATATAATGGCAAATTGCCCATTTTTATTAAATACATTTATATTTTAATATTTCAGGCATTTTGGGACATGACAATGCCTATAATATTTATTTTTATAGTTTATTTTTATTATGGCAAAAGGGGGTTATCTGAATTTTTACCTTTTATATTATATTTTTAAAAAACTTTTTTTTTAAAGTTCCCCAGATTTCCTCAAGGGGTTAAATGGCACATCATGGAAGGTGGGGGGATGTGCGCCGGAGGGAAAGACCGCATGGCTTTTGGGGACAGCTTTGCCGGGCTAGTGGCAGTATGCTGCGGCCGAGTTTGTCTCTAGTGCCTGTTGCGGATTCCATTCCGGTGTCCATGTCGACTCGCTCGGGCACTCTCGCAGAGCTTGTCGTGCATTCGCATTTATGTTTAAAAATGGATTCGCAATGGGATACGCTGTCACGCGTAGGCACTTCTTATGCGCTTCGCCGACAGGTGTAGGGCAGGATCATGACCTATGGGGAGTGGACACTTGGCGCCCTGGGATTTGTTAGCAGGCACATAAAAGGTGTCCTCCCAGGTCGGTCAGTGCCCCCTGTTATCCTTTCTTATCCAGGTGCAGGTCAGTACTGCTAGCTACTGACGGAAGTTTGCTGTGACGCATCCGTTTACCTGGCAAGTTGCACAGAGGCTTATGCACGGATCGGGATTACTCCTGGCTTTCCTTTGTTTTTTGTTTGCCTGATGTTTGCCCAGTGAAGTTTACCTGGTGTTTGTTTATTTTGTTAATAAACCCCTTTTACTTCACACTCACTGCTCTGTTTCATTGGTGCCTTGCATTACACAAGTCCATTCAGTTTTGTTTGCGATCGCGTTCAGTTGTTCAGTTTTTATTGCGCGGGTGCAATGCGATTTAATCGTTAATTTCTAACGATAATTTGTTTTCCCTTAGTCCTAACAGCAGCACAACCGGGGTATTACTGCCCCTGTGAACAATCAGGACAGGTGGAACTTTTATTAATTAATTCAAACAAAGTTTTTTCATGTATTAGTAAACAAGGCAAGTCAATGTCCAGAATCAATCATGCCCTGATTAATACTAAATATTTACGCTATGTAAAACGGTTGAGGTATGAAACTAGGTCAGTCTCGGACCATCTACCACTGCTCCTCGAGCTCTGCTTGACCCAGGATAAACAAAGAGTGTCGCTCCCTTTTAGATTGAATTCCTATTGGTTGTCAATATTGAAGAACCATGACACAATAGAAGGGGAAATCGACCAATTTTGGGAGGCTAATTATGGGTCAACCAGGATTCAGGTAGTATGGGATACTTTCAAGGCATATATGAGGGGAATAATGGTTAGTAGCATTGCAAACCTAAGAAAGGAATATGGGGAAGCTGAGGAAAAATTTAAAAATCAAGCCTCCGTAGCAACACAAAGTTTTTATATGAATAGCTCAGTAGGAAACAGGGAGACAATGCAGAAAACCACACAAGCATATTCTAACTTTTTGCTGGAAAAGGCGCAACATACTCTATTCTTTAAGGGCCAAAAATATTTTACCGAGTCAGGGCTACCTGGGAAACTCCTTTCCAGAGTGATCACGAGTCCGGACCCTAAAAAGAATATAGATAATACCCGGCTGTCCAATGGAAGGATTTCCGGGACTACTTTTTGGACATTTATAGAGCCGAAGGTAGGATTACGGAGGAAAGGATGGACTCTTATTGGGATAACATTGTCTTCCCCACTATCACTGCGGCCCAAAAGAAGGCACTAGAGGCTGATCTTTCAATGCATGAGCTTGAAGGGGCAATTAAACTATGCTCGGCCAATTCCACCCCCGGTTCGGACGGACTTTCATATGAATTTTATACTAAATACAGGGAGGTAATTTTACCTAAATTGCTGGAGGTGCTGACCGAATCGGTGGTAGAAGGGAACCTTCCTGGTTCAATGATGGAAGGGCTAATAATCTTAGTTCCGAAAAAAGGAAAGGACCCTATAGATACAGTCATGTGAAAAAATTAGGACACCCTTTGAAAGCATGTGGTTTTTTGTAACATTTTTAATAAATGGTTATTTCATCTCCGTTTCAACAATACAGAGAGATTAAAGTAATCCAACTAAACAAAGAAAACTGAAGAAAAGTCTTTTCAAGATCTTCTGTAAATGTCATTCTACAAAAATGCCTATTCTAACTGAGGAAAAAGATAGGACACCCTCACATGTATTCCCTCTTAAATTGGCTCAGATCTCACACAGGTATATCACACCAGGTGCACATAATTAGTAGATCGTTACTCTGCATGTTGAATGAGGCTTGCCCTATTTAAACCTCAGACATTTAGTTTGGTGTGCTCCTGACTGTTGAAGTGAGAGTGAGCACCATGGTGAGAGCAAAAGAGCTGTCAGAGGACTTCAGAAAAAAGATTGTAGCAGCCTATGAGTCTGGGAAGGGATTTAAAAAGATCTCAAAAGATTTTGAAATCAGCCATTCCACTGTCCGGAAGATAGTCTACAAGTGGAGGGCTTTCAAAACAACTGCCAACATGCCCAGGACTGGTCGCCCCAGCAAGTTCACCCCAAGAGCAGACCGCAAGATGCAAAAAGAGGTCTCCAAAAACCCTAAAGTGTCATCTCGAGAACTACAGCAGGCTCTGGCTACTGTTGATGTAGAAGTACATGCCTCTACAATCAGAAAGAGACTGTACAAGTTTAACTTGCATGGGAGGTGTGCAAGGAGGAAACCTTTGCTTTCCAAGAGAAACATCGAGGCCAGACTGACATTTGCCAGAGATAAAGTTGACAAAGACCAGGACTTCTGGAATAATGTTCTTTGGACAGATGAGTCCAAAATTGAATTATTTGGACACAACAGCAGAGGACATGTTTGGCGTAAACCAAACACAGCATTCCAAGAAAAGAACCTCATACCAACTGTGAAGCATGGAGGTGGAAGTGTCATGGTTTGGGGCTGCTTTGCTGCAGCAGGACCTGGTCAGCTCACCATCATAGAATCCACGATGAATTCTACTGTGTATCAGAAGGTGCTTGAAGAACATGTGAGACCATCAGTTAGAAAATTAAAGCAGAAGCGGAACTGGACCATGCAACATGACAATGACCCAAAACATACTAGTAAATCAACCAAAGATTGGCTGAAAAAGAAGAAATGGAGAGTCCTGGAATGGCCAAGTCAAAGTCCAGATTTGAATCCCATTGAGATGCTGTGGGGTGACTTGAAAAGGGCTGTACGTGCAAGAAACCCCTCAAACATCTCACAGCTGAAAAAGTTCTGCATTGAGGAGTGGGGTAAAATTTCCTCAGACCAATGTCGAAGACTGGTAGATGGCTACAAGAACCGTCTCACTGCAGTTATTTCAGCCAAAGGAGGTAACACTCGCTATTAGGGGCAAGGGTGTCCTATCTTTTTCCTCAGTTAGAATAGGCATTTTTGTAGAATGACATTTA
This sequence comes from Bufo bufo, assembly GCF_905171765.1. Classification (NCBI taxonomy): domain Eukaryota; kingdom Metazoa; phylum Chordata; class Amphibia; order Anura; family Bufonidae; genus Bufo; species Bufo bufo. Next base: position 316,761,025 of record NC_053394.1, read on the forward strand.
CAGAAGATCTTGAAAAGACTTTTCTTCAGTTTTCTTTGTTTAGTCGGATTACTTTAATCTCTCTGTATTGTTGAAACGGAGATGAAATAACCATTTATTAAAAATGTTACAAAAAACCACATGCTTTCAAAGGGTGTCCTAATTTTTTCACATGACTGTATGGGATCATATAGACCAATCTCATTATTGAACACCGATGTAAAACTTCTTGCTAGGATCTTGGCGTCAAAACTTTCTGGGGTCATCTCTTCCATCGTCCATCCAGACCAGAACGGTTTTATCCCAAAGAAGGGTACGCATCACAACCTTCATCGTCTCTTTGCAAATTTACAGGCTCCAGGGGGATCTGATCGCTCTATCCTGTCTCTGGATGCCTCTAAGGCCTTCGACAGGGTGGAGTGGCGATTCTTCTGGAAGGTGCTGCTCAGGATGGGCTTTGGGGAGAGATTCATAAATACCATTAAAACTTTGTATAGACATCCCATAGCTAGACTGAACCTTAATGGGAGCCTTACTCCTAGCCTTGACTTAGAGCGAGGTACCCGGCAGGGTTGTCCCTTATCCCCTCTTTTATTTGATATATAGTACAGACCAAAAGTTTAGACACACCTTCTCATTCAAAGAGTTTTCTTTATTTTCATGACTATGAAGGCATCAAAACTATGAATTAACACATGTGGAATTATATACATAACAAACAAGTGTGAAACAACTGAAAATATGTCATATTCTAGGTTCTTCAAAGTAGCCACCTTTTGCTTTGATTACTGCTTTGCACACTCTTGGCATTCTCTTGATGAGCTTCAAGAGGTAGTCCCCTGAAATGGTCTTCCAACAGTCTTGAAGGAGTTCCCAGAGATGCTTAGCACTTGTTGGCCCTTTTGCCTTCACTCTGCGGTCCAGCTCACCCCAAACCATCTTGATTGGGTTCAGGTCCGGTGACTGTGGAGGCCAGGTCATCTGGCACAGCACCCCATCACTCTCCTTCATGGTCAAATAGCCCTTACTTTCAAAGTTTTCCCAATTTTTCGGCTGACTGACTGACCTTCATTTCTTAAAGTAATGATGGCCACTCGTTTTTCTTTACTTAGCTGCTTTTTTCTTGCCATAATACAAATTCTAACAGTCTATTATTCAATCGGTTAAATTATTTGGTGAGGTATCAGGATTAGATATAAACTGGTCAAAGACAACCCTGATGCCTTTAGATCAGCTGCCGCAAAAAGAGCCCCTGTTAAATCAGTTAGAAGTCGTTGATACTTTTCAATACTTGGGCATGACGATATCCCCCAAGGTTGAAAGTGCTTTGGAATTTAACCTTCTCCCACTGATAACGAAAATCAGGGCAAACGTAGGGATCTGGTTGCGACTTCCCTTATCCAGAGCCGATCGAGTCTCGTTGGTCAAGATGATAATTCTTCCCCAAATTCTCTATGTCCTCAGAAACATACCGATTTGGATAGACGATAAATATTTTAAACTTCTGGAAAGAATAATTAATGAGTTAGTCTGGGGAAGGAAAAGAGTGAGATTAAAAATAGAATACCTATATAAGCCTCTGGAGTGTGGGGGTCTAAATCTCCCATACTTCAAAGGCTATTTCGTGGCAGCTCAATTATGGACATGTAACGAGTGGGGAAACAGTGCCTCTTTGACTGATCTAATAAGCGCCTCCACGCATAATAACATTTTTACGTTTTTGGAGTCTGGGTTAACAGTTGAGGGAGACCGGGGTTATAAAGAAACCACAAAATAACTTTTCAAAATGTGGGCAATCACCAGAGGATGGCTGGGGGTGAAGGGATCACTTAATTTTACGCATCTTTGGCATAATAAGCACTTACAGTCTTTAGATAGTATAGCAATTGATCAATTTTGGCAAAGTAAGGGGATTGTATACTTGGCACAGATGATTAAGAACAGGGAAATTATGACATTTGCGGAACTATCACACAGTGTACAGAACCTTTCATGGTTTAGGTATTTTCAGCTACGCTCAGCACTTTTTAGTTTGGAAAATAAATCCCGATTGGAAATAGATACCTTCTCACCATTAAATCAATGGTTAGGGAAGACACCACTAAAAATGAAGATTTCAAATATATATAAATTATTGATTAAGTCACGTTTTTCTGATACACAATCACCAGGTCAAAGGGCCTGGGAAGTGGACTGCCCAAATATAAAGTCGGTGGGTTGGGGAACTATTTTCACTAACCCTGATGTACTCTCCCATAATTTTAATCATGTGCTTATACAGTTTAACATCTATCATAGACTTTATGTTACCCCTGTTTGGATGAACAGATGTGGATTGAGAGATACTTCGAATTGCCCTCGCTGTGATAATACAGGAGTGGACTATTTTCATATGATCTGGCTGTGTCCCGGTCTGTCAGTATACTGGAAGGGCATTGGAAATCTTCTCGCCAACAGGTTAAAAATATCTATGTCTCCTGATCCGGCCCATAAATATCAAAAGATCTTATTGGGTAGAGTACTATTATTGGCGAGACTGCTGATCAGTCGAAATTGGTTTGCACGCCATCCCCCGAAGTTAAATAACTGGATTAATTTGGTTGCCAAGATTAAAAACTACGAAAGGATCTTGTATAAGCAGAGAGGTGGATTGGAGAAATGGAATAAGATATGGGAGGCTTGGAGGCTTTGAAGGGCTGGGGTGTTTTCTTTTTTTTTTTTTCCTTCTTCTCCTTCTCTCTCTTCTTTTTTCTCTCTCTTTTTCTCTTTTCCTCTCTTCCCCTACTCCTCTCTCCCCGCACGTCCCTACGGGGGCCTCTTTGGCATAATAGTCGAAATTGGTTTGCACGCCATCCCCCGAAGTTAAATAACTGGATTAATTTGGTTGCCAAGATTAAAAACTACGAACGGATCTTGTATAAGCAGAGAGGTGGATTGGAGAAATGGAATAAGATATGGGAGGCTTGGAGGCTTTGAAGGGCTTGGGTGTTTTTTTTTTGTTTTTTTTTCCTTCTTCTCCTTCTCTCTCTTTTTTTTTCTCTCTCTTTTTCTCTTTTCCTCTCTTCCCCTACTCTTCTCTCCCCGCACGTCCCTACGGGGGCGTGGGGGGAGGGAGGTCACAGGACGCATCGCAAGGGGGGGGGGGGAAGGGGGGAAAAAGGGACTGGGCGATAACAGGGAGTTAGTTTAAAAATTACATTAAATGTTAATGATTACTTCTTTGTTCTCCCTTTTTTTTACTTTCTGTTATTTCCTTGTATAATAATAAAGATGTTCAATTAAAAAAATAAAATAAATTTCAAACAAAGTAGTAATTAACCAGGAGTGCACCCTATAAAGTCCATCCCAACACACAGACTGTGCGAAATAGTAAGTATTAACAACAAAAAAATCTAGAGGGAGGGATATACGTGTGCTGGGACTAAGGGAAAACAAATTATCGTTACAAATTAATGATTCCCTTACGTCCAAACAGCAGCACAACCGGGGATTTAGCAAGAAGAAACCCTAAGAGGGAGGGTCCTCCAGCTGAACTGAACTCAGGACAGACCTGCCAAAGGCGGCGTGTTCTGAACTTCTTAGATCAAGCCTATAATGGCTTACAAATGTAGCATAGGAACTCCATGAGGCCGCAGCGTAAATGTGCTCCAATGGTACTAGGCTTCTCTCAACCACCGAGGTAGCGACCGCTCTTGTAGAGTGAGCGTGGACAAAAGCCGGGGGAGTCAACCCTTGAGCGACAGCTACTCTGTTCCCTCCGGCAAAGAGAATGAACAAATTCTCGGATCTCCGAAAGTCTTTCGTTCTTTCTAAGTATACCTTCATGCTCATGCTTCAAGCACCTGTTCTTGCTCCGATACTGGAGCTGGATAGAAAACCGATAAAGAAATGACCTGGTTTACGTTATGGAAAGAAGGAACTTTAGCAACAAAGCTTGGGAGAAAACATTAGGGACTCTAGCCGGTAAGAAGAGTGTGTATGGCTCCACCGCGGCCAAGGCCTGCAATTCTCTAATTCTCTTTGCTGACATAATAGCCAGCAAAAAACAGGTTTTCCAGGATAGGAACTTTAAATCCACGCCCATCTTTTAGCTGTTTCCACCACCTGAGGGAGCAGCGACTCCGAGGAGACAGGGAGCATTTCTTGTCCAACCCCGTAGGGTTGCGGTTCCACAGGCCCAACACTTCTGAGGGTGCAAGTGTGCTAGGGCCCAAGGGACTGCCTTTGCAGTTGCTGACATGTGGCCCAACATCTTCATCAAGGTTCTGATGGAAACCACACGGGGGACCATTAGAAACTCTGCGGCTCTGATACCTTTTGGCATCTCTCCAGAGTGAGGAAAAGAGTCATCCGAGAGGAGTCTATTATGAACCCCAAAAATCCGTCACGATCTTGGATTTTTCCCAATTTATTATCCAGCCTAACTGCTGGAGACAAGTAAGAGCTCGATGAAGATGGTTCGGCAAGACCTCTAGAGACCCGGCCTTTAGTAGCCAGTCATCTAGGTACGGTATGATCTCTAACCCTTCTAACCTACTGCAACCACAACCTTTGTGAAGGTGTGGGGGGCAGAAGAGATTCCAATGGGCAGGACAGCAAACTGAAAATGTCTGACAGTGCCCCTGAGGGAGACAGCAATGCATTGGTATCCTCTGAACTCTGGATGCATAGGTATATGAAGATACGCATCTTTGAGGTCTATAGTGACCATGAGATCCCTAAGTTGCAGAATTTGTATGACCGAGCAAATGGTCTCCATCCTAAATCGCTTTTCAGTTACAAACTGGTTCAGATAGCGGAGGTCTATAATCATTCGCCAACTCCCATCTGGTTTGGTAACAAGAAACACTGGTGAATACATTCCAAAGCCTCTCTCTGGAGAGGGTACCTCCTGTAGCGCTTCCTTCTGTATGTAAATGGTGCAGGATGGCCTGCTCTAAACACACTTATTGTAGCAGAGAAAGGAGTGAGGTCCTCACGAACCTTGAATGGGTAGGAGCTGAGAAGCTTATTTTGTACCACTCTCTTATGACCTGAAGGACCCACAGGTCCGAAATTTTGTGTTCCCAATCTCTTTGGAAGTGGCGGAGATGTCCGCCTACCGGAGTGAGCAAGTCGGGGGGAAAATACGGGTCTACAGTAAGGTCTGCCAGAGGAGTAGAGATGGCGTCAAAGGCTCGACTTCTTTTCTCTAGGCTCCTAGGTGCGCGGATTCCCTCTGCCGAAAAAGCCTGGTCCCCTGTGGGATCTACGGTAGGATTGGGATCCGGATCCTCTAAATTGCTTACTTCTCCCTCTAGAGAATTGCTGAGGGAGACACATCCCTTTTTTATTGGAGAGTCCCTCCATTATCTTATCCAGTTCTGACCCAAATAGTCTACCAGGTTCATAAGAGAGACCACAAAGATTGTATTTGGAGGCATTGTCTGCCTTCCAGAGTCTAAGCCATAGGGGTCTTCTACTGGTCGCGGAAAGGGCCATGGACTTAAAAGCCAGCTTAAGTTGTTAAGACGCCGATTCAGTTACAAAATCTGCACCTAAGAGAGCAGACCTGAACTGGGAACTGATGTCAGCTCTAGCTACGCCAGAGTCTATATCTGCCTGAATTTCCAGGAGCTTCTTTCTGAGAAAATTAGCAACCTCTGATGATGCAACCGCAACTGAGGCGGAGGCGGAAGCGGCAGAATAGTCTCTTCTTAAAGTGCATTCCACTCTTCTATCTAGTGGATCCTGGAGATTAGACCCATCCTCAGAGGGAACCACAGTGCATCTCGACAGCTTGGCTATGGCTAGATCCACTTTAGGAAGCGGACCCCATTCGTCCAGTTGGTCTTGGATTAAGGGGTATAAGGTTTTGAATCTCTTAGATATCACCAGTCCCTTCTAAAGATGCTTCCATTCAGTTGTCATCAGACTCCTAAGCGACTTTTCCACCTTGAAGGCCCTAGGCCCCCTAGAGGTGGATGCAGAAGCTTCCCCTTGATCAACATCCTGGTCCCTTGACCTGATGGATCTTAAAAGTCGCTGCACCTTTTCCACCGGGAATATCTGGGTGGTGGTGTTCTCCTCTCCTTCACTTTTAGAAGCAGACGAATGGACTTCATCGATAATCATAAAGTCTTCTCCAAAAGACAACGATCTCCTAGGAGAACTCTGTCTAAGTCTCTTCTGGGCCAATGCATCAGCTATGGACTTCCCCACAAATTCCTTTACCCGGGATATCATATCCAGAGACTGGGTCTCAGTCTCAGGAGGGGGGCAACGGAGTGTCACATTACCAACATGACAGGTGTCTGCGTTTGGAATAAGTTTTGCATCCCGAAGAGGGCATTTCGCCAGAGCCTGGAGAGGACATCTGCAAAAAATAATAGGTGAATGCTTACAGCAGCAGAGGTGGCAGGACGATTTAGTGGGGAGTAACCTTTGTGCCGCTCTGCTTCCGGTCAGACGGCAACCGGAAGTTGGAGGTTCACTGGAGCCCGAAGCTGAGAAGGAGGATGCGAACCGACCTTCCACTGCCAGGGCCAGATGGAGCGACTTCACCCTACGGCCTCCGGTCCTGGAGACGGACTGGAAGAACGGCACTACACAGAACACCGAGGCTATGTTAGAGGCGCACGGAGGCACCTCACTCCGTACCAAAAAGGCTACGGTCGGAGCCAGACAGAGAAGTACCTGATCATCTCCAAACCCGAAACAGGGTAGGAAGAGAAAAAAATGGGTTGGGGGGGAGCCCAGGGGGTTCGCACAACGGACGCCTGGACTGCAGGAATAAGGTATAAATTGGTCTCAAAAGACCACCACCTGTCCTTTCTGTCCGCAGGACGTCTGTGTGTCGGGGGTGGGCTTTATAGGGGGCACTCCTGGTTAATTACCACTTTGTTTGACTTAATTAATAAAAGTTCCACCTGTCCTGATTGTGCACAGGGGCAGTAATGCCCCGGTTGTGCTGCTGTTTGGACGTAAGGGAATGCGTTTTGCACGTGCGTGATAAAAAAAACGGAATGTTTACAAACAACATCTCTTACCAACCATCCGTGCAAAACGCATCGCGTTGCTTGCAGATGCGATGCGATTTTCACGCAACCCCATTCACTTCTATGGGGCCAGCGTTGCGCGAAAATCGCAGAATATAGAACATGCTGCGATCTTCACGCAACACACAAGTGATGCGTGAAAACCAACGCTCATGTACACAGACCCTTTGAAATGAATGGGTCCGGAATTCATGTGGGCGCAATGTGTTCGCATCACACATTGCACCCGCGCGGAATACTCGCTCGTGTGAAAGGGGCTTTAATCTGTCTCAGATTACTCACATCTTCAGTTAGAGGTTGAACTGGCACTGAGCTGAGGTCTGAAAAAGAACTAGGAGTCTCACTGCAGTATAGTTCTCTAACCCTTAAAGGTGTATTAGACACCCCAATCACACAGACTATTGTTGGGAGGGAAGCATTCACTCCCGGCAATCACCTGCTCGCTAGCGGGGGTATGCGGTATTACATGCAGCAATTATTGCATGCAGCAATCTCCTCAGCAACATGGGGAGGAGCGATCGCTATGCCATCGCTCATCCCCATTTGCCGGCGGCAGATCATAATTAGACCGCACGATCTGGAATCAGCAAATCCTGATCTTTCAGCATGCCGAAAGATCTTGATTGCCCAATGAACGATCATTGTGCTCATTCATCATGCAATCGGCGGCAGTATTAAGCCTCATGCAGACATCCGTGGAACACGGTCTGTGAGATACCGGACTGGCATTGCAGGAGCACATGGCGTCATTGGTTGCTATGATGCCATGCGCTCCTGCAATCAGGGGCATTGCTAGGGTCTCAAAAGATGTGGGGCCCAAGCCCTATTATATATTGCCCAATTCTCTAAGTCAACCAATCGCTCCCCCCCAACCCCTCCCACTGCAAACACTAGCATTGAAGACATTTTACTGTACTTGCTAAACAGCTATACAGCAGCACGTAACTTTCACATCCAGTGCCTCCCAGGTGACGTCTCCTCTGATGTAGATCTTCTCTGTCATCATTTTCTCCATTTGGTCCGGACAACTTCTCTCAGCCACGCCTCGTCTCTTCAGCGTGTGAAACACAGACATCTTAGCTTCCTCACTTTACCACCAAATACTATCCTGAAGAAAAATTAGTGCCCCCCATAATAATACTACTCCTCATAGTCCCACCAATAGTAATTCCCTTCTAGAATGCCCTCATTAGTAATACTGCCCCCTACAGTGCCCCCAACAGTGATAGTGATCCCAAGAGTGCCTCCATTAGAAGAAGAGCCCTCCAGTATTAATTATGTCCTTACCGAGCTCCTAGTGGAAATAAGGCCCCCCTATTGTTAACCCAGTGGTAATAAAGCTCTATACAGACCCCTCAGTAGTAATAAGGACCCCCCCCCTAAATGCTCTTAATAGAAATAATGTGGATCTATAAGTCCCTCCTATAGAGCCCCCAGTAGTAATAAGAATACTTAATGTCCCCTGGATTTAAAATGTCCCCACAGTGCCCCTAGTATTTATAATACCCCCTACTGTTATAATGCTCACCCTGAAGTGCCCCAGTATTTATATCGCCCCCTACTGTTATAATGCCTACACAGTGCCCACAGTATTTATATTGCCCCCTACTATTATAATGCTTGCCTTAAAGCGCCCCCAGTATTTATAATGCCCCCTGAAGTGCTCCCTGTAGTTATATTCCTCCGTTTACTGTCCTCAGAAATTATAATTCCTCAGCCCCTTCACCATACAGTCCCATGTAAATAATATTATTTCCCTCCTCCGCCATAGAGTCCCATGTAAATACCATCACCCAATCTCTCCAGCCCCCCCAATATACAGTCCCATGTAAATAACATCCCCCTCTATCTACAGCCCCCTCCAAAATACAGTCCCACATAAATAATATCACCCCCTCCCCAGCCACCTTCAACATACAGTCCCATGTAAATAACATCACCCCTCAATATTCAGTCCCATGTAAATAACATCACTCCACCCCACTGTCCCACGTAAATAACTTCAGCCCTAACATACAGTCCCAATTAAATAACTACAACTCCCAACATTGCTCTGCCTCTCACACTGAGTAATCTACCCCTTCATTTACCTCTCCTCATGTAGCAGACCTCACCACAGCTTCTTCCCCAAGACTTCTCTTCACTGCTGAGCCATCCTCTCCTGCACAGGTTACATGATGGTGACATCATCGCAGGTCCTTTTCAGCTACTGCATTTAGAACTGATCACATGGACTGTGATGTCATCATAGGTCCTTCAGCTCTTGCAAGGCATTAGATTCAATTGTCTTGCCGTCCTGAGGATGGCAATACAGTTGGATCTATCTGGCAGGCAGTACATTCGTGGCCTGGGACAAAACATCATGGGGCCAGGCCCGAATGTTTTAACCTAGCAATACCAATCCGGTATCTCATGGACCGTGTTTAACGGACGTCTGCATGAGGCTTAATACTGCAAGATGATATCTAATGAGTGTTCATATGAACGCTCATTAGTGATTATCAGGCAGAAAATCTACCCATCCAATACACCCTTTACTTACATTAGTCCACGTTTTTCTACTGCAAACAGTAGAGAATTTTTTTGTAAGATACAGATTATGTCAAGAGATCATGGTCGCTGTTTGTGAGCTCAGACCATCTCTGACTTCCATAAGGGAAGTGGTCAAGGTTCTCTGAAGAATACCTACACCCATTTAGCTCCATAATGTGGTTACATTGTTGTAAGAATTCTGCATAACAGTTTTGGAAAGAAAAATTATGATTTTGACTTTAGAATTTTTGAATCCCAGATGTTTTCTACATTGTCCAACCTCAAATCATTATAAGCTGTTCATATGCATGACGCCACCATGTCAACCATATATGTGAATAGAAGGGATAGAAATGACATTACTAATTAAAATATATTTAAGTATACCCTCTAACCTAAGTGTCCATGTATTTATACAGCAGTGATATTATTGACGTGACATTACAATATATTAAAAACAGAAAGAAAGTCATTATCGTAACCTTATAAATGAACCCATCCATGCACACCTATAACCTTGTTTTACCCAATACTGTTTCCCACTTATTTTGGACTTATGTTTTAAGTTTACAATGCCTCTCCCCTGGCATGCAGGAAGTTTTGGATTTCAGATGCCAAAAACACTAATATGTAGACAAAAGAAGCTGCGTGGGAGTAAGACCCACCCTCCATTGAGGGCAATGTGACGTCTGTCACGGATCCCGCTCTTCTATGTGATATTATCAGAACTCTCGAAAGCTTCTAAAAGTTTAACTATCCATTTTTCTTTCTTCACGGACCTATGAATGTTAAAACCCTTCCATGCGTTATAGGAGGTAGTGACTCACGGCAGGTAAATGCGGAGTACTTTCATGAAAAGACAAGAGTTTTGCAATTACAATATCATTTTCTATCTCCCTAGTTCCTAAATCCTTGACAATGGCTATACATATCACAGAAGCAGGACTTTGAAGGAACATGGCAGCAAGTCACCAAGGATTTTTAGTAATTATATATCATGGAATATTCAAAGAGAATCTGGCACTAAAGCTTCACAAAGAAAAACTACATTTACCACCCCCCCACCCTCACAAAAAAAGTATATGTGTTCAAACTGGCAGAGCATATATGTTTATTTCAATAGGGAGAGAGGGATTGGTGAGTGACTTTCTGGCATTGCTTATCTCCACGGTGCCTAATGTTACCTGAATTATTATATAAAACTCAATTAATTAAACCAATAACAATTTATATATGAATAAACCAACACAACTAGTCCGCCCCTTGGCGATTTTACCCCATTCATAGCACCGTGACATAATTAAGGACATTTCGGAAAGGGGGTGGGGGGCAGGGTGTTGGGAGGGGGTTTCTTCACTGCCACTTTTGTGAGTGAGCAGTAATGATCTCTCTTATTCTTTTATAGGTTCCTGCACGAGACCAACTGATGAAGATGATCCTCCAATAAAAATCTTCCGCCTGTTCCATCTGAATCCAGTGAGTAATAATTAATGTATTATTTGCACATGTAAATAGGGGGTTCATGACACCATGTTCCCCCTATTTGCATCCACAAACATGGATCAGCCAAACTTAATTTCCCACACATATAAAAAAAAATTGGGATCTCCTCGCCAAATGGCAAGCACTCCCAATATCCTTTCGAGGTCGCATTACGGCAGTAAAGATGACAATCTTACCTAAGATCCTATACCTGTTTGAGGCCTTACCTGTCCCAGTTCCCCTCAGAGCTTTGAGATCTGTTCAGTCACAGCTCCTCCGATTTATATGGGCTGAGAGACGCCATAGGATCCCTAGGTCTGTACTCCTGTTTAGCAAGTCTCAGGGTGGTCTGGGAGTACCTGACCTGATCAAATATTATTGGGCAGCTCAGTTACGTTGCATCACAGCTTGGGCATCTCTGCAACCTTATTCTATCTGAATGCAGATAGAGAGACTCTGGCTGGCTCCCATACATCCTAATTCTCTGCTATGGTCTAGCCCCTTTAATGTGTCATCACCTAGGGAACTTTTAGAGCCCATGGCCTGCACTAAATCCATATGGCGGACCTGTTGTAATAGATTCCCTCTGATCTCCCACCACTCCTCCATGACTTCTTTTTTATATCATCCACTACTCCCAGCGAGTCTCATCACTTCAGCAACAAGACTATGGTTTCAGCGTGGTGTCTTTCGCTATGCAGACATTGTAGACCCATTCACTAGGGACCTATTACCTTTCACAGATGTTCAGAGGTAATATAGCCTTCCCTCTTCGACCAATTATTTCTATGTTCAGATTAGACATTTTGCGCAATATATCTTCTCGGGGTTCAACGTCTCTCTCTCGACGGCATTTGAGCGCCTTTGTAGAAGAGGGATGCATATGAAGGGGTTAAGATCTGAGATCTACTCCATTTTGTCGATCCCCTTCCCGGAACGGATTCATAGACACTCTTATATGGTCCGATGGGAGGTATATTTAGGGAGAACTCTACCAGACTCACTGTGGCGCCTTATATGGAGGAGAGCAGTGAAGTATTCAATGTCAGTTCTCTGTCAAGAGAACCAATATAAGATCCTAATGTACTGGTACCACACTTCTGATCTCCTCCATAGATTGAATCCAGCAGAGGTTTGTTGGAGATGCGGGACAACTAAGGAACGCTACACCACATTTTCTGGGACTGCCCCTTAATACGCACCTTCTGGTCCAGAGTCAGCTCTCTTTTGAATGATATTTTTTGGCTGAAGTATACCTCCTGATCCCATATCCTTCCTACTTAAAATTACACCAGAACATATAAGGAAACTTAAACTGTTAATACAAGTACTGACTTATTGCCTGCCTCTGGAAACGATCTGACCCCCAAAAATCTCTGACCTATATGCTAGGGTGACGGAGGTCCTGACCCTTGAATACACGACCGCTATGTTCCAGGATAAAGTAGATCTATTTCATGCCATTTGGGATCTCTGGGACAATTAGGCTGAGTTCACACGGGCGTGACGTTTTGGCTCAGGATGCGTTAAGGGTGAGTTCAGTTAAAAACATGCGATTTTGGAGCTAAAACAAGTCAGTTTTCACAGCGATTGCGTTCAGTGTTTGCGTTTTTTCCGCGCGGATAGCATCCGGATGCAATGCGTTATTAACACATCCCCATTAATTTCTATGGGGCCTGTCCTACGTGAAAAACGCTGAATATAGAGCATGCTGCGATTTTCACGCAACGCAGAAGTGATGCGTGAAAAACAACGCTCATGTGCACAGCCCCATTGAAATGAATGGTGCCGGATTCAGTGCAGGTGCAATGCGTTCACCTCCCGCATTGCACCCGCGCGGAAATCTCGCCCGTGTGAACTCAGCCTTATTGGGCTACTGGGCAACCCTGAGACGAGCCCAAGAGAATACTGTAACCCCCACTACCATGTGTCTTTGTATTGTCTAAGGCCCTTTGCTGACGAGCGTGTCCAGATTATGTCCGGATGCATTGCAGATGCGTTCAATGAAAACTGCGCGATTTCACAAACAAAGCCATTCAGTTTTGTTTGCGATCGCGTTCAGTTGTTCAGTTTTTATCGCGCGGGTGCAATGCGACATACTGCATTTTGCACGCACATGATAAAAAACGGAATGTTTACAAACAACATCTCTTAGCAACCATCCATGAAAATCGCATCGCATCCGCACTTGCTTGCGGATGCTTGCGATTTTCACGCAGCCCATTCACTTCTATGGGGCCAGCGTTGCGTGAAAATCGCAGAATATACAACATGCTGCGATTTTCACTCAATGCAAAAGTGATGAGTGAAAACCACCGCTCATGTACACAGACCCATTTAAATAAATTGGTCCGGATTCCGTGCGGGCGCAATGGTTTCGCATCACGCATTGCACCCACACGGAATTCTTAATCGTGTGAAAGGGGCCTAAGTCTTTCTTCTGTTGTTACATTCTTTACAACAGTGATGCTCTGATAGGATTCAGCGTAGATTATACTCACCCTAATAATAGATTTATGTAGCTACTTCCTCAGGAACGTTCTTTTAACGGTGGGACACCGTCGATAATTGTCTCTTCTTTTTTATTTTCTATTCTTTTCAACTAACTGAGTATGACAATATGCTGGATTTTCACATAGCCTTTATTAGTTTTTGTCTGATTTATATTGCGCATATCACCTGATGTTATATTATGTGTTCTTTTGCTGAATACTTTGTGCATTCTGCCTTGTTCACTTCACTTTGTACAATTGTGCATACATTCGAAACAGATTTGCACTGTTGTATTTCAATAAAAAATATAATTATTTTAAAAAAAATTGAAAATAGAATTTTTTTTCCCTTTTTTTAACTTTTTCCAGGTATAAAAAATAAAAACCAAAAAATGTTAAAATAAAAATGACATAAAAGTAAACTGAAAAAATCACTGAAAAAGGCACAAAAATTATTTACATAATGGAAAAAAAAGTTATTGATTTCAAAGGCATATGCAGTTAAAATAGGAAAATATGACTGATCAGGAAGTGGGGTAAATGATCCAGTCTTGAACTGGTTAAGCTAAACATCTCATTAGACCTCCCCATTTGGAGCACCAATTTACTACCCATGCTATACGCAACTGCATTCTCGTCATCTTTGGAATAAAAATGAAAAAAAATATGCTTATTTTGCCTGAAAGTTAAATGTACGTGACAGACATGCATGCTGTGATGTATGCTATTCTCATGCTGAGTGATAAACAAGCAACTCATGCTAGCTGACGTGTTTCGTAGGAGGAAGATACTGTACAGGCGGAGTTCAGCTGTAGGGTTAGATAAGCTCATGGTCTTTGATATGATGCTGCGTCATCTCTCCAAATGACAGTCGACAAATCTCTCCTCTGCCTAGTTTACACATTACTTGGAGAATTCAATGAGATGGGGCCAATGATGAAGGAATGCACACAGGCAGTTCTAAAAACATTATAAAATGTATTTTTATGTAGTTCTTAATTAAGGAGCCAGAACAAGTTCATGTCCTGTGGATTTTATGTCCCCCTAAGGGGTTCTCTGGAAATAAAGACCTTTTTCTCTAATGCCCACAGCCTGCCTCTATAAATAGAGGATTTATACCTACCTGCTCCCCGCCGCTCCATTCCTTTGCGCTGGCTCCTGCATGTCCATGTTCTGGTTCCTGGACCGTTTACATCCGGTGGTGCATGAGCATGGTTACATACTCCGCTGCAGTCAATAACTGGCTTCAGCAGGACGCAGGTAAGTATGAATCTTCTCATTACAGAGGCATGCTTGGGGCATTAGAAAAAGGTCTTTATTTCCAGAGAACCCATTTAACCACTTGCATATTGCCACGCGACTTTATATGTCGTGGTGGTAGGCAGTTAACTGTAACCTGCTGTACAAAAGCGTTGGGTTACATTACGATCTGCCAGCACCCGGTGGCACTGCAGATCGCTGTAACCGCGCTGTCGTGAGACTACACCTGTAATCATCTACATAACTGCATGCCGAGTTATGCAGCAATCCTACATTTCTGTCTGGGTGTTTTATTTTATCCTATTTTTTTTTATCAGTGAGTGCATTTTTTTGTTGTTGCTCATATCAGCAGTTTTTAAACTAATGTAAGATGCTACATAAAGTATATATACATGTGTATATGTGTAGCTAGCATCTGTAAATATATACCTTATACAGTAGCATGCCTCCCAAGTGTCCCTCTTTTGGAGAGACAGTCCCTCTTTTTGACCCAAGTCCCTCTTTGATCCTTAAATGTCCCTCTTTTTGACCTGAGGAATACATGCATAAATCTGCATTAATAAATGTACTAAATTTATATACATTAGACGGTGTCCTGTCGAGGGACCACCTGACGCTTACTACCTTCCACCACCCACTTCCCCATTCCATACCCTTGTCCTCCTTCTCCCCTCCCCCCAACCCCTACCTTTTCCCCGCCCTATTTCCCTCCCTCCCTTCCTGTGTGAAGGTTTAAATTTATTGAGTTATTGAATATGCACATTTTTGCCGTTTACTTACCTTGTATTAACTCTGCAAATCAATTGTGTCGAACAAAAACTCTCAATAAAAAGAGATTTGTTAAAAAAAAAAAAAAGTACTAAATTGCTCCGTACTAAAGTGTCTGTATGGTTTCTACCTGTATATTAGACCATAACTTCATTATTTTGTACTATTTGGACCTTAAAATATCAATAACCTAATGATTTATGTGCTAATATTTATATGGATATTGAAGCGCGAGAAAAAAAAAATTGTCCCAGGGGCGCCACATGTTACTCACCTAACCAATCCCCGGCTGCTGCAGAGTCAGTAATTATGCTTTGGGCGAGTTCGTAGCGTGGACTAGTATGAAAAAAATTGCCGTGATGCGCACTGCACATATTGTCCCTCTTTGGGATTTTCAAAAGTTTGTTGGTTTGATTAAAGGACAATATAACAAAAAATGCCATTAAAATGTACCATATTTACCTGGCCCCGGACTGGGTATTATTACATATGGCAACGTGCTTCATTCAGGCTGTCCCTATTACGGATTTAATACACGTGGCACAAGTATGGAGCTTGTATATCAGCATGGCCTCATACCAGGTGGCCACACAGCCTTTCTGCATTGCTGTGTACTATTATGGGGCTTTGTAGGGACCCATGCTGATTTAAAAAAATTGATGAGAATAGCCTTTTCTATTTATGGGAGTGATAATAAAAAAAAACAATGCACGCAGAAAGTTTTTCACAGATTCATATATTTTGAGGATTGACATATGTGCATGGGGCCTAACACTTGTAGTGCGGGGCATGCAGTATTTGGTATATTGAATGAAATTGCTGTACAGGAATATGTAAGACACTGACTGTACATTTGTACTCCAGCTTCAAACTTGATCAACTCTATGGTGTCATTGTGCAAATTAGTATTTTCATCTGCTCGCTGTCATAGATGTTTTATTGAGAACGCTCTACAATAGCACCCATCCTCCTTTCCATGCGGTGCTGACTAGATAGACTAGATTCACTAATTTCCTATTACTTTTCACATGTTGTGACTGAAAACAATGTCATTTAATGCTACCTATTCATTACTCAGCCTCAGCCCACGATATTTGGATGGAGGTAATTGTCTGTGAAGTGAGGCGAACATTCAGATGAGCGCACACAAAAGGCTTCACTCAAGCACTCAGTTGTGCCATTTACCGCAAGGTGCGTCCCACTATCTTGTCTTCAATGTACGTTTTGGAAAAGGGATTGGCGCAGTGGGGGGGGGGACTTCCTCCATGCGGGAGGAAGACTATGATTGGGTTTGTAAATAATGACATTTCCCCCAATGAGACTAAGGGCTGTATTACACCAGTTATTGTCGGGCAGATCATTGCTGACTACTAAATGGCCCATTTAAAGTACATGCACAGGGCACAGAAACCATTTGCACAGGATGGTGTACTGCTGACAAACAAGGATTTTATGTACCATAAAAATGACAGATTACCCGTCAGATGGGTATTTTGTTTGATTGTTAGGTGACTGGCGTCACATTTACGAGTACATGGTTCATAGGAACATTCATTCCTGGCCTGATCCTTGACTGATGTAAAAGGACATTAAAGGGAGTCTGTCAGCACGTTTTCACTAATATAAGTACCAGCAATGCCCAACGACACACGTTAAAGGGGTTCTACAGTTTGTTTTAACTGATGATCTATGCTCTGGATAGATCATCAGCATCTGATCGGCGGGGGTTCAACACCCGGGACCCCCGCCGATCAGCTGTTTGAGAAGGCAGCAGCGCTCCAGGAGCGCCGTGGCCTTCTCACTGTTTACCACAGGCCCAGTGACGTCACGACTAGTATCAACTGGCCTGGGCGCGGCTAAGCTCCATTCAAGTGAACAGAGCTTAGCCGCGCCCAGGCCATTTGATACTAGTCGTGACGTCAGTAGGCCGGTGGTAAACAGTGAGAAGGCCGCGGCGCTACTGGAGCGCTGCTGCCTTCTCAAACAGCTGATCGGCGGGGGTCCCGGGTGTCAGACCCTCGCCGATCAGATGCTGATGATCTTCAGTTAAAACAAACTGTAGAACCCCTTTAACAGCATTGCAGACATACCTGTATGTCCTTTGTGGCATTTGGAGATCTGCTGAAAACAAACTTTTATCCTAGCCATTCATGGCTGCCAAGTCCCCAATTGGGCGCGGCTGTGATTTTCAAAATGCCCAAGCACTCCTGCCCTCTCCCTGACGTCACGGGGGTGTTTCTACATTTTTCGCACAGGCACCCTCTGTTGCGCTCTTGGCACTTGCGCAATTCAGCTGCCTGATGCGATCGTCCACAGAAGGGAACTGGGCTTTGATTTTCAAGTTTGTCTTCTGCAGATGTCACAAAGGACATACAGATATGTTTGCAATGCTGTATTGTTGGGCCTTGCTGGTACTTCTATTGATGAAAACGTGCTGACAGACTCCCTTTAAAGGGCTTATCCAACCCCTATATTGACCCCCCCCCATGCCCGAGCCCCTCATATACAATATATTTATCTGCTCCCCGGCACCTGCGTCGCTCAAGATTCCTGCATGGATGCATCCAATATGAGCCCGCAACGGGGACGAGCCTTCTTAACATTGCGGCAGCTGTGCAGGGATCCGGAGCAGGTATGTATAGTGTACATGAGGGGCCCGGGCATTATAAGAAACTTTGCAATATATTTTGTTAGAGAAAGATGCTTCCTAGTTATACCTCTTATCATGCCCCTCTCCTGTTCCCCATTCACTTTTTTCACAGAAGTGGGTAGCCAAGCTCACCTGAATCAATTTGAGGGTGGAAGCACGGGCAATGCTGGGAACACAGCACAAAATCACATGCGAAAAGGATAAGGAGAAAGTCCAGCTTTCCCCAAAAAATTCCAACAGCCTTTATTTCTTCATTCATATAAAATCCAGTAGTTTGCACAACGTCTATGCGTTTCAGGTCAGACAACAAAGACCCTTAATCATGACATTATGTCCTCTGGATAATTAACTACCTCTAGTAACTTAGTTGAAAATAAGTTTGTAAACCAGAAAACGATTGCATCAATGCTATATTATACTGCAATGTGAAATGTGTCATAATCACAGGGGATCTGACCAATAAATGTAACATAAATCTTGTTCATAAGCAAGAAAAGATTCTCATCATCCATTTGCCGAACAATCCCCATTTAGCACTAGGGTAAAAGATGTGTCTACGTATCTCTTGCCAATCAAGATGGAAGTTATGAACATTGGGCTTGGCTATACCGTAACTCCTCGGCTGTTTACACAGCCGGCAGCAATTTATTTATTAGAAAAGCTAAACTTAAATATAGCAAATACTGATATACATTCAAGTTGATAGCGGCCACTCTGATTACTATGGTAGGCAACAGCCCATTTGTATCTGTCAACAGGACAGACGACTTGAATGTTTGTTGGTAGACATGTAAAAAGTGATCTGACGCCCAGAAACAATGAATCTGTATGAGGACGAGCGACTGTAGTAGCCATCATTCATCCCCATACAGTGGAGGTGATCGCTGCATCAAAATGCAACTCTTTCCTCCACCGACGAGCAGGCAGTTATCGGGAAGGAACAGTTCCTTTCAGATAATTGGCTGCTCAGTCGGAGCGTGTCAATGTGCCCTTATTTTAGTTAAAGGGGTTCTGCAGTTTAGATCATTTAGATCATTCTGGATAGATCATTAGCATCTGATCGGCGGGGGTCCAACCCCCGGGAGCGCCGCAGCCTTCTCACTGTTTACCGCAGGCCCAGTGACGTCACGACAAGTATCAATGGCCTGGGCGGGGCTAAGCTCCATTCAAGTGAACAGGGCTTAGCTGTGCCCAGGCCAGTTGATACCCCCGCTGATCAGATGCTGATAGATCATCAGTTTAAATAAACTGCAAAACCCCTTTAAAAGTAATGAGACCCGTAGTGTTCATGAGCGCTTAGGGAATGCAGTTCTTGCACTGAGTAGAGATAAGACCTGTGGCTTATCTATGTAGGCTACAGACAAACTAGCTGTGTCCTTGTGAGAGTCTTCTCAGGACTATCCATTGTAAATCTTCTCTCTAATGTTTATTTTTCAGCCATCAACAAGACATGAGAAAGCTATAAAGTTTTATGGATATAGTCTAGCAGCAGAAAGTAATTGATGACACCACCTCTCTATGCTTACAGCTCAGAGTCTAGTGTGATATTTTATTTCTCTGTGTGTCCGAGACCTGGGAGCATGTCTTTGTAAAGCCCCTTGACATAGGTCGAACATTGGAACAATTACCCCAGCACATCAGACTCTCCCCCAACATCCAAACTTTCAAGAGTAACCTGAAAACCCACCTTTTCAGGAAAGCCGACCATCAGCAATGAGCATGCTGCCACCACACAGCTACATAAGCAGCCTATACCCTCACCTACTGTGTTCTCCTCTTCCCTTATAGATTGTAAGCTCTTGCGGGCAGGGCCCTCTACTGCTCTGTACCAGTCTGTTAATAGTTTCTTGTTTATTGTATTTTTATATTCGTGTAACCCCTCTGGATGTACAGCGCCATGGCATTAATGGCACTTTAAAATAAAAAATAACAATAATCGGGAAGGATTTTGACTAGGAATGCTCGTTCACCAAAACTGTCCTGTGTAAAGGTGCCACCGATCACCCAATGAATACAAAACTCATTTCTGGCCAGCAGACTGTCCTCTGTAAACAGGGACATGCTGCCCAGAAACAATGCAGTGGAGGTGACTGCTGTATGTAAACGACCTATCGTTGACCCTGTTGTGCCTGGGGTCAGAAGGTCGCAGCGGGTGGCTACTCACTCAGTTTCAAGAGATCACTCCATGACCTAGTGGTGGGAATGGATTCCGGTCCAGGTTTTCCTGCTTAGGTTTGCGATCCTTTTTGACCCTGTTAGGAATCGGTAGCTTTTCCTTTCAGCTGTTCTCTGTCAGCCACTCCCAGCTACTATATATTTTCCCTTTCTGCTTCACTTGTTGCCAGATATAGATCTTCCTTCCAGGTTATCTATTGTGACCTCAGGTGGTGTAGCTGTGGAGCCTGCTGGAGCTGTTGGAACCAGTTCGGTTGGATCTCCGGTTCTCTCCAGCTTGTTTCCTACTATTTGTTGTCTCCCTTCTGGGATTATATGTGGAGCTTGTATTGTTTCTCCTTTTCCTGCTGTTACCCTAGGTGTCAGTGGTGAGGACTAGTGCTCCCAGTGCGTACCTGCCATACCAGACGTGATATTATATCTGGCCCTTATTTTGAAAAAAAAAAAAGCAGTTGCAAGGTCTGTCTCGTGAAGTGACAGAATTGAAGGCGTCGATCCTTCAGCAGCAGCAGCAGTCCTTGAGTCCAGTGGTTGCCATGGGTAACCAGGTCAATCCGGGACCTAAGGTTGCTCTCCCTTACAGATTTTCTGGAGGAAGAGACAAATTTGTGGTTTTCCGTGAAGCCTGTAAATTATATTTCAGGCTGCGCCCAAGTTCCTCGGGTAATGAGGAACAGCGGGTGGGGATTGTTATCTCCCTTCTTCAAGGGGATCCTCAATCCTGGGCTTTTTCGCTGCCAGCTGGTACCCAGGCCCTCCGGTCGGTAGATGGGATTTTCGTGAGCTAAATCGGATAACTATCAGAGACCCCTATCCTCTCCCTCTCATTTCCGACCTGTTTAATCAGATTGCTGGTGCGAAATGGTTTTCCAAGATGGATTTGAGGGGAGGCTACAATCTGATTTGCATTAAAGAGGTGGATGAGTGGAAGACAGCGTTTAACACTCCTGAGGGGCATTATGAAAACCTGGTCATGCCTTTTGGCCTGACCAATGCTCCTGCTGTCTTTCAACACCTTGTTACAGATATTTTTTGGCATCTTATCGGCATATTTGTTGTAATATATCTTGACGATATTTTGATCTATTCACCCGATCTGGAGACACACAAGGTACATGTGTCATAGAGCAGCAGGAAATGCTAGCAGAATGCTTGGGTGTATAGGGAGAGGAATTACCAGTAGAAAGAGGGAGGTGCTCATGCCGCTCTACAGAGCACTAGTGAGACCTCATTTGGAGTAATGTGCTCAGTACTGGAGACCATATCTCCAGTAGGATATTGATACTTTGGAGAGAGTTCAGAGAAGAGCTACTAAACTGGTACATGGATTGCAGGATAAAACTTACCAGGAAAGATTAAAGGACCTTAACATGTATAGAAAGACGAGACAGAGGGGATATGATAGAAACTTTTAAATACATAAAGGGAATCAACAAGGTAAAAGAGGAGAGAATATTTAAAAGAAGAAAAACTGCTACAAGAGGACATAGTTTTAAATTAGAGGGGCAAAGGTTTAAAAGTAATATCAGGAAGTATTACTTTACTGAGAGAGTAGTGGATGCATGGAATAGCCTTCCTGCAGAAGTGGTAGCTGCAAATACAGTGAAGGAGTTTAAGCATGCATGGGATAGGCATAAGGCCATCCTTCATCTAAGATTGGGCCAGGGGCTATTCATAGTATTCAGTATATTGGGCAGACTAGATGGGCCAAATGGTTCTTATCTGCCGACACATTCTATGTTTCTATGTTTCTATGTCAGGCAGGTGTTGCAGATTTTACGGACGAATATCTATATGCCTAAATTGGAGAAATGTGCATTCGCCATACAGGAGGTACAATTCCTGGGGGTATCTGCTATCGGCTTCGGGGTTCCGTATGGATCCAGAGAAGGTCCATGTGAGTCTGGAATGGGATCTTCCGGAGAACCTGAAAGCACTGCAGTGTTTTTTGGGTTTTGCCAATTTCTATAGAAAATGTATTTATAACTAATCGGTGATTGTCAAACCTCTTACTGACATGACTAAAAAGGGGACTTATTTTTCTAAATGGTCTGACACTGCTAAACTGGCTTTTTTCTCTCTGAAGGAGAGGTTCACCTCGGCACCCATACTGGTCCAGCCGGATGTTTCTCAACCTTTTATTGTGGAGGTTGATGCATCAGAGGTGGGGGTGGGGGCTGTACTGTCTCAGGGTCTGTCTCCAAGTAAATGGCGAACTTGTGCTTTTTCTTCGAAGAAATTGTCGGCAGCTGAGAAAAATTATGATATAGGCAACAGGGAACTTTTAGATATTAAATTAGCATTTGAGGAATGGCATCACTTTTTTGAGGGGGCAGCTCATCCCGTCATGGTGATTACAGATCATAAAAACCTGTTATACCTTGAGTCTGCTTAAATGTCTTACCCCTAGACAAGCTAGGTGTTTTTTTTTTTTTTTACCAGGTATAATTTTGTTTTCACCTATCGTCCGGGGGCAAAAAATACCAAAGCTGGTGCGTTATCCCGAAGTTTTCCAGGAGGTGGTGATGTTGTTGATCCGGTGCCTATTTTACAAAAAGGGGTGGTTGTCGCTACATTACACTCAGACGCAGCGGGTGGCTACTCGGCTCAGTTTCAAGAGATCACTCCATGACCTAGTGGTGGGAATGGATTCCGGTCCAGGTTTTCCTGCTTAGGTTTGCGATCCTTTTTGTCCCTGTTAGGAATCTGTAGCTTTTCCTTTCAGTTGTTCTCTGTCAGCCGCTCCCAGCTACTATATATTTTCCCTTTCTGCTTCCCTTGTTGCCAGATATAGACCTTCCTTCCAGGTTATTTATTCTGACCTCAGGTGGTGTAGATGTGGAGCCTGCTGGAGCTGTTGGAACCAGTTCGGTTGGATCTCCTGTTCTCTCCAGCTTGTTTTCTACTATTTGTTGTCTCCCTTCTGGGATTATATGTTGTGTTTGTATTGTTTGTTCTTTCCCTGCTTTTAACCTGGTGGTCAGTGGTGAGGACTAGTGCTCCCACTGCTCTACTCACTACCTAGGGCAAGCCAGGGACGAGGCACGTGTGGCAGGCGCAGCACTATGAAGTGCCTTTTGCGCTGTGGCATTGGAAGAATTTTGATATCTCTGACTTTTTAATCTAACCAGACTGTCTATTACTCTCTAATTCCTCTAGCACCGTTCTATGGAAACAGCAGGTTTAACGAGCACTCCAAATGCTTGAAATAACTTCTTTACTAACTTCAACTTTTCTTCATATATAACACTGTCGCCTCGGCAGCAGATAGTCCATGTACAAAACACGTGTTGAATAAAGTGTCATAAAATGGCGGTATGCATAAGATGGTGGTTCAACTGTTCGATCTTGTCATTCAACATAAAATGGTGGATATATTTCTCTCTTGAATATCTGTACTCTCACTTTAAGTTATTTAAGCACTTTATGATCTCTCTGAGAGGTATATCTGAGGTCTAACTAATAGTTCACTTGCTCTACTTGATTTGAAGTTTGCTCTATACAATTGCTTATGATCTGGTATGAGCAGTTTGCATTTGTATGCAATTTGTTTGGATTGTATGATTGTATGGCTCAGTAGTTCGTTTGTATGCAATTTGCAATTTGTATGGTGGAACTGTAAGTAAAAATAGATATAACCAGTTCAGTATACAGTTCTAATCACTATATTAACAATAGTAACTTATATAACTGTTTTAAATATCTATTTTGGTCTCTCTGCTTCCATAAAACACAGCTCTTAGTGGAGTGTGTGTCTGTTCAGCTCCTCTCTCTGGTGAATAATAATTTCTAGCAGCTCCTGCTAGAGGAATTTCCAACACAGACTGTGTGTGAGGCTGGCTGTGATTGGTCAAGACTCCAGCCCAGCAACAACAGTTTAACTCCATGCTTTCTGTTGTTTCTGCTGTGTCATTGAGCTTACCTTACATTATATAATGAATCTTAAAGGCACATTATCTTTTTCTGCTTCTGTGGACACAAAATATATAACAGTTATATGACATCTAAACATGAAGTCACTGTAAATAACTCTGCTTTTGTCTTTAACACACAAACATAAGAACTGTATTAAGGTTATTAGCAGGTCTAGCTGCATAAACATATAAGCTATGTTAGCAACCTAGGACAGGTCTTAGCTGGCCAGCTACAGTACGTGATCAGCGTACGGGTGAGCAACCCGTCTAGGGACATCAAGGTAGCCAGGTGCCAGTGTTAGGTGAGTTAGGGGTCACCACTCCTCCCTCTCCCTTGTGTTAGGGCACCCGGTCTCCCTTCCCTCTGCGCCGCACGTCTGGTACCTGCCATACCAGATGTGATAGCAGCTCTCACCCCGACTCATGATCAGGCAATTATTGAGGACGTACAACTCATTGCCGATAATTGCCTGTTCAGCTGGTCCTTAAAGGGACCTTAAAGCCCTTGATAACTGGTCAGATAGAGCTAGTTTATATTGACAATCAATGCGTCTGTGGTATTAAAAGTTCCTATTGTGAGGTCCACCAGTAGATTGCAAGCTAATACTCTTCCACCATTGCTTTATATCAAAGTGTGCTAATCCACCCATTAAATGAAGATATGAGACAAGGTACTGGAAGAAGCTTTGAGATATCTTAGATAGGTTCTTACCTCTGGGACCTTCTAGAAGAATGTGGTTCTCTTGACTCCTGTTCTATCATGTAGCAGAAACATCCAGACACACATGGCTGCCAATGTGGACATCTCTTACCAATCAAGATGGAAGTAATGAAAATTGGGCTTAGCTCTACCATAACTCCCAGCAATTTATTTATTACTCCTCGGCTGTTTACGCAGCAGGCTGCAATTTATTTATTGGAAAAGATAAACTTAAATATAGCAAATATCTCCACCTGCCCTTAAAGGGATTGTGCACCTTTCGGGGGGGGGGGGGGGGGGGGCGGCAGACCTGCAAAGGAAAGAATACTTACATTCTTCCCAGCGCTGGTTCGCTCCCCACTTTTTCTCCCCCTGGCCTTGGCTGCTCTGCTGCATTCTCAGGATGTAAACTTCCATTTCATTTTGCTGCAGTGGTGACCTGCTCTCCCTGCATCATGTCAAATGGTCACTTGACGCAAGGGGAGAAGGTCACAGCGGCCTAGCAATTGGCTGCAGCAGCATCAGAACATATGTTTACACCCTGGGAGCGCAGTGGAGCATCCAAGGCCAGGGGAGAAGGAACAGGGAGCCAGTTCAGGGAATTAGGTTTGCTTCTCTTCGCAGGCCTGCCCGAGGGGATGAAAGGTTGCCAAAAAACCATACAAAGGTGCACAACCCCTTTAAAGTTAATGTGTCATCCAAAAAAGAACCTTTTTAAATCAAGTTTTATTCTGAACATTTTTAAAGAATTTGAGAATTTTAGTTATGTTTTAGAGTACTTTTTCATAACTTCTAGGTCACTATGTATATTTAAAAAAATTATCTAGAAAATATAATAATCTTGAAATTTTGCCATTTTCACACTGACCAATGAGCCTCATATAGGCTGACATGTCCTATTCTGTAGAGATCATTCAATCATCAGCGGCAAGATTACAAAAAAGATGACATAAGCTCCATAACTTCAGGTGACGTGAACTCCATAAGTTCAGATGACATATGGAGACACCAAATCCTTATCTGACATAGGTTCTCTGTATGCAGAGCTATCGTATCACGTCATGGAAACCAATGACAATCGTTCCTGTTTAAATATAGAATGTATATTACGACTCATGCACTTATACTAGTTGAATTAAGATGAAATGTCTGGTGTGTTGTCACAGTGACAGCCCACGGCGCCGCTGCTTCACTCAATGTTCCCCGATTTCTGTATCCTAGTGGAGCAGACCCACTTCTGGCTCTCATTTTCCAGGTTTGCTCTGTCCCTCCACTAAGGCTGTGGCTTACTTGCCATCAAGACTCCTTCTCCCCTGCCCATAGGGTGTGCATGTGTGCTCACTCTGGCTCTTAAAAGGCCAGCATGTGTGCACCCTAAACTTCACCAGCCGATAGTGGGCAGGGTGCGTAAGGCACCTTTCCAGTTGTGGGGTGCTTAAGGCACCTTCCCCTATGGGAAGGTGCTTGAGCAGTAGGTTTTTCTAGCGTGCTAGTATCCTGTACTGACCTCGCCCTGTCTCTATGATTTTGCCTGACCCTTCGGTACTCCTCCCCAGTGCCTCTAACTCCTATTGGTCAACTGTCAATCATACAGACTACTCTAGGAGGTAGCTGCCTGGTGGTTCCCATGCAGTGAAGTCCAGATGCCCATACAGGGGTTAAAGGGTGAAAACCAGGGGACTGCCAGAATACCGCCTTTAGGAGTAGCCCAAAGTCAAATCTGTTGGTTGATAAAGTGGTTCCACACCCACTGCAATAACAGATGCCTTTACTTGTACATATAAATATGATACTTTCATGTTGTTAGCATGGCAGTTAAAGGGCCATATACAGGTATCAAAGAAAGTCACAAGGAAGCAGAAATAGTATAAGCACAGTTTTATCAATATTACAAGGGGAAACATCAGTTTAAAGAAGCAATCCACATCCACCTATAGTTCCGCAGCTTATACATGTTGATATGTACTAACTTTTTCTTCTGTATAGTGAAATTCAATGACGTGTTGAATTAGCAGAATGGGTGTCACAGCAATTGCAATGGGACCCACGGTAAAGTTCAGTGATGAAGCAAACTTCTACGCGAACAGAGAGGTGAACAAACAAAACCTTTGATGCTGGTCCGACACAAATCCACATTCAACAGATCCCTCCAAGATGGTTGGTGCACAGAAAGTCATGGTGTGGGGTGTGGGGGACTAAGATAGTGGGCCCATACTTCATTGACATTAAGCTTACTGCTGCCTAGTATCTGCAATTGTTACATGACAAGGTGTTTCTATAACTGTTCAACAAAGTTGGCACATTCCTAGTGTTCTTCCAGCAGGATAGTGCCCCCCCCCCCCCCCCTACATTATGGATGTGATGTCTGCAAGTTTTTGGATCAGCTGTTTATGGAGAAGTGGACTGGGCATTGTGGCCTGGTGGAGTAGCCACCACGCTCACCGGATCTCATTCCCATGGACTTCTACCTGTAGGGTGATGTAAAGTCATGGGTTTACGCAGTGAAAATCCAGAGTGTGGCGCACATAAAACAGCGGATCCTGGATGTCTGTGCAAGCATTTCTGCTGAGGTGTTGCTCTCAGTGCATCATGAATAGGAAAATAAGATCGCCTTGACTACTCAAAACTATGTCAAGGATATCAAGCATATCCTCTAGTGCAGGGATGCCCAACATGCGGCCCTCCAGCTGTTTCAAAACTACAACTCCCAGCATTCCCTGATAGCTGAAAGCTGTCCTGGCATGATGGAAGTTGTAGTTTTGCAACAGCTGGAGGGCCACTGGTTGGGCATTCCTGCTCTAGTGGATCCTCTTGTGTTCCATGTGATGGAAAAATGTTAGTAACCTTGGCAGGAATAAAGGTATGTCACATTTAAGCACCTCATCAAATTCTCTACCAAATACATATTTCACATCCAACCCTTCCCATTTTTAAAATATTTACTTAGTTCCAAGATGGTGGCTTTCAAAATGTGTTGGACAACACCGCCCCTTACAGATTTGCCCTTTCCCCTTAGAAAAATGGGACACACAGGATGGTGTTCCCAACCACCATTTTCCATTTATTCAGGTGTCTCCAGACACTACGGCTACATGTTCTGCTTAATGGGGCAACCTCTACCCCTACTGCATTTGTTTGTTACACTTGGTACAGCAGACAGTGCCACACAACTTTAAAACATGCACATTCCTGCTCATTCTGGGCTGTGACGTCAGGAAGGCGGTCCTATCAGTGATTGACAGCTATCTCTGTATACACATTCATAGAGGGAAGGCTGTCAATCACTGATAGGACCGTCTCCTCGACTTCAAAGCCCAGAAGGAGCAGGAATTTGAATGACTGAAATACAAGTTGTACTGAATCTTTTCCCATAAAACAATATTTCAGTCTGCTCTGCTCCTCCTGCTCTCTGCTGCTTGGTTCTTGCTCCGTTGGTCCACTGCTGTCTTCATGGAACTCTAGTCCCTAGACGTAAACTGTAGGCATGGATGGGGATGCATGCCCAGCTGCTGCCAATGACTGGTCATAGTTGTTGCGTGTCCCCAAGCGGCACATCACTACTGCTATGTGCCACTTGGAGGATATATCACCACTCCAGTCAGTCATTGGCGTCAATGGCACATGTGACCTTGTCCATCCTGGAAGTTTACATGCAGGCACCAGAGACGGCGGTGCACACAGGGCGACAGAAACAAGCAGCAGGGAGCAGGTACAGTACAGACCAAAAGTTTGGACACACCTTCTCATTCAAAGAGTTTTCTTTATTTTCATGACTATGAAAATTGTAGATTCACACTGAAGGCATCAAAACTATGAATTAACACATGTGGAATTATATACATAACAAACAAGTGTGAAACAACTGAAAATATGTCATATTCTAGGTTCTTCAAAGTAGCCACCTTTTGCTTTGATTACTGCTTTGCACACTCTTGGCATTCTCTTGATGAGCTTCAAGAGGTAGTCCCCTGAAATGGTTTTCACTTCACAGGTGTGCCCTGTCAGGTTTAATAAGTGGGATTTCTTGCCTTATAAATGGGGTTGGGACCATCAGTTGCGTTGAGGAGAAGTCAGGTAGATACACAGCTAATAGTCCTACTGAATAGACTGTTAGAATTTGTATTATGGCAAGAAAAAAGCAGCTAAGTAAAGAAAAAACGAGTGGCCATCATTACTTTAAGAAATGAAGGTCAGTCAGTCAGTCAGCCTAAAAATTGGGAAAACTTTGAAAGTAAGGGCTATTTGACCATGAAGGAGAGTGATGGGGTGCTGCGCCAGATGACCTGGCCTCCACAGTCACCGGACCTGAACCCAATCGAGATGGTTTGGGGTGAGCTGGACCGCAGAGTGAAGGCAAAAGGGCCAACAAGTGCTAAGCATCTCTGGGAACTCCTTCAAGACTGTTGGAAGACCATTTCAGGGGACTACCTCTTGAAGCTCATCAAGAGAATGCCAAGAGTGTGAAAAGCAGTAATCAAAGCAAAAGGTGGCTACTTTGAAGAACCTAGAATATGACATATTTTCAGTTGTTTCACACTTGTTTGTTATGTATATAATTCCACATGTGTTAATTCATAGTTTTGATGCCTTCATAGTCATGAAAATAAAGAAAACTCTTTGAATGAGAAGGTGTGTCCAAACTTTTGGTCTGTACTGTAAGTATGCTTCCCTTCACAGGACCAACGAGGAAGGTAGTAATTTAAAACAGAAGTAAATCCTGGACAACTCCTTCAAGTTTATAGGGACTACCCTACTCCCTCCTGTAACAGATTTTACTGGGGGAAAATAAATTGGACTACTTGAATTTCTTCTGTTTATCACTATTCTATCCTCCGAAAGACATCTGGAAGCCGCACGTTATTCTCAAACTTAGAATGAACATGTTTGTAGAAACCCTTCAATGTTCTCACAAAGTATTCGTACGCAACTTGCAAACACAGCAGCCTGCAATGACCTCAGAACACCAACAGATGGCGTGCTTTTAATACAAGCAGCTCTCATCCGTACGTTATCTGTATTAGTATGTGTTCTACTAGTCCATAACTGAATGGGGCTTGCAAAAATCTAAGCACACGCTGCAGAATAAACCCATTCAGATACATGGAACAGGTTTTCAGTTACAGGAATTTTTGCAACAAATTTGCTACTGTACATGTAATTAACCAATACAGAGCCCCATTGAGGCTCCCCCCCCCCCCCACTCCGTACCAAAATAAATCAGTAACCACAATGAAGGGAGGGCAGCTAATGTGCTGGTCATCCTCTGTAGAATTTGCCGGTGATAATGATCACTGCAGGTCCCATCCTGTTCTATGCTGCACAACCTCACTGATTCCCTCTACTGATGCTGATGGTGTCAGCAGTGCTTGCTGAATATGTCAGTTAGATACCAGCACTTACAGGGACAGGACCAAAGGGAGCTTAAAGGGCATCTGTCAGCAGATTTGTACCTTTGAAACTGGCTGACCTGTTACATGTGCGCTTGGCAGCTGAAGGCTTCTGTGTAGGCCCATGTTCATATGTGCCCGCATTGCTGAGAAAAGTGATGTTTTAATATATGCAAATGAGATTCTAGGAGCAACGGAGGCGTTACCATTACACCTAGAGGCCCTGCTCTCTCTGCAACTGTCTCACCCTCTGCACTTTGATTGACAGGGCCAGCCGTTATGATGTTATGATTGCCTGGCCCTGTCAATCAATGTGCAGATGGCGCAGCAGTTGCAGAGAGAGCAGAGCCTCTAGGTGTAATGGTAACGCCCCTGCTGCTCCTAGAGGCTCATTTGCATATATGAAAACATCATTTTTCTCAGCAATGCGAGCACTTATGGACATGAGACCAACACAGATGCCTTCAGCTGCCCAAGCGCACATGCAACAGGTCAGCCCGTGTCATAGGTACAAATCTGCTGACAGATGCCCTTTAAGGCTAGTTTCACACTAGCGGCACAGCCTTCAGGCTGGCTGTACTGGATTGTTGCCGGTAATCAGCCGGACAAATCGGCCGATTCTTGGCATATTGGTTGGGTTGTGGACGAATCTCCGCTGGACCCCATTATAGTTAATGGGGCCAAGATAAAAAATAAAATGGCTGCACACCATTATACATACAAACAATAGAGCTAAGAAATGGGGATCATTCTAAATAAAAGTGGTACAATACCTACTATAAATGAGTCAATGGAAGCTCTTAGCGCACATATTTGATCAAACGTGGGCGCTACACATGGGCCAAACACACGTTTGATCAAATATGTGCGCTAAGAGCTTCCATTGACTCATTTATAGTAGGTATGATACCACTTTTATTTAGAATGACCCCTATTTCTTAGCTCTATGTTTGTATGTATAATGGTGTGCAGCCAGTTTCTTTTTTATCAATCATGTTTGCTTCATGGATATGCACCTGTGATTCTGAATGTTCTAGTCTAAATTTTCTTGTAGTAAAGTTAATGGGGCCAGACGGCATTCCAGCAGCATCTGGCAGTGACGGATCCAGCAGGCTGTTCCCGGTTGGAACATCCTGCCGGATCTGTAAACACTAGTATGAAACTAGCCTAAGGCCTCTTTCACACTTGCGTTGTTGGGATCCGGCATGCACTTCCGTTGCCGGAGGTGCCTGCCGGATCCGGAAAAACGCAAGTGTACTGAAAGCATTTGAAGACGGAACCGTCTTCCAAATGCGTTCAGTGTTACTATGGCACCCAGGACGCTATTAAAGTCCTGGTTGCCATAGTAGGAGCGGGGAGCGGGGGAGCGGTATACTTACAGTCCGTGCGGCTCCCCGGGCGCTCCAGAATGACGTCAGAGCGCCCCATGCGCATGGATGACGTGATCCATGCGATCACGTGATCCATGCGCTTGGGGCGCCCTGACGTCACTCTGGAGCGCCCCGGGAGCTGCACGGACGGTAAGTACACTGCTCCCCCGCTCCCCGCTACACTTACCATGGCTGTCAGGACTTTAGCGTCCCGGCAGCCATGGTAACCACTCTGAAAAAGCTAAATGTCGGCTCCGGCAATGCGCCGAAACGACGTTTAGCTTAAGGCCGGATCCGGATCAATGCCTTTCAATGGGCATTAATTCCGGATCCGGCCTTGCGGCAAGTGTTCCGGATTTTTGGCCGGAGCAAAAAGCGCAGCATGCTGCGGTATTTTCTCCGGCCAACAAACGTTCCGTACCGGAACTGAAGACATCCTGATGCATCCTGAACGGATTACTCTCCATTCAGAATGCATTAGGATAATCCTGATCAGGATTCTTCCGGCATAGAGCCCCGACGACGGAACTCTATGCCGGAAGACAATAACGCAGGTGTGAAAGAGCCCTTAGTCAAAAAAAACTAAGGCTATTTACTAAGACTAATTTTACATTGAAATATGTTTTACTTCTTATGGATTACAAAAGCCTAGGTACACTTTAACCACCTCCGGACCGCCTAACGCAGGATCGCGTTCCGGAGGTGGCAGCGCTGCGCACAGTCACGCATATACGCGTCATCTCGCGAGACGCGAGATTTCCTGTGAACGCGCGCACACAGGCGCGCGCGCTCACAGGAACGGAAGGTAAGAGAGTTGATCTCCAGCCTGCCAGCGGCGATCGTTCGCTGGCAGGCTGGAGATGTGTTTTTTTTAACCCCTAACAGGTATATTAGACGCTGTTTTGATAACAGCGTCTAATATACCTGCTACCTGGTCCTCTGGTGGTCCCATTTGTTTGGATCGACCACCAGAGGACACAGGTAGCTCAGTAAAGTAGCACCAAGCACCACTACACTACACTACACCCCCCCCCCATCACTTATTAACCCCTTATTAGCCCCTGATCACCCCTAATCACCCCTGATCACCCCATATAGACTCCCTGATCACCCCCCTGTCATTGATTACCCCCCTGTCATTGATCAACCCCCTGTAAAGCTCCATTCAGACGTCCGCATGATTTTTACGGATCCACTGATAGATGGATCGGATCCGCAAAACGCATCCGGACGTCTGAATGAAGCCTTACAGGGGCATGATCAATGACTGTGGTGATCACCCCATATAGACTCCCTGATCACCCCCCTGTCATTGATTACCCCCCTGTCATTGATTACCCCCCTGTAAAGCTCCATTCAGATGTCCGCATGATTTTTACGGATGCACTGATACATGGATCGGATCCGCAAAACGCATCCGGTCGTCTGAATGAAGCCTTACAGGGGCATGATCAATGACTGTGGTGATCACCCCCCTGTCATTGATCACCCCCCTGTAAAGCTCCATTCAGATGTCCGCATGATTTTTACGGATGCACTGATAGATGGATCGGATCCGCAAAACGCATCCGGACGTCTGAATGAAGCCTTACAGGGGCATGATCAATGACTGTGGTGATCACCCCATATAGACTCCCTGATCACCCCCCTGTCATTGATTACCCCCCTGTCATTGATTACCCCCCTGTAAAGCTCCATTCAGATGTCCGCATGATTTTTACGGATGCACTGATAGATGGATCGGATCCGCAAAACGCATCCGGACGTCTGAATGAAGCCTTACAGGGGCATGATCAATGACTGTGGTTATCACCCCATATAGACTCCCTGATCACCCCCCTGTAAAGCTCCATTCAGATGTCCGCATGATTTTTACGGATGCACTGATACATGGATCGGATCCGCAAAACGCATCCGGTCGTCTGAATGAAGCCTTACAGGGGCATGATCAATGACTGTGGTGATCACCCCCCTGTCATTGATTACCCCCCTGTAAAGCTCCATTCAGATGTCCGCATGATTTTTACGGATGCACTGATAGATGGATCCGATCCGCAAAACGCATCCGGACGTCTGAATGAAGCCTTACAGGGGCATGATCAATGACTGTGGTGATCACCCCATATAGACTCCCTGATCACCCCCCTGTCATTGATCACCCCCCTGTCATTGATTACCCCCCTGTAAAGCTCCATTCAGATGTCCGCATGATTTTTACGGATGCACTGATAGATGGATCGGATCCGCAAAACGCATCCGGACGTCTGAATGAAGCCTTACAGGGGCATGATCAATGACTGTGGTGATCACCCCATATAGACTCCCTGATCACCCCCCTGTCATTGATCACCCCCCTGTCATTGATTACCCCCCTGTAAAGCTCCATTCAGATGTCCGCATGATTTTTACGGATGCACTGATAGATGGATCGGATCCGCAAAACGCATCCGGACGTCTGAATGAAGCCTTACACGGGCGTGATCAATGACTGTGGTTATCACCCCATATAGACTCCCTGATCACCCCCCTGTCATTGATCACCCCCCTGTCATTGATCACCCCCCCTGTCATTGATCACCCCCCCTGTCATTGATCACCCCTCTGTAAGGCTCCATTCAGATATTTTTTTGGCCCAAGTTAGCAGAATTTTTTTTTTTTTTTTCTTACAAAGTCTCATATTCCACTAACTTGTGTCAAAAAATAAAATCTCACATGAACTCACCATACCCCTCACGGAATCCAAATGCGTAAAATTTTTTAGACATTTATATTCCAGACTTCTTCTCACGCTTTAGGGCCCCTAGAATGCCAGGGCAGTATAAATACCCCACATGTGACCCCATTTCGGAAAGAAGACACCCCCAGGTATTCCGTGAGGGGCATATTGAGTCCATGAAAGATTGAAATTTTTGTCCCAAGTTAGCGGAACGGGAGACTTTGTGAGAAAAAAATTAAAAATATCAATTTCCGCTAACTTGTGCCAAAAAAAAAAAATTTCTATGAACTCGCCATGCCCCTCATTGAATACCTTGGGGTGTCTTCTTTCCAAAATGGGGTCACATGTGGGGTATTTATACTGCCCTGGCATTCTAGGGGCCCCAAAGCGTGAGAAGAAGTCTGGTATCCAAATGTCTAAAAATGCCCTCCTAAAAGGAATTTGGGCACCTTTGCGCATCTAGGCTGCAAAAAAGTGTCACACATCTGGTATCGCCGTACTCAGGAGAAGTTGGGGAATGTGTTTTGGGGTGTCATTTTACATATACCCATGCTGGGTGAGAGAAATATCTTGGTCAAATGCCAACTTTGTATAAAAAAATGGGAAAAGTTGTCTTTTGCCAAGATATTTCTCTCACCCAGCATGGGTATATGTAAAATGACACCCCAAAACACATTCCCCAACTTCTCCTGAATACGGCGATACCACATGTGTGACACTTTTTTGCAGCCTAGGTGGGCAAAGGGGCCCATATTCCAAAGAGCACCTTTAGGATTTCACAGGTCATTTACCTACTTACCACACATTAGGGCCCCTGGAAAATGCCAGGGCAGTATAACTACCCCACAAGTGACCCCATTTTGGAAAGAAGACACCCCAAGGTATTCCGTGAGGGGCATGGCGAGTTCCTAGAATTTTTTATTTTTTGTCACAAGTTAGTGGAAAATGCTTATTTTTTTTTTTTTTTTTTTTTTCATACAAAGTCTCATATTCCACTAACTTGTGACAAAAAATAAAAACTTCCATGAACTCACTTTGCCCATCAGCGAATACCTTGGGGTCTCTTCTTTCCAAAATGGGGTCACTTGTGGGGTAGTTATACTGCCCTGGCATTCTAGGGGCCCAAATGTGTGGTAAGGAGTTTGAAATCAAATTCTGTAAAAAATGACCTGTGAAATCCGAAAGGTGCTCTTTTGAATATGGGCCCCTTTGCCCACCTCGGCTGCAAAAAAGTGTCACACATCTGGTATCTCCGTAATCGGGAGAAGTTGGGGAATGTGTTTTGGGGTGTCATTTTACATATACCCATGCTGGGTAAGAGAAATATCTTGGCAAAAGACAACTTTTCCCATTTTTTTATACAAAGTTGGCATTTGACCAAGATATTTATCTCACCCAGCATGGGTATATGTAAAAAGACACCCCAAAACACATTCCTCAACTTCTCCTGAATACAGAGATACCAGATGTGTGACACTTTTTTGCAGCCTAGGTGGGCAAAGGGGCCCACATTCCAAAGAGCACCTTTCGGATTTCACAGGTCATTTACCTACTTACCACACATTTGGGCCCCTAGAATGCCAGGGCAGTATAACTACCCCACAAGTGACCCCATTTTGGAAAGAAGAGACCCCAAGGTATTCGCTGATGGGCATAGTGAGTTCATGGAAGTTTTTATTTTTTGTCACAAGTTTGTGGAATATGAGACTTTGTATGAAAAAAAAAAAAAAAAAAAAAAATCATCATTTTCCACTAACTTGTGACAAAAAATAAAAAATTCTAGGAACTCGCCATGCCCCTCACGGAATACCTTGGGGTGTCTTCTTTCCAAAATGGGGTCACTTGTGGGGTAGTTATACTGCCCTGGTATTCTAGGGGCCCAAATGTGTGGTAAGGAGTTTGAAATCAAATTCAGGAAAAAATGAGGAGTGAAATCCGAAAGGTGCTCTTTGGAATATGGGCCCCTTTGCCCACCTAGGCTGCAAAAAAGTGTCACACATCTGGTATCCCCGTACTCAGGAGAAGTTGAGGAATGTGTTTTGGGGTGTCTTTTTACATATACCCATGCTGGGTGAGATAAATATCTTGGTCAAATGACAACTTTGTATAAAAAAATGGGAAAAGTTGTCTTTTGCCAAGATATTTCTCTCACCCAGCATGGGTATATATAAAATGACACCCCAAAACACATTCCCCACCTTCTCCTGAGTACGGAGATACCAGATGTGTGACACTTTTTTGCAGCCTAGGTGGGCAAAGGGGCCCATATTCCAAAGAGCACCTTTCGGATTTCACAGGTCATTTTTTACAGAATTTGATTTCAAACTCCTTACCACACATTTGGGCCCCTAGAATGCCAGGGCAGTATAACTACCCCACAAGTGACCCCATTTTGGAAAGAAGAGACCCCAAGGTATTCGCTGATGGGCATAGTGAGTTCATAGAAGTTTTTATTTTTTGTCACAAGTTAGTGGAATATGAGACTTTGTAAGGAAAAAAAAAAAAAAAAAAAAAATCATCATTTTCCGCTAACTTGTGACAAAAAATAAAAAGTTCTATGAACTCACTATGCCCATCAGCGAATACCTTAGGGTGTGTACTTTCAGAAATGGGGTCATTTGTGGGGTGTTTGTACTGTCTGGGCATTGTAGAACCTCAGGAAACATGACAGGTGCTCAGAAAGTCAGAGCTGCTTCAAAAAGCGGAAATTCACATTTTTGTACCATAGTTTGTAAACGCTATAACTTTTACCCAAACCATTTTTTTTTTACCCAAACATTTTTTTTTTATCAAAGACATGTAGAACTATAAATTTAGAGCAAAATTTCTATATGGATGTCGTTTTTTTTGCAAAATTTTACAACTGAAAGTGAAAAATGTCATTTTTTTGCAAAAAAAACGTTAAATTTCGATTAATAACAAAAAAAGTAAAAATGTCAGCAGCAATGAAATACCACCAAATGAAAGCTCTATTAGTGAGAAGAAAAGGAGGTAAAATTCATTTGGGTGGTAAGTTGCATGACCGAGCAATAAACGGTGAAAGTAGTGTAGGTCAGAAGTGTAAAAAGTGGCCTGGTCTTTCAGGGTGTTTAAGCACTGGGGGCTGAGGTGGTTAAAGGGAACCTGTCACCTGGATTTTGGGTATAGAGCTGAGGACATGGGTTGCTAGATGGCCGCTAGCACATTCGCAATACCCAGTCCCCATAGCTCTGTGTGCTTTTATTGTGTAAAAAAAACGATTTGATACATATGCAAATTAACCTGAGATGAGTCCTGTACGTGACTCATCTAAGGTTAATTTGCATATGTATTATAGTTCTTTTTACACAATAAAAGCACACAGAGCTATGGGGACTGGGTATTGTGGATGTGCTAGCGGCCATCTAGCAACCCATGTCCTCAGCTCTATACACAAAATCCTGGTGACAGGTTCCCTTTAAATTGTTGTTGAAAATAATTGCATGTCTATGGCCAGCATTAGGGTGGGTTCACACATGGTTCTTTGGTGGTGTTCTCTGCAATTGTGCATTTTTTTTCTGCACCTGCGTTTTTTACCACATTTTTTGCTGTAAAAATGTCAGCTCCAGATGTTAGGCTACTTTCACACTATAGTGTCTTGCGGATCCGTCATGGATCTGCAAAAACGCTTCCATTACAATATAACCGCATGCATCCGTCATGAACGGATCCGGTTGTATTATGTCTTGTATAGCCATGATGGATCCGTCTTGAACACTATTGAAAGTCAATAGGGACAGATCCGTTTTCTATTGTGGCAGAGAAAATGGATCCGTCCCCATTAACTTACATTGTGTGCCAGGACAGATCCGTTTGGCGTCCGCCTCCAGAGCGAAATGGTGACTGAGCCGATCCTTTTCCATTCAGAATGCATTAGGGCAAAACTGATCCGTTTTAGACCGCTTGTGAGAGAGCCCTGAACGGATCTCACAAACGAAAAGCCAAAACTCGAGTGTGAAAGTAGCTGAAAGGCTATGAGAAATATGAAACACAGGACACACAAGACTTTTTTCTGCTTTCTCAAGTGGCCAATAAAAGTGAAATGCGTGAGGTTATTGTGGCGCATTTACAGCCCCCCAAAAAACCCAGTGCAAATGTGTGTGCAAGGGACCCTTAAAGGGGTTTTCCAAGATTTTCATATTGATGGATTTTTGCAGTCACGGCACATGTGCGACTCACGCGGCAAACATTCATTTCTATGGGATCACCGCTACATTGTGATGCCCCCTGCGATTCTGGCCATGACCAGTGTCGCCGTACCCTAAGTTCCAGGTTTGTACTCCTATCATTATGTGTCTGATGCATGGGTCATTGAGGAAGAACCTGTTCTGTGATGCTCTGTGGGAAAGGAATATGCCCAGTGTCTTCAAAGAGTATAGATGTCTGGGGGAAGGGACTGGAAAAAGAAACAGCTTAGCACACTCTGGTTCTTTGCTAGACAAGGTGTTGCTGTTGCAGAGCAGAGGAGGAGCATGGCTGGTGGAGGAGGAGGAGGTGTTCCTTAGCTGTGTGAGAAGGCTGGCTCTATGTACACTGTATACACACTGCAGTCACATGAAAGTAAGATCAGATTCCCTTTCCACAGGCTGAAGCTGTCACTAGCAGTGACTTTAGGAACTAGAGGGAGAAGAACCCTGGTGCAGAGCTCCACGTTCATCCTGGTCCTACTTTGCAAGTGACATCTACAGAAACATCAGATCTGCTGATTTGTTGTATCAGACCTCTGGAGATTAAGAAGATGGAGATCGACTGCTGATTTAGCAGTTTTACAACTCTTGCTTTAGGCAGCATTTTGGACAAGAGGGACATTATTTGAATGACATATCTAGGCTAGGTTTCTGACACTTTAGTGATCATGTGCCATAATAAGAGTGCCAAAGCCATGTGCTAAGTGGGATTCAGTGATCCACAGGTAGATAGATTTTTCTAGGGTCTACAGGTCAAGGAATGGCTGCTAAGTCGCATTCTTTGTAAGCCAAATCCGCTTTTAGGTGGAAAGGGGGTTTACATACATTACTTTTGGAGTACCCTCAATTCAAGACATGTCTCAGACAGAAGTGGATTTAGCAGGATGTGGTATCTCATTTCTGCTAGAAGATCCTGCCGAACTGTCCGCTCTTGCTGCTTTGAGGAGAAGAAGACTTTCAGGAAAGGAGCCTAGAAGAAACTCTTACCAATTTAACAGGAGAAGCTCTGCTCAGTTAGAACTATTGGGTTATGACCCACCTGGGACTTCTTTCTCCTCATGGTCACCAGAGGAACCATTGAGATTGACATTGGAAAATAACGTGAACTCTACTCCTGACTTGGTCTCTACTGTATCTCCCAATCTCCCATCACAAACCACCCAGCTAGATGTTCTGCCATCTTCTGGGACTTTGGACAGCATTGTGGACATCAGTTCTGAGTCTGAAGATGAGGCCAACAGAACTGACAGAGCTTCAGTGCCTCCTCCTAAGCCCGCAGTGATAGAAAATAGACGTGAGCAAGAAGAGATCGATGAGAATGAGACCAAAGCGGTGGCCACCTCGCCAGATGGGAGATACTTGAAATTCAACATTGAGATTGGAAGAGGGTCTTTTAAAACGGTTTACAAGGGTCTGGATACAGAAACAACAGTGGAAGTGGCATGGTGTGAACTTCAGGTAAGATGATCTCTAAACACTGTGCCAGCCCCTAAATTATGCCCCAAGGTTACAACACCCCACATACTCACTTCTTTTTTTAGTTAGCAAAAGTAATTTAAAAACCATACAAAGTATAATTGTATTATTTTGTCTAATTTCCCCTTTTGCCCCTAAACTGTACTTGACATGTTCCTATTTTGTAAGTACTGCCATGCCTGTCACTTATCACTTATCTTATTAACTTTTGGTGAACATGAGCAGGTTCTTCTGCTGAATTCAGGTTGTGTTGCAGTAGGACAGGATTGTAATAAAATAACTAATTGTTGTTACACCTAATATATATAATTTCACCAACAGGGGTTGTTCAGTCACAGATCATGTTCCCAGCAGAGGTGCAGAATGTATTTCACTTCGGTCTGGTTAAGGGTACTTTCACACTTGCGGCAGAGTGATCCGGCAATCTGCATGCAAACGCAAATGCATTGCAAGAACGGATCCGTCTCTCCGTTTGTCATCCGGAGAAACGGATCCGTTATATATTTTTTTCACATTTTAACCGGTCTGCGCATTGCAGTATTTTGAATATCGGATCCGGCGCTTATACATTCCTATGGAGAAAAAAATGCATTCCGCCAAGTGTTCAGTTTTTTTGGCCGGAGATAAAACCGCAGCATGCTGCGGTTTTATCTCCGTCCTGAACAGTCAAAAAGACTGAACTGAAGACTTCCTGATGCATCCTGAACGGATTACTCTCCATTCAGAATGCATTAGGATAAAACTGATCAGTTCTTTTCCGGTATTGAGCCCCTAGGACGGAACTCATGCCAGAAAAGAATAAGGGTACTTTCACACTAGCGTTTTTCTTTTCCGGCGCTGAGTTCCGTCCTAGGGGCTCAAATCCGGAAAAGAACTGATCAGTTTTATCCCCATGCATTCTGAATGGAGAGTAATCCGTTCAGGATGCATCAGGATGTCTTCAGTTCAGACTTTTTGACTGATCAGGCTTTTCAGAAAACCGTAGCATGTTGTATTTTTACCTCCGGCCAAACACTTTGACTGAACGCCGGATCCGGTCTTTTTCCCGTTGACTTGCATTAACGCCGGATCCGGCGCTGTGTGTTCAGTCAAACCGGATCCGGCTTTTGCATGTTAAACCCGAAAAATGTGTCCGAAAAAAAGTCCATAAATGGCGGGTCCGTTTTTTCCAATGCATTTTTTCATTGTGATCAAAATCCTGATCAGGATTCAAAAGTAATCCGTTTTCACACGTTTTTCCGGATCCGGCGGGCAGTTCCGGTGTCGGAATTGAACGCCGGATTAAAACAACGCTAGTGTGAAAGTAGCCTAACACTATTGTGAAAGTATATGTCCTCATGTACCCAAACCTGTCCTTGTTCTATCTGCGTTTATAGAGGATAGCATACTGCCCCATTCATTTCTATGGGGCCATGCACACAGATCCTTGCAGGCGTTGTCCTATTCTTGTTAGCATTGAGGACAAGAATAGCCGTTTCTATTGATGAACGCTAAAGAAAATGCGGAAAGGACATAGAAGGTGTCCATGTTTTACAGATCTGTTGTTAGTTGACCGCAATAGGGACACGGCTGTGTGCATGAAGCCTTGCAGACTTAGGTCTCATGCACACAACCATATGTATTTTGCAGTCTGTAAACCACTGAACCGCAAAAGACGGATACCAACCATGTGCCGTCCGCATTTTATGGACCAGAATAGGACATGATTTGCAGAACGGACATAAGGAGGCTCCTGGACTGTAAAAATGTTAGAAGAAACTGCACAAAGTGTGAACTACAGCTTACATTATTACGCTAACAGCAGCCTATAGGGTGAATGTAGTACTGCAGTGTACGTCTACGCTCATCCTGTCTGTCTGCTCCATTGTCTGCTAATTTAGTGACTCTGAGGCTGTGGATCCTGTGTTGTATTGGTAATAAACAGTGATTAGTGCCAGGAATAACTCTCAGTGGTGCCAGGATGATATGAATAATTCAGCTTTGCAGAATTTTTATCTATGTACAGTCTATATCTGCCCTGAGAAAAAGCTTCAGAATGATCTCCTTTGTGCGCTGAGCCGCTGACCCAATATTCGTTGTAAAAGTTAAGTGTTTCTTTTTTTCAGGTATACGGGAAATGATGACACTCATTGACAGCACTCCTAATTAACATTTAATGAGCCAGTCCTAGGGCTGCTCCTAGATGTCAATGTCATATTTCTTTACATAGTTATCATTTGTTATTATGGTTGTATGTATGATTATTGTGTTCTGAGGTTTACTGTTATTACTCTTTATAAAACGTACAGTTCTTTATAAAAAGCACCATTTCTTCGTGTTCTGAAAGTTAGGGTGCCCCCACACCCTCCAGAATTTTTCCTAACATAAAGACATCCCCTAAGTTAGGCCTCTTTCACACGAGCGAGTTTTCCATTATGCGTGACATGAACGCATAGCACCCGCACTGAATCCTGACCCATTCATTTCAATGGGTCTGTGTACATGAGCGCTTTTTTTCACGTATCAGTTCTGCATTGCGTGAAAAACGCGGCATGTTCTATATTCTGTGTTTTTCACGCAGCCCTGGGCCCATAGAAGTGAATGGGGTTTCAGTGAAAAACGCATTGCATCCGCAAGCAAGTGCGGATGCGATGCGTTTTTCACTGATGGTTGCTAGGAGATTGTTTGTAAACCTTCAGTTTTTTATAACTCGCTTGAAAAACGCATTGCCCCCGCGCTGAAAAAACGAAACAACGGAACGCAATCGCAGACAAAACTGACTGAACCTGCTTGCTAAACGGTGCGAGTTTCACTGAACGCATCCGGAGCCAATCCGTCACGGTCGTGTGAAAGAGGCCTTAGTCTATGGGGATGAAAAGTTTTAATACCTGCACTCTGTTCTGTTGTGGATTTCCTGGAGCTGAATGTCTCCATTCATTTCAATGGAGAAGTAATCCATGCAGAAATCCGCAACATCATTTTCCGCCACGTGTGAGGGCACCCCCACCTGTGAGATATGAGGCCTGTGCAGAGGAACATGACATGTGCTATCGAGCAACTTCATCTAATGTGTGCATCTCCTGACTCCTGCTTCACCTAATAAATGTATGACTCACGTAACATTTCACTCCTTAATGTTAATGCGTAGTGTAGCATTGACTCCAAAGAGAGCTGTGCCTCTTAAAGGGGTTGTCCATCTTCATAGAGTTTTTTAAGTACCCCCATTCCTGCCAACAGGACCTGCTCCTGTTCAGCTCTGTGGGTCCACCACAATCTTCACTGCATTATGGCCACCGCATATAAACGTCAGGCATGGACAGGGTTATGTGCACCGCTGTAGCCAGTGACATGGGGCCCCTCACCACTGCGGCCAGTCACTGGCTGCAGCAGTGCACAATACCCAGCCCATGCTGGAAGTTTATATACGGGGGCCAAAGTGAAGTGAAGGCAGCGGTGGACTCATGGTACTGGAACCGAGCATTGGGGAGTAGGGAAGTATGGTTCTCTTCATAGTTTCTGCTGGGTGGAAGTCATTTAAAAAAATTTTTTTTTATAAAGTTGGACAACCCCTTTAAATCACACAGGTCATATGCTAAAGGCCATGTGAACAATGTGAATTGTGTTCTCGCAGGTGAAAGTATGTACATAGAAACATAGGAGATTGACAGCACAAAAAGACCACATGGTCCATCTAGTCTTTCCTTTTATTATTACTTATCTTAGGATAGACATGTGATTATCCCAGGTAGGTTTAAATCCACTTACTGTTGAGTTACCAACTGCATCTGCTGGTAGGCAAGGTTTTCACTTGCAGATTTTCTGCTGCAGTTTTTGGAGCCAAAGCCAGGAGTGGATTCAAAAAAGAGGCGAGGTAGTATCGGTCCTGTATGTCCCTTTATGGTCCACACTTGGACACATGACTTCAAGCTCCTGGACCCAAAGGCAAAATCGGCTATCACTTATCATTTACAGTATAATGCTACTATCCTCTTTGTGTATCAAGGGGGTGTTGGGAACCCAGACACATCTTGGCCTAGGCATTAATACAGCCTATCTAGCCCCTATAGTTATGCCACTGGTGCACATTAAGGATACCTGCACATGGGTACAGGTTTACAAACCAAAAATTCACATAGATTTCTGTGCATTTCCGTCCCAAAACGTACTTGCGGGTTTTGTTGTGGATTTGCCGCAGATCTCACCATTGCATTGCAGCGGGTGCAAAAAATTCTAAATCCGCAGGGCAGGTCAATTTCCGCATGAATAAAAAAAAAAGCAAGATCTGTGTCCATGGCTTTTTGAAATACTCGCCTAGCTGTGTTGTGTAGTACCTGTTACTGTACCTCATACTTCTCCATTATGCAGTAGCACTTCCCATCAGGTCTACAAAAGGCCCTCTCAAATGCTCCACTTGTTGGTTTATGTTGCAATATAGTAAAGGAGCGTAATCATTTGTGGGCAGTAGATACAGGCTAGCATGACTACCTGCGTGGCTGTGG
This sequence comes from Bufo bufo, assembly GCF_905171765.1. Classification (NCBI taxonomy): domain Eukaryota; kingdom Metazoa; phylum Chordata; class Amphibia; order Anura; family Bufonidae; genus Bufo; species Bufo bufo. Next base: position 316,805,646 of record NC_053394.1, read on the forward strand.
AGGCGCATGGCGTTCTCTCGGATCCATCATGATGTCACCACCAGGTGACAAGTTTCAGGTGATCTCTTATAATCAGTACACGTACAGCTCACATTTATTGGGTAACTTGCCTGGGCTTTATCTATATGGTAGTATAGTTGTCAGCAGACATGTTCCATGGGAGTGCTTGGAGTACAACATATCCAATTCTTTCTACAGAGATAGAGAAAAAGACTGAAATGACAATTTAAAGGAGTTATCCAAGACTCAGGGTGGATGACCTGCGGGGGTGATCATACTTACCTGGTCCCTGCTGCTGGGTTTGGTCTCCGTCTCTCAATGTCCAGCTCTTCTTCTCCCTACTGCTCTGAAATGAGCATCCTGTTGACTGGCTCGCAAGTGACCGCTGTAGCCAATGACTGGCGGTAGCTTTATCCTTTATCCACAGGTGACGCAGGAACAGGTGATCGCTGAGCCAGTAATTGGCTGCAGTGGTCATTAGATCCCCCCATCAACAGGATGTTGATTTCAGCCCAGCAGGGGCATGAAGAGCGTGCCGTAGAGCGTTGGAGACCAGGTAATAAGTATGATCACCACTGCTGGTTGGCCACACTGTGAGGTCTGTTATAGTCTTGGATAAACCCTTTAAATATTAGTGGTGGGACAATCCAGAAACTGGATGGTGCAGTGAGGAAAGTTCACACTTCAGTTATTTGGTCAGTTATTTCCATCAGTTGTGAGCCAAAACCAGTGGTGAAGCCTACTCATACAAGGTTATACAAGGTATAATGGAAAGATTTGCACCTGTTCTGTGTTTTTGAGCCGCTCCTGGTTTTGGCTCACAATAACTGATGGAAATCACTGATCACATTACTGAAGTATGAACTTGGCCAAAGTGTGGTGGCTGTTGGGAGCAGCAGGCATGGTATTGAGGTGCACTAGGCAGCAGAGTATTGGGAGGTGTTGGGCAGCACAGCAGACACAGTATTCAGGGAGCACCAGGCACTATTGGGTTAGGCCTTATGCACACGACCGTTTTTCGGGTCCGTATCCGAGCCGCTGTTTTTGCGGCTCGGGTGCGGACCCATTCACTTCAATGGGGCTGCAAAAGATGCGGACGCTGTCTGCATCCGTTGCTCGGTTCCAAGGCCCCGCAAAAAAAAATATAGCATGTCCTATTCTTGTCCGTTTTGCGGACAAGAATAGGCATGTCTACAATGGCCCTTCCGTTCCGCAAATTGCGGAAGGCACACGGGCGGCTTCTGTTTTTTGCGGATCCGCGGTTGGCGGTCCGCAAAAAACGGCACGGTCGTGTGCATGTAGCCTTAGGCTTAATTGACATTTGTGTTGATTTCCATTTTTCTATTCCATCCAAGGAATTAAAAATAAAAAGTTTGCAGACTCTGACCTGTCATATAACAGACACCAACAGGTCATGATGAACTCCATTGCCTATAATGGAGTCCGTAGTTTCTGAGACAAGCATCTTACTGGACAAAATAACGCAGCATGCTGCACTACGTTGTCCTGTTGTTTTTACGGAGCCTGTGACGCTGATGTGAATGTAGCCTTAGAGCAAAATGCAAAGTATTTGAGGCACCTGGAGCAGCAGTCACAGTTGGAGGAAGCCTTCATGACAACCTAATATATCCATATTTATTCTCGACGATGATGACAAATATTGCCCCATTTACAAATGTCAGTTCATTTCTGCCAACAAACATGTGCATTGCTGCCAGGCCAGGATTCAGAAAGCGTGATATGCAGCAAAGATTGGGTACAGTGCTTTTAGAAAACATAATAGGAACATTTAACGAGCAGCAAGGCAATAAATAATTACATTATATGGTGTTCCGTGTTCCCTCAGACACCACATGGCAATTTAGGAATAGGGTGCAGTTAGTGAACTACCCCAGCTAAGCCTCGACATACAGCTGTCCTCCACCACTGAAAAAGTCTGTAAATTAGATAATTTATGTTAAATTGTTTCCAGCAAGTCCGTGTTCTGATGGACAGAGGGTGATGGTCACTATTGCCATTTTTAGAGGGAAGCAGTCCACCAAGCAGGCGCTGCAGGACAGACTCTATTACACGCTATATATAGGCCTGTCAGTGCTGCCATGTGTAAGATATATACTGTGCACGCGTCAGGCACGTGCTCTGGTAGTGCGACAGATCTAATTATTAGACATTTAACATTATATAAACTATTCAACTTTTGTCTTAAGTTGGTATGAGAAAATTACAAACTGTTAGACTGTTTGGTTGTGAGGTCTTCTTCAGGACCTCGATTCCAACTGTAGTGTATAGTAGTTGGAGGAGCCTGATACAGGTCAGGAGAAGGCTTGAGTGTAAAAAGTTGACACTTGTCCTTTAAATCTTGACAGGCTGCTTTGCTTTGAGGGTGCCATGGGTCTGCTGCAAGGAAAAAAGCTTAGTTGTAGATGTCACTGACCACTTCTCTTAATCACTGGATATTGTGCCTCCAGACATCTGTTTGATTTCAGAAGCCAGGGCATCAGGTGCTGCTTATATTCTTCATTTAACAGATAATTCAAGTTATCTCAGCTGCACATAGAACATGGCAGAAAGAAAGCGCAGATGTCTGGAGGAAGAATTTGGGGGTTGTTGACTATGACTGGCATATGACTTCAAATGCCCTTCAGTATGTGGTTTATGTAGCTCATCAGGTTCAGAAGACAAGATCATTTTATACTTTCCCAGCAGATTTTTCATATGACGCCTGGCACACAGCCAAATTTTATTGCCCTTGGTCCTGGATCACCCGCGGTTCTACTGAACCAAACTAATTCTCTTTATGTCTTCGCTGTTCCTTCTTACTTGATTCAACACTCTGCTGAGATTCTCTTCTGTACTTTCCTTCATCTTAAACCTAGATATTACTACCAACATGCTCCTTTTCCCTGCCTACCTGTGTCTTCTTCTACAGTTAATGTGGGAATTGTTCTCATTCCTACTATTTTAACCCAAAACTTTTCTCTCATTTCCAGCTCTTCTTTTGGTATGTACTCAATCCCTCCTCCAGGTTCACTTGGTCTGTACTGCTTTATTTTCTCATGATTTCTACCATTTCACGAACAAAGTACTTTTCACCCTTCCTATCATGTCAGTAATTTATTTTGAAGATTAAAGGGAACCTGTCACTAGGACAGACCTCAGTGTGTCCTTTTAGAGTTAAATGGTTTTTTCAGCTGCTCAACATTTTTTTTTACTAAAAGCTTATAATGGTAAAAAAAATAATAATTGAGTAACACTCCCCTCACCAGTCCCTGCTGCTCCCATGCCACCACTTGCCAGATCTCCCAGGTCTTTGTATCCTGGCCTACAACATTGATAGTTCTACACAAACATATGACCAGTCTCTAGCTGCTGCAGACACCCCTGAGGAGGCCAGGATACAGAGTCCAGCAGGGGACTCGAAAAGAAGCACCGCAGGAGTAGGTGAGCATTATTCAGTTTGTTATTTCATAGCATTCCAAGGGGTTGTACAGAGCCAACAGAGAATATGACAAAGTAGACTAGTAATGTGTGGTAAGAACCATTCCGTCTATCAGAGTATAACTATGAGGAGAGAAAATTGGGCACTAGGTTGTCCAGGGTTTTAATACTGATGGCCTATCCTGAGGGTAGACTATCAATATCAGATTAGCAGGCGTCTTACTGCAGCACCCCCACCGGTGCAGAAAGTCAGAGGCAGAACTACACAGCTCCATCCATTGTGTAGTGGACAGAGCTTGTAACTGCAGTGCTGCTCCTCATCACTTCAACTGGTGTTGGACCCCTGTGATCTGATATTGATGCCCTATCCTCAGGATAGGACATCAAAATCCTGAACAACCCCTTTAGACTAGTGAGTATAATTGCATCCATTAAACAAACCCACTATGCCAAACAAGCAGGCTCAGACTGGCCCACAGGGGAACAGGTGAATCCCCCGGTGGGCCCCTGAGCAGGGTGGGCCACTAGTTTGACATATAGATAAGCTGGCTGAGATGCTATATAGTACATTGCGTATGTACCAAGTTTTATTCGATTTCAACAACTCCTTGGTGCGTTATCTTTTTCAATGAGTTTACGTTTCAATGGTATTATTATAGTTCACGACAGCTGGTTACATTGATAATAATATAATCCAAGGTAGTAGAACATATCTATTTCATAGGAGCATCGAGAACTGCACCTAACATGATGCAAACCTTGCCAGCTGTCTCCAGCAGTACAAGGGCAGCATTAGAATGGCTTGTTATCTGGGATGGCACGACTATCATATTGCATCGGTTTACATATTGCATTAGCCGTTACATAATGCTAAGCCTGTAGACTAAGATATAATGCTACCATGTGCCACCATCCTTCTGTGACGGATCTGCTGGGGTCACTTTTCCGGCAAACCAATGCTATTTCAGTTTGGTGGCTCTCTTGCCATCCCGTAGCAAGGCCTAAATGAAGCTACCTATTCCGTATTAAAACACGTGGCCAAGTATTACCTACTGCCTAGCTGTACACTTTAGGTTTTTGCCGAGATCTCTGTGCCATGAGTCACCATGAGTGAAAGGTTTATAGGAACTTTCAAAAATTTGGAAAACCTTACCAAATATCGTAATTATTCAGTCCATGTTCTTATACGACCGTATGAATTTCTAATAGACAGGGGAATGACTTCATTCATCAATGATCATAGAACTGCTGAACGTGTTTTGGAACTATGAAGGGTAAACACAAATCTGTCATCTTCAGAAAGTTAGGCCTGACCCCCTCCCAAATCCTAGTGTCATGCCGCACATCTCCCCAGGGCAAAGATCGCGAACTGTGCACATAACTACACACAACACAGATATAAATAGTCTGGCTACGTACTGGCCCTCTGGGCAAACCTCGGACGTGATCTTATTGCGTCAAATCTCTACTGACGAGGTCACTTTATCCTAATAATGCAAGTCTCTGTAAGTGCAGAATAGGAAGCGACTGTCATTACTACAGCCATGAGGGTCTTCTGTTCTTCAGTGCGTAGTTACCTCATGATGCATGATTAAAGGGGTTGTGCAGCGATGAGGACAGGTCATCAATATAAATGGCTGCACAACCTCTCTAAACCTGATATGTACTATACAAACAGCCAGTGATTACTGTTAGTATCCCTGTGTAAGACAAGACCATAGAAAAAAGTCTGACACATAAAGCCTTATTGTCCTAATGAGCTCTCCTTTTTCAAGCATATTTATGAATGAAGATAGAAGGTCCTTCTATCTTCATTCAGCAGGACCTGCGCTGACGTCACCGCGTTCACCACGTGGTGAGCGCGATGACGTCAGCGCAGGTCCTTTTGCAGGTCCTGCAAGAAGAAGAAAGAAGACGATAACGGCTGCGCGACCAAGTGGATGAGGTAAGTAATTTTTTTTATTATTTTTTAACCCTTAATGGACATTTTACTTAGCATTCTGTATTAAAGAATGCTAGTAAATGGACTTTAATGGGGTCCCGGGGCTCATCTCATCATCTCCTTAGCAACCATCCGTGAAAATCGCATTGCATCCGCGCTTGCTTGCGGATGCAATGCGATTTTCACGCAGCCCCATTCACTTCTATGGGGCCTGTGTTGCGTGAAAAATATAGAACATGCTGCGATTTTCACGCTACGCACAAGTGATGCGTGAAAAACATCGCTCATATACACAGCCCCATTGAAATGAATGGGTCAGGATTCACTGCAGGTGCAATGCGTGCACGTCACGCATTGCACCCGCGGGGAAAACTCGCCCGTGTGAAAGGAACCTAAGTGTGTGGTCCCTGTGACTTTCTTTCTTGTTCTCCAATGGATTTTTTGACCTTGTGTAGGTTGGCTGACTTTCCTTCATGTAGCTTGTAAAGTGCTTGAGGCGTCTCAGTGGTATGTCGCTGTTCTATCAGCCTTGTGGAATGTGCCTGGATCCTTAAAGGAGCCCCAGTAGCTCAAGGCTCTTATTTGTTACAGTGATCTCACTTTACTGACCCTGTGATATTGTGATATTGATTGCAGGCTCTGATTTACTATTACAAGGCAGTATAAGTCTGGAATCACACATAACATTTTTGTTTCAGTTTTTTGTGTCAAACACAGGAGTGGATACAAAATCGAGGAGATGTATTGTTCTTTTCTTTATGCTTTTCCTTCTTTTCTTTTTCTTTGTTCCTAACCTTAAAGATGACCTGTAACCTCTCCTGACATGATTACTATAGTAACTATTTGCATTTCATTTAAATAACAATTCTGGAGCATCTTTTTTTATAACTATGTTGTGCCATTCCTTTATTATTCCTACTATAAATTGATGATCACATTGACAAGTGGGTGTTAGCTTGTGTCCCTGCACTAATTGAACAATTGCACACACTCCCAACACCCAGTTGTCAACACAGACAGGAGATGTGATAGATCCTTCTTTAAAGGGAATCTGTCACTAGCAATTTACCCCCAAAATGTTTTCATGAATCCATGTTTAACAGAGTACCTTTTTTCCATCTGTCTCATTCTTTTGATTGTCAGTCTTGTCATTTCTTCAAAAAATCGATTCTTATGATATGTAAATGACGCCTGCGCCGGCATCCCAATCCCCGCGCAGGCGCAGTGCCGGCGATTGCCTGCGCTATGATAAGATGACTGACGGCACTGCGCCTGCGCGGGGATTGGGATGCCGGCGAGAGGAGGATCGGGGTGTTTGCCGCAGAGCGCGGCGCTGAGGAGGGGGGGGTGTTGAGCACTTAGCCGCACCTCTGGGAGGCGATTTAGATGAACTTGGAGGCGTTATTAGTTTTCAAATTTAGCCGGGCACGGCACTTCAGAGGGGCGTTCCTGGGCACCGTGGAGAAAGAAGAACGCCCCTCTGGGCTCCTTACAGCGTCATTTACATATCATAAGAATCGATTTTTTGAAGAAATGACAAGGCTGACAATCAAAAGAACAAGACAGATGGAAAAAAGGTACTCTGTTAAACATGGATTCATGAAAAAAAAAAAAAGGTAAATTCCCTTTAAAGTGAGTTCTACCACAGTTTTCTTAATATTAATTAATATTTTATTACCTTACTCATGTCAAAAATTTGAAAAAGATGACATTGAAATGCACCTTAATGGAGAATGCAATGCTTATCATCAGTAAGCAATGCTGCATCCATTGCTTTTAAAAGAGGACCTATCACCATGAAGATGCAGTGCAATCGGCAGGCAGTATGTTTTAGAGCAGGAGGAGCTGAGCAGAGCGATGTATAGTTTTGTACATGTTTTAGTTTTATACATTTAAATCTCATCTTCATAACTTCAGGAGCTGTTATCAGTGATTGATAGCATTCTCAGTGTAAGTGTGTATACAGAGATAGCTGTCAGTCACTGATAGTTGTACACAGGAGAGGTGTTATCAGTGATTGATAGTATTCTCTGTGTAAGTGTGTATACAGAGATAGCTGTCAGTCACTGATAGCTGTACACAGGAGAGGTGTTATCAGTGATTGATAGCATTCTCAGTGTAAGTGTGTATACAGAGATAGCTGTCAGTCACTGATAGTTGTACACAGGAGAGGTGTTATCAGTGATTGATAGTATTCTCTGTGTAAGTGTGTATACAGAGATAGCTGTCAGTCACTGATAGCTGTACATGGGGTGGTGTTATCAGTGACTGATAGCATTCTCTGTGTAAGTGTGTATACGGAGATAGCTGTCAGTCACTGATATCCGTACACAGGTGTTATCAGTGATTGATAGTATTCTCTGTGTAAGTGTATATACAGACATAGCTGTCAGTCATTAATAGCTGTACACGGGGAGGTGTTATCAGTGGTGGACAGCATTCTTTGTGTATGTGTGTGTGTATGGAGATATCTGTCAGTCACTGATAGTTGTACAGGTGGGAGATGTTATCTGTGATTGATAACATTCTCTGTGTAAGTGTGTATACAGGGATAGATGTCAGTCAGTGATACCTGTACACAGGGGAGGTGTTATCAGTGATTAATAGCATTCTCTATGTAAGAGTGTATACATAGCTGTCAGTCACTGATATCTATACATGGGGAGGTGTTATCAGTGATTGATAGCATTCACTGTGTAAGTGTGTATACAGAGATAGCTGTCAGTCACTGATAGCTGTATATCAGGGAGGTGTTATCGGTGATTGATTGCATTCTCTGTGTAAGTGTGTATACAGGGATAGATGTCAGTCACTGATAGCTGTACATGGGGGAGGTGTTATCAGTGATTGATAGCATTCCCTGTGTAAGTGTGTATACATAGCTGTCAGTCACTGATAGCTGTACATGGGGTTTGTCTTAAGTATAGAAAGAGCAGAGATTTAAATGTACAAATTATACGTTTTACTAAAGCTTTTCCCACAAAACTATATATCAGTCTGCTCAGCTCGTCCTGCTCTATAAATTGTTGCCTGCAGATTGCACTGCATTTTGCGGTAACAGGTCCTCTTAAAACCTAGATGGTCTTTGTACAAATCCGCCCATTTACTGTGACATGTAGTAATTGTCTGAGAACGCCATATGGTATTTCCCAGTCACAAGAGCAGGGGTCACACACACGACTGCCTATCAAGTATTTACGGCTGGAGATTTTCTACTTAGTCATGGATACAAAGCACTTCACCGTCTATAGATCATTGGTCTATACGCCATCTGCCTTCCTGAAACAATTAGCCAACCGAACTGGATTTGAAAAAATATATATAAAAAACCACATCAAGTTAAAATCTCTTCTTTATTTTCCACTGAAGAGATAGAATATTAAAAACTGTACAACATACAGAATAAATAATACGTTATAATCTGAATGCTTGTGTATACTCTCTGCCTGATGATATGAGCAGACGGTGGGGTATTCAAGTTCTTTTTAATTATCTAATGGATCTATCAGCAAAAGCAGACTGTTTTACAACAACCTGCAGTCTGCTGCCATAAACCTCTGATCGCTCTAGAATGGTTGCACAAAAGACAAATCTGAAAAGTTAGCACTTGGTTTATCATGCCATAAATCTGGCAGTGGAACTTACTGACTAAAAGGTCTGTCAATGTCCTCCAAATCGGGAAGAGTCCTTTGCCGTGCGGCGCGTTCTAGCTTTTTACATTTCGTTCAGTCTGTAATATGTGTTATCATATTTATGAGAAGTTATAAATCACAGCAGATTTTATCTTGATCAACGTATCTTTCTTTTTTTTCCCCGGCAGTACATGTGTTAACGTTTTCGGTGCACAGGCCTTCATCAGACACTATAGTGTAAAGAGAATTGAACAAAATAATGAATAATAAATAAAAATAAAAAAACTAAAATCCATACAATGATTGATGTGATCGGCGTATATAAGCACCTTGATATGCCACACCTGTGAGGTGGGATGGATTATCTCGGCAAAGGAGAAGTGCTCACTAACACAGATTTAGACAGATTAGTGAACAATATTTGAGAGTAATGGGTCTTTTGTGTATGTAGAAAATGTTTCAGATCTTTGAGTTCAGCTCATGTAAAATGGGAGCAAAACCAAAAGTGTTGCATTTATATTTTTGTTTAGTGTATTTGGGATATATGTTTTTCATCTACATTATTTTATCCATATGACGCCACTTTTGTATTTGACATATTTCTATATAAATACCTTAATGCATAATCAGACATAGGGAATAATGCCCTGGTTGTGAATCATGACAATCTCTCTGATAAACGGTTATGATAACACGTCATATGGACATCATGTTGAAACCTACAACCTTAGCTGAAATCCTGTAGCCGCATGAACAACTGTGGATAATTTCATTTATTTTCGTTTAGTGTCTGCATCACATCAGTCATTGTATGGATTTTCGTTTTTTTTATTTTTATTTATTATTCATTATTTTGTTCAATTCTCTTTACACTATAGTGTCTGATGAAGGCCTGTGCACCGAAAACGTTAACACATGTACTGCCGCTTAACCTGTTTTTCTGAAATAAAAAGAAAGATACATTGATCAAGATAAAATCTGCTGTGATTTATAACTTCTGATACTTGGGGTGGGAACCTTATACACAGCGTAAAGTCTACAGAGTGCGACAAAGATTACTAAATGGTCATATTTATGAGAACATATTTAAAGTTTACAAGAGAAAACCTTGACCATTCAGTCTCTGCTTGTGTTATCTGTTATGTTTCTCAGCAGCAGGGTTACAACAGGGAACAAAAAAAAATAGTTGACCACTTAAAGGGGTTATGCCACCATGTTATTTTAACATAATTCAGCACGAAAAACGAATCACTTTTGTAATTTACTTTCTGTTGCTCTATTTGTGAGATATTCTCTTTATTTTATTATAATGGCACCCCCTGCCGTTTACTCTGTATAGTCATGTGCGTGACCATCTACTGAGGTGGTCGCACATGCTCACTTCCATCCTTTTACTGCCATGCCTACTGTTAGAAGCTGTGACAGGTACAGGGAGCAAGCTGCGGTAGAAAGTACACACCCTGAAAAAGGACGCTGCTAGCTTCTAGCTTAAAGAGAATCTAGCGGAGCAATGGGGGGGAACTCTGGTACAGAGCTGGTTCTAGCTTTGTTAGAAAGAGATTATCATGTACTATATGATGTCAGAATTTTTTTTTTTACATCAGTCACGGCAGAACCCCTTTAAAGTGTTTTAAAGGGAACCTGTCATCAACTTTATGCTGCCCATACTAACGGCAGAGTAAAGTAGAGACAGGTGAGTTGATTTCAGCAGTCTGTCATTTATAAGTTAAAAGTAAGTGGTTGCCGAGAACCAACATCACAATCATTGCAGACTGGGCCTGGAAAAGAGTCATGGCCAGTGAGGAGAGTCATGGTTATTCATGAATTCCTGCTCTCCCTGCTGATGATTGACAGTCTTCTACCTAGTTTTCTCCCTTTCTGTCTAGGAGAGAACTGCCAATCATCAGATGGGCGAGGAGAGCAGGAGATTATGGATAACCAGGACTCTTATCAAGTAGATTTGACTCTTTTCAAGGCCTGGTCTGCAATGATTATGATGCTGGTTCTCAGCAACCACTTACTATTAGCTCATGACTGACACACTGCTGACATCAGCATTTCTGTCACCATTTTATGCTGCCCTCAGTGAGGTCAGCATATACAGTAGTTGATGACAGGTTCCCTTTAAATTTAATTTTATTCCCCATGCAATAATGATTCTGGCAGGTCTTTTCCTATAACTCTATGTTGCTACGTCCCCAGTTACTGCTACTAGAGGCTTATTGAAGAATCTGTAACCGGGTGGTGACAGCACTGATTGGATAGTGTCAGACTGTGCAGGGACACATCCCCAACTAGTAGCACCCTATTATAGATTTGTTGATAAACTTCTATTAGCAATAACTGAGGAACAGAACAACATTGAGTAATAACAAAAGATTATTCCGAATCGTTATTGTATGTGGCATACAAGTAGTTACTAAAACAGACATGTCAGGAAAGCTGAAAGGTCCTCTGTCCTCAGGTCCTCATTCCACTGAGACTCTGCTGGGCTTTCAGTGGGGGTCCCAGAGGTTAGACCCCACCGCTCATACACTGGTAGAATTTCATCAAGGCCAAGCAGAAGAGGGACTGCCCTCTCACAGCAGGAGCGCAGTGATTGTCAACTATGTAGCATCTAAAAACTTTCCAAAACAATGACTGACTTTAAAAGTCCCAAATATTTTCCTTTTTTTTTCTCGTTCATTAATTCAGTACTATTATTGCCAAAAATATAGAGGGAACACGGACTGCAAATATTTGTGTGTAAATGAGGCCTTTATCTCTGTGTCCATGCCTATTCACATTCTAGGCCTTGCTGAACATGATCAGTCCTCTAATAATCAAGAAGCAGATTTAGAATCCCCTTACAGCACCTTCACATACTGCAGATTTTGTTGCAGAAAATTTCTGTGACTGAAAATGAGTTCATTTATCTGAAATGGGGTTGTTTTGGTGGGAAGCACAGGGATTTCTGAAAGCGCCATTTAGATTAATGGGACTGATTTTCAGACGCAGAAATTTTCTGCAGCAAAATCTGCCACTTGTGTAGGCATCCTTATAGTCAATTTCCAGGCAATGTTCTATATTCATTCAGCAATATGCATTAAAACAGAGTGAGATAGTAGAGAGGAGTCCCCTGTTCAGGATCTGCATCAATTCACCAGAGCATAGCATCACTAGGCAGAACATTATCAGGAGTAGTGAGAATATGAACTTTTATGTTGCTCCTGAAAGTGCACTGGAGGCGGAGATTCACTATGAAATGAGCTACTTCACAGGCCCTCCCCCTGCTCTGAGTGACAGCTATAGTGGTCTTCTGATTGGATGCTACAGCTGTCACTTAGAGCAGAGGGAAAGGGCTGTGAAGCAGTTTAATGCAGAGAGCACTTTGAAGGAAAGCCTTGTGTGCAGTGCACTTATACAGGTATTACTGTTATAAGAAGTTGTGTCCTATCCATAGGGTATCGTGCAGCTATTAGCTTGGTGAGGGTTCTACCTCTGGATCCCCTGCCAATGACAAAAATGAAGGGAGTGGCAAGTAAAATATGCAACATGCCATTCCATGACGTTCATTCTCAGATATTTGTGACAGTCCCATTGGAATGAATGGCACATGTTTGACCTGCTGCTTCATTCATTTTGGAGTATGGAGGCCTCTGTACTTGTGAGTGTGAAGATCTCCTTCAATCTAATAGTTATCCCTTATCCTGTGAATAGGGGATAACATCTTATAACCGGACTACCCCTTTAAGGAGCAGAATTTGGCAGAATAAATGTTCATATTTATACTACTCCTGATGATAAAATCTCCATTTAAGGTAGTTTGTATTGTTCTCCCCAGCCCATACCTGGTACTGTCAGCAGTTTAGCATAATCAAAACTGCTGACAGATTCCCTATAAGGCCCCTTTCACACGAGCGAGTTCAAAGTGCGGGTGCAATGAATGACGTGAACGCATAGCACCCGCACTGAATCCTGACCCATTCATTTCAATGGGGCTGTGTACGTGTTTTTTCACGCATCAGTTCTGCGTTGCATGAAAAATGCAAAATGTTCTATATTCAGCGTTTTTCACGCAGCCCTGGCCCCATAGAAGTGAATGGGGCTTCAGTGAAAAACACATTGCATCTGGAAGCAAGTGCGGATGTGATGCGTTTTTCACGGATGGTTGCTAGGAGATGTTGTTTGTAAACCTTCAGTTGTTTATCACGCGCGTGAAAAACGCATCAAAACGCATTGCACTCGCGAGGAAAAAGCTGAACAACTGAACGCAATCGCAGACAAAACTGACTGAACTTGCTTGCAAAATGGTGCGAGTTTCAGTGAACGCATCCTGAACGCATCCTGAGCCACGCTCGTGTGAAAGAGGCCTTAGAATATCTACATAGAAATACTGTAAAGTGGATTATGTATAATAAATATGTAGATTTCTTTGTCCAATTTACCTTTGTTTGCTTTCCTTTCTCGTCATCTGAGACATTACTGGCATCGGTGGCTCAGCTATTTTCGGTCGTCTCATAAAAATGAATGGAGAGTGCACTGTGCAAGCGCAGGCAACACTCCATTCACTTCTTTGGGACTGCCAGAGATAGCCCTTTGCTATTTTTGGCAGTCCCATAGTAATGAATGGAGGGTGGCCGCACATGTGTGACTGCTCTTGGCTCACTTCAAGGGTCCCGTTCTGGAGATAGGTGCAGGTCCCAGAGGTGGAACCCACACCTATCTGATTAGCGATATGCCACCATTGTCTCATATGAGACAACCCTTAGGTGTTATATTACTTTGTTACTCCTTCATATCAAAACCATCTGCAGAAAAAAGTCTTCATTTGTGGTATATTTTTCCTACCAAAAAGAACATCATTATTCATTGTTCGGCAGTAGGAGAGCTTGTAATAAACAGAATTCATTTTCTTCTCTTGTCATGAGGACTTAATTCAAGCTTTGTAGCACGTTGTTGGGATGAAGTATTAGTTCAGTAACTCCATCCTAATTACTGCGCCCGAGGACAATCACGTGTTCTAATCATTTATCCTTGGAAATATTTCTGGAAATGTCCCAGTTTTTTTGCAAACACATGTACATTTATTTTTACTCTGTAGGTGAACTTTCAACTTGGTTGTCCTAGAATTTTTTTTGTGTTTCATTACCAAAAAATATTGTAGGACCATTTTTACATAGTCAGTGTTTCACCAGTGATTTCCATCCGTGATTGTGAGACAAAACCTGAAGTGGAGGTACACTTAAAATACTCCAAAAATTGGTGTATATTTCTTCACAAATTTTTCAGCAGTTGATCGCTAACGAGCATTCGTAGGAACACTCGTTAGCTATCATCTTGCAGTGTTTTACTGCCGCTGATTGCCTCATATATTGGACAATCCAAATCTTTTGATATGTTAAAAAATTATCATTTGTGGGCATAAGATCGTGGTGTCTGATCACGATCTGCCGGCAGCAAACCACTATACAGCATGGGAAGGAGAGATGGTATAGCGATCGCTCCTCCCCATGCTGCGGAGGAGATTGCTGCATGTTATAGCAGCGGTCTCCTCCACTAGCAAGCAGGCTTCCTTCCCGACAATCTTCTGCCACATTGGGCTGCGTAATACAGCCTTAACTCTTGTCAGATCAGGACCAAATACTGTAAAGACTTCTATAGCCTAATAAGAATAAATTTGTGATTATGAATGCATCCACTAATTGAGCCTCTGAAGTGGCACTCGGAGAGACATATGCTAAATAGCATGAAATGTATTCTTCTGTCAATAGCAGCTGAAAGAATACCCTGCCAGGCTCAATAGATGTCGGAAAAAAGTGGTTACATTCATATGTGAATTGCTAAAGATATATATGGCTACTTTCTGCTATACCAATAAGTTTTTATAAGTTTTATTATTGTTCTAGTCTATGAAAAATCAAAAAAGAAATCTTGATAAAAAGAAAAATCTGCTCCCCCTACCAAATATGTTAGCAAAAAATAGGGGACAGATATAAGAGAGCAATGCTGCAAAATCAGACTACACAGCGTTTGTTTGTTGTCTGTTACCATGGCGATGCATACCTCTTAAGAGGATATTTTTAATCAAGACTAATGGCAAATATTTATTTGTTTTTCCTTTTAAATGCATAAAGACATCACAACTGGATTGTGAAGGTGGGCGCAGGCGTTAATAAGTTTGCAGTTGTTTAATACCTTGTATTTCACAGTAGAATCTGCATGTTATTTTATAATAAGCGCCTACATGTTGTAGTTTCTTAAATGGGCTGTCTGTTATAGAAAACCTTGTTCAGGGCCCTCATCAATTAGCCATACCAGAGAACAGCTATGAAAGCCATCTAGGGAGGACCCAGTACATCCTCGTGGAAATGAAAATGGCGTCATGCTTTGTTTCCCCTTTGGTGGCCTTGTAGGAAACTGAACACTTGCTGTTGAGCTTCTCCACAGATTACAGTTTTTGAGGAAGGCTGTCATCAGCGTATTATCTGAAGAATTAAAAGGCATTGTCCAAGCAGACGTTCCCTTTCATATCAAAGATGCACTAGGCTTTATGAACAATGCATTCGGAAAGTCTTCAGACCCTTTCACTTTTTTCACATTTTCTTATGTTGTGGCATTGTGCTAAAATAAAAAAACAATTCAAGTTTTCCCCTATCATTCTGCACTCAATACCCTATAATGAGAAATTGAATGTACGAAATCTTTGCAAATTAATTGAAAAGAAAAAAACTAAAATATTGCATTGACATAAGTATTCAGACCCTTTAGACCTTATTCAGATGTCAGTGAATCATGGACGTGTGTTTTCCTTGTTTTCCACGGACAGCACACATACCAATTGATTTTAATGTGTGTATTACTGCTGTCCGGGGGTCTGGGGTTACACCATGGAAGCATTGCCTATTTTGGTTCTTGTTTACACATCCCTCATGCCCATTATAGTCTATGAATCCATGAAAAAACAAAGACACAACACAGATAGCATCAGTGTTTTGTAAATGTTTCATGAATTGTTGCTAGGAAATGCTCTTGAAATTAATTTTCAGCTGAACGTTGTCCATGGAATGCATATGACACATATAGGGCAAAAATGGGCTCATGGACCAAACATGGATCTTCACATACATCTTCATGGATGAACCGTTGACCATGTTATTACTGATGTCATCACAGACACGGATGTATGAATGAGGCCTTAATCAGTATTTAGTTGAAGCACTTTTGGCAGCGATCACAAACTCCAATCTTCTTGGATATGATGCTGCAAGGTTTGCACTCCTGTATTTGGGGATTTTCGGCCATTTTTCTCTGCCAATCCTCTCCAGCTTTGTCAGATTTGATGGGGATATCAGTGAAAAGCCATTTTAAGGTATTGCTGGAGATATTTGATTGGGTTTAAGTCAGGGCTCTAGCTGGGCCGCACAAAAACATTTACAGAGCTGTCCCTGAGCTACTCCTTTGTTGTCTTGGCTGTGTGCTTGGGTTCATTGTCTTGATGAAAGGTGAACCTTCGGCCCAGTCTGAGGTCCAGAGCACTGTAGATAAAGTTTTTATTAAGAAAATCTCTGTACTTTGCTCATTACAGCTTTCCCTCAAACCTGAACAGTCTCCCTGTCACAGCCACTGAAAAACACCCCCCACAGCATGATGTTGCCACCATGCTTCGATGTAGGGATAGTATTGGGCAGGTAATGAGCAGTGCCTGATTTCCTCCAGACATAACATTAAGGCCAATTTTGGTTTCTCCAGACCAGTGAATCTTGTTTCTTACAATCTGAGAGTCCTTTAGTGTTTTTTTTTTTTTTTTTTTTGCAAACTCTAGATGGGCTTTCACTTGTCTTTTACTGAGGAGAGGCTTCTTTCTGGCCACTCTCCCATAAAGCCCAGATTGGTGGAGTTCTCTAGGGATGGTTGTCCTTCTGGAAATTTCTCCCACCTGCACAAAAGATCTTTGAAACTCAGCCAGAATGACCATTTGATTCTTGGTCACCTCTCATTCCAATTTCCTTCTCCAATGATTACTTAGTTTGGTGGGGCAGCCAGCTCTGGAAAGAGTCCTGGCTGTCCAGACATCATCCATATAAGAATTAAAGAGTGAACTTTCAGTGCAGCACAATATTTTTGTACCCTTCACCAGATCTGTGCCTCTATGCTTTCATGTCTCTGAGCTCTACAGGCCGTTCTTCCCGCCTCATGGCTTGGTTTTTGCTCTGATATGCATTGTCATCCTTGAGACCTTAAATAGACAGGAGTGTGTCTTTTCAAATCATGTTCCGCATGGGATTTGGTCTTCACTGCAGGGGACCCACGAGGCTTCTCCTTTTTGGAATAGTCCTGGTGTTGGCAACTGATTCTCAAGTCATGTGCAAAGCAACAAGGGGTCAGTTAATACTTGTAGTTGGTAAATAGGCAGAGGTCAGGGCAGGAAGAGTTTGTGAGATTCCGTGAAGATAATCTGAGATCAGGGCAGGTGGCAAAGGATCAGTACAGTAGACAGCCTATGATCAGGACAGGTGGCAGAGTCAGTTAACAGGCAGAAGGTAGGTACACAGGTAGAACAATCAGAACGGCACACCTTCACTGGTAAACTAGTAAACTAGGAAGCTAAGCTCAGGCCAGGAGTGAGAGGGCAGCCCAGCATTTATAGAAGCTGATTAACAATTAGAAGCAACTGTGCAACTACACACAGATCAAGGAGAGGAAGGGAGTGGTGGTGATGGCAAGTTCAATGAATAATGTTCCTAATAGAAGTAGCAGGGCAGCAACAGACACAGGCCACAGCTATAACAATGGGAGATTGATGGGAGAAAACATTAAAAAATTTCTTATTTTAGCACAAAGCCGCGGGATCGAAAAATGTGAAAAAAGTGAGAGGGTGTGAAAATTTTTGGTTTTAAAGAAGTACAGTTAAAATGGACATTTGTGGCTTGAAATGGCAGCGTCCTTGTAATCAACATTGTTCTTGTAAACTCGAACGTCAGTGTTCTGATTCCAAGCAGTTTATGGAGAAGTTTCAGACTTTTGTAACACAGTTATAAAGGCTGTTTTTCGAGCCGCCAGAAAGTGTCTGTTTTATTTTTACAGGAAGCAGTTGGCAAGTTTGCAAATTTCATTGTCATTGCTCATGCAAGCAAATGGGGAATATCCCTCCGAATGTCAGGGCAGCCCCATTATTTGCTCTGATGTCTTCCGCTACCATTTTCACCTCTCAAAAGAAAACTGCTTTTATTATGACATTCATTTTGGATATACTTTCCAAGTTGACTTTTTTCACAAGAAAATAGTGTCTGTATTGATTCAAGAGTTGAGGCAAAGCAGTTGCAGAGTGTTTCCTCCATTATTACCGATATTAGGCATATTATTGAAAATGAAAGAATTTGGGTAGTAGCTATATATTACAGAATAATGCTGATAAGGCAACTCCCTTCAAAAGGATCATCACATTCAAGCATATAGTCATGATGTGGCTTAAATATTTGCCCCGTTGAGTCATTTTAGTATGTAACATTCAGTAGATATACAGAGTCTAAAATGTTGACTCTCAATGTTTAGCATGTGTACCCTAGGGACTGCATGCTGTGCCTCTAGGGTGTACTCACAATGCCTTCTTGTGCACAAGCCTATGATTATTCCTATGATTATTTTAGATATTGATGACCTGTCATCCAGATTGGTCATCTATATCAGATCAGTGAGGGATCAACACCCACCACCCCTACCTATCAGCTGTGTTGCCAAAAACAGCTAGTTGGTGGGGGTGCCAGCTGCAGGACCCTCATCAATCTGATATTGATCACCTATACAGAGGCTAGGTGATCAATATCTTAAATGTGGAATACCTTCTGACATTGGTGACAAGTTGCTAGGATATGCCGCCAATGTGTGAGATGGGTCCACCCTTTTAAGGGTACCTTGTTTAGAATTGTTGAGAAATACTGTGTTAGAAGGCATGTATAAACCACTGGTCTACCTAGCTTTTTGCATTTATAGAGAACATACCGTGGAAACAACAGAGTTTCATGGAAGTATGTTTTTGTGCTCTAGTTATCCACTGACTGCCCACCTTCTGAGAACTCATCATCACAACTCTTCCACCCAGGTGAGGCTGAATTAGAAAAGAATAAAGTGTAAAATATCCAATTATCACTTCCACATGGTTTATGAAAAAATACTCTCAACAAATTATAAACCAAGAAATATTAAATCAGGTTATGTTATTTGAAAGCCCACACTTTTATTC
This sequence comes from Bufo bufo, assembly GCF_905171765.1. Lineage (NCBI taxonomy): Eukaryota > Metazoa > Chordata > Amphibia > Anura > Bufonidae > Bufo > Bufo bufo. Next base: position 316,824,880 of record NC_053394.1, read on the forward strand.
CTTGTTCCCTGTGTAGAACCACATACACAGAGCAGCATTATGGGTGAAAATGTGTGAAACAAGGCCTTACATCCAGTTTTATGGCTATATATCTGGAGTGTCTTCTAGAATATGTATAAAATGTATCTGCCCACTCGCGCTACCGTGGCCACTTGACACTCCTCACCTATAGGGGAATCGCTGCTAGGTCCCCAAACACAGTCTGCTGCTTGGACTGGTAAATTCTGAACACACGTATATAAAGGGAGTCTGGTTTTTGAAACAACCAGAGTGGGAACCTGCGCTGATAACGGTGTAGTCAAGGGTTTAGAGACACAAATATAAGGTTGTGTGGATTGGTACCTTATAGAAGAGCGATCTATGCGTGGAAGATCCTCCTTGTTATTGCAGGGAAGCTGGTGTCCGGATGGCTTCTGTTTCAACCTTCTAGCGTGAGTGATGCTCCGGCTGGCAGCAAATCACTAGTGCGAGGGAACCACCAGTTTGAAGTCCGGGAATTTCGGCGTGTGACGTCACCGCACTCTGTATGGATGCCTTCAGGGGACAAAAAATATCCGACGCGTTTCTGAGCCAATCGGGCTCTTTCGTCAGGGATCTTCTAGAATATTGTTTATGACTCTAGAATATTGGGTAATGACTTAAAGGGAATGTGTCACAGAATTTTTTTTCTGCCACTTAAAACCAGATGGCAACACATATCCTTTTTTTTTCTAATCTGTTTCTAGATTGCAGATTTTTTTTTATTCTATTCCTTGATTAAATGATTATGGGGGCAGCCATCTTGCCTGAGCTGTTCTTAACAGTATGTAGAAATACACTTTACAGCAGCCACCATGAGTCATAGACACAATGGTCAGGAGGGGACCTCATTGACTTCTATGGGAGAGCTTTCTAGGCATGCTCTGTGACCTGTCCAGAGGTCAGGAGAGAGTAGGTAAGATGTGATATATCGCCTATCGTGAATGGTGGATTCTGTGTTATCTACGTATAGAGGTGATATCTGTCATTTAAATTCTGCCTTTAATAATAATGATGAAAAGTGATCTATACAGACCAAGAAGTGGCACTATCATTAGGCTTAGTGGTCAGTGTGAAAACTGCAGGATTTTATGTCCCTTTTTAATATAGATATTGACATGGAAAATGAAAAATAAAAATCACCAAACATCCTTTAAAAATATGTTAACATAAAAACATGATTTAAACAATAGGTCATTTTCTGATGACACATTTCCTTTAAAGGCTATGGACACCTTAAACACTTATATTCTTATCAGTTTGATAATACTTTAGCTATAATTGGTATTTATTACGTCAGGAGATCAGTGATAAGGCTTTACATAAGCAGTCAGCTGACAGAACTCAGAAGGGATAGTCTGCAAAAAATTTTTATTTTTAAACAAATGTATCACAAAAAGTGTTGAAACTTTTCAATAAAGATGAATTGAAAAAAAAAAATTTTTAGACCAAAATGAATAAAATACAATAATTTAAAAATGGCCCTGACTGTGTCCATGGCCTTCAAGGATATCTTATTAGAGAAACCCGTGGCAATCCTGGAGGAAATCCTGATGACCTGTTAGGCACTTGAGACTTGTAATTGAGAAACACTCTTCTGGAAGACAAGGATAGATTGCAACCATGGATAGAGTGGGAGGAGGAGGAGAACTTGTGTGCCCAGAAATAAGTTCTTCTTCTCATCTCTTAATACTTCATGTCTGAATGTTTTTTATTTCATAACTTTTTTGTCAAAAGAGCTCACAGTTCTGCGCTGGTTCAATTATTCCAAGTACATTTAAGAAAATTCTTCACATTTTGGTTAGCTAATCCCTGGCTCTGTGCTTTGTGTGTCTATAAACTTCTCCCTGTCAGTATTACACTTCTGCTGGCTGACGGTTTCAGATAGCTAAGTTATTGCCAATCATTGAAGTCTGTTTAATGTATCAGTTATTCTTAGTGTGTGTATATGCAGGAAGCAGGGGTGACACCGTCCATGTGGTCCTTGACAGCTGCAGTGAGATATATAAGAACGTATCTCCAGCAGACCAGGTTTCCTATTGCACTAATGCCATTCACCATTATATAATTGTCTTCTCGTCACTTGTAATGATCTGTAATCCAATTTCTCACCTGTGACAGATATCTGGCAAGAAGGTTCCAGAGGATGTAGAAAATGTTTTAGACCTATTAAATCTAAAATAAAAGCTCCTTCACATAACTTAAAGCAATTTAACACACTTGAGTCACCTGCTTCTTGCTCTTTCATTCTCTTACATTTTTTTCTCCAAGAGTTCAGTATGGATGGCTTATCCTCAGGATAGGCTATCAATATCAGATCTGTGGGGGTCTGACTCCTGGCACCCCTGCCAGTCGGCTGTCTGGAAAGGCTGTGGCACTCAGGTGAGTGTTGCGGAATCTTCTTAGGCTAACGACACCACATTCATTGGTCACGTGGCCTATTTGCAGCTCATTCCCTTTCAAGTAAATGGGCCTGGCCTGCAATACCAAGCACAGCCAGTATACAGTGTTCGGTGCTCTACTTGGTATGCTGTGAGGAAACCGCAGCACCGGAGTGCCGTTGCCTATACAAACAGTTGATCGGCGGGGTGCTGGGAGATCAGATATTGATGACCTATCCTAGTATACAAAACTCTATGAGCGCTGTTTCTAAGGGAGAATAGCTTACTAATATGGTGTCTGATGGAGCATCCTGTGTATGCCTCAATATGTAATCGGAGGTATTGTAAAGCCCTATAGAATTATAATGCTACCGTATTACCTGGAATTTGTACAAAGCCAGAGTATGCATATATGTGTGAAGCCTTATACTGTTATACAGTATATTGGTAGGCATTTACCTTTTTTCCCCCTAGTGATCAGGAAAGCTCAAACGTCATCAGACCTGCTCAGAAGCCAAAAATCGATAATGGAAAATTATAACTGTTTGCCACAGCTGGAATGGTTTTGTATGGGATTCTTGACTATAACAGCATACAGTATCTGTGGGTGTATCCTGGATCTTTATGTCTACACTTCAGTAATGTATTTTCTATATGGCCGTATAAGAAAAAAATATATAATAACAAAGACTTGAAATGAGAGGCTAAACTGTATTATAAAGTAGATAGGGTGAGATAAATATATGTACTGTACATATGCTACAAAGTAACAATGCTTTCAAAGATAGAAGTGTTAATAGTTTGTATCAATTAACACAATGCAAAGTAAATGAACAAAAGAGAAATCTAAATCAAATCGATATTTGACCACCCTTGACCTTCAATAGAGCATCAATTCTTCTAGGTACACTTCCACACAGTTTTTAAAGGAACAGATCTTTTGTGGATGTAGGCTTGCTCAAATCCTTCTGTCTCTTCATGTAATCTCAGAAAGACTCTGTGATGCTGAGACCAGGGTTCTGTGGGGACCATATATTCACTTCCAGGGCTCCTGGTTTTTCTTTAGGCTTAAGATAGTTGTTAATGACATTGGCTGTATGTCTTTGTCCTGCTTCAGAATAAATGCCTCCCTGATGGTATTGCATAATGACTAAGTATAATTTTTCTACACCCGTCTAAACCATTTGCACAGTACTGTATAAATATGGAGGTGCTTTTGTTTCGCTATACACAGTAGATCCATTGACCCTGTATGGTGGAGGATGCTTATGTTAAGGAAACACGTTGTTCCATTTAAAGAATGAAGTATGAAATAATGCTGTATTTACTGCACAGCACGAGAATGTCTGGTATTGTTATTACAACTTAACATATAGCATCTTGCTGTCCATAAACTGTCACATTTCTTGGACTGGTGCCCATAGAAAGAGTAAGCAAAGTGCAGGAATCTGCGCGTCCAGAAGAAGTTTGTTAAACAAGCGTAGGATCTACTGACTCAGGCCTCTCAGCAAATCCACAAAATACGGATGCGTTCCATGTGCCGTCCACATTTTATTTGGGGACCTATTGTTTTCAATGGGTCTGTGGTCCAGATTTTGCGGACATATTCTATCCTTTTGGGGAAAGGACACACAGATGTGACAACCACACAGATGATCTGTGTGATTTCCGCATGCATGTGTCCGTTCTGCAAAAGGATAGAACATGTCCTATACTTGTCTGCAAAATGTGGACCGCAAACCTGTTGAAGTCAATTGGTCCCAAGAAAAGGTGGATGCATCACAGACAGCATCTGTATTTTGCGGATCCGCGATCGACGGACCACAAAACAGATACAGTCATGTGCATGAGTCCTCATTCACATCACAGAGAAAAGTGTAATTCTTGTGATAGAAGCTATTCACAGCCAATGAGTTGATATAGCTATTCACTAAGGTATAACATGGGCATACATACAGCTGCCTCTGACTATACATAGGGCCCAATCAGTCTTAAAGGGGTTGTCTGACCAAAAAGGTAAAATTAGTGCCAGGGATGTCTTAAAAAAAAATAAATAAATAGTCATTCACCTTATGAATGGTCTGCCATTCTCCAGCACTAAAAGTGATAACGTGCCATTCACATTCATGAGACCACTCCAGCCAATCACTAGCCTCAGCAGTAGTCATCTGGACTCCTTATCAGCAGGACTACTCATGTATAACAGCAGATAATAATCCAAGATCCTGTTGACAGATTCCCTTTAATAAGAACGGCACTTCAGGACTTTCTGTTCAATGGGAACCAGAAATGGGGACAAGAGCTAAAACAACAGAACTTTCATAAGGTGAATGACTCTTTATTTATTTTTGCAACCCCCCATCCTGTTTGCCTATTTACTTTTTTGATCGGGCAAATCCTTTAGGAAAAGGGAATGAGTCTTTGTCAAATACTTCGGGCAAAGAATCAAACATATTAAAATCCATCATGCCAACAGCGGACATCGGGAAATAGGTGGACTGCCTTCATACTGTGTATATATGAGATTTTTTATGTATCCGGTATCCTCAACTAGTGCTCATTCCTGTTGTCAGGAACAGGTAGGCATTGTTTCTTCATGATAACCCCTTTTTGGAATGAAGGGGCCTTGTCATCAGCTTCATCTAACTTCCAATTATAGTCTCGAGGAACTGGAATATTTTTGTTTACTTTCCAATGGAAGTTAAGTTTCCAATGGAAGTTGATCAGACTTGGAAGCCAGATTTTAGTCCAAGGTGTGGAATGGATATAGGTTTATGCCAATAAATGACACGTAAATTTGCTTTCCAACACTCAAGAAGTTGGCAGTATGGAGGTTTTTCATTAAAAATATATTTGATTTCAAGGTTTAGTCAAAAACATGTTAAAGCAGGCTGTGGTTTAGCAAGGCTCAGGGGTTTTAGTCGCCATGGTTACCTTTAGATATCAAATTGTTCTTGTTTTCCCTTAATACACATAAAAGTAAAATACTTGCAAAAGACTGTAACATGTTCATTTAGCCTGAAGGTGCAAGATAGAAATCAGATACTGTGACATAAAATGGCAGTAAAACCTGGTTTGTGCTTGGCTCACGTTACACATTATGCGAGTCCAGATTGCCTGTATGTAACTACTGATATAATTAAAAGTAAAAAATGTTTTTACGCTTTAAGGAATTAGTAATACAGTATTTATATATAGTTATGTGCTGACAAAGTCTACATATAGGAGCAACATGGTGGACCTAAACCACTGGGGTGATGGGTTTAAATCTGATCAAAGGCGATATCTACATGGAGTTTATATGTTTTCCTCGGGTTACTGATTAATTGGCTTCCGATGAAATTTTGGGCTTAATGAATCGTCAGAAATAAATAATCAAAAATAACTTGGTAGATTTACAAATTGTATAGATGGTGTAAACTTAGAAGTGGCCATTTAGCAACTGATAGCCCGACAGGTCTATAAAGGGCCCGTCTCAGTCTTCATTTTGTACGCCACTTTTTGAAGTACAAAATGACTTAGATCTACGCGTGACGTAGATTTTTGCATGTCCTGCTGGAGGAAGCGAGAAAGTTATGTAGGGGGCTGCGTCTCCACATAACTTTGCCTCTTCCTCTAGCAGCACAGACACTATTAAGACCGACGTGTAAATAAAGACCGCCTGTCTTAATAAATGTGCTGCTGTCTAGACCAGCACCAGAATTATCACGGAGGCTCAGGCTGGATGATAACTGTGGTGCAGGAATAGACACTTTTGTCTCCCTTCATTCCAACTATTGGTTGGGCTTATTTTGGGACAGGATTTTACATCAGATTTGTGGCACAAATGGTTGCAAATTAGGCAACGCCCCTTGCCCATGAAATCATGGTCCATTCCTGGCAACCTATAGCCTTTGTCAAGCTAGGAGTGACACCAAATTATGCCTAAATCTAGGTGCACTCACATTAGTAAATGTAAGCCAAGGTGTTCAATCTGTGACCCTGTAGCTGCTGCCAAACTACAAAACTTTAGTTGTAAGGAAACTGGGAGTTGAAGTTTTGCAAGAGCCACATGTCCACAGATTGGACACCGCTGGTCTTTACTGTACAAAACGTTATTTTAATGCAAAATTTATGATTCATTTGTAAGCCCAAATAATGGAGCAGATAAGAGGTTCAGTATTCACAGAGATGATGAAGCCTAAATTGAAATTGGTGCTTTACAGTTCTGCATGTGAAATGTAAAAGTGTATAGAGTATCATAAAGAACCGATACGGCGTATAGTGATGAATGTGTCTTTGTGAGTGTCTGTAACACAGTCTATTGATCTCTAGCCTGTAGGCGTAACCAAGAAGCTCCAACAGTGAGGAAGGCTCAATCATGAATAAGCCAAGGATGAAGACCATGAATTCAACTAAAACTTTTCAGTTTTCCATGCCTCGCTGTCCACAAGAACTTAGCTTGTGTAAACTGAATGGCATTTGGCTGCTGATGGGTTAAATTCCCTATACGGGGACAGCAGGGGGTCTTGTGTGGCTTAGTTAATTGCTTAGTAAAAAATCTGTGAATATGAATGGACTAATCAGCTCCTTCTCGCACAGAGAACCATTCATGTCAAGGATAAATTGGAGTAGCGAAGGTCGAAGGTTTAAAACGTGCCTAGTGGGACCCAGCTTTATTAAACAGGTTATGTGTGCGGCTCCTGGATAGAAAATCCAGCTTTTATTTATTTTTTACATGATCCTCCTGTAATAGCATTATGTGCACAGAGAACAAAAACATCAATGCTGAGTCAAGGGGCGTAACTATGATTCAAAGGGCCCCATAGCAAAAAACGATGGGGCCCCCCACCACCTAGTGTAATACAAATTTTAAAACCAGCTTAAAGGGAACCTGTCATCAACTGTATGCGGACCTCACTGAGGACAGCATAAAATAGTGACAGAAATGCTGATGTCAGCGGTGTGTCATTCACGGGCTAAAAGTAAGTGGTTGCTGAGAACCAGCTTTATAATCATTGCAGCCCAGGCCTTGAAAAGAGTCAAATCTACCAAGAGTCCTGGTTATCCATAATCTCCTGCTCTCTCACCCATCTGCTGATGATTGGCAGTTGTCTCCTAGAGAGAAAGGGAGAAAACTAGGTAGAATCCTGTCAGTCATCAGCAGATGGGCAGGACAGCAGGAATTCATGAATAACCATGACTCTTCTCAGGTGGCCGTGACTCTTTTCCAGGCCTAGTCTGCCATGATTGGGATGTTGGTTCTTGGCAACCACTTACTTTTAACTTATAAATGACAGACCTCTGAAATCAACTCGCCTGTCTCTACTTTATGCTGCCGTTAGTATGGGCAGCATAAAGTTGATGACGGGTTCCCTTTAAGTAGCAATAAATAAAAGTATTTGTAAGCACGATATATATGAAAAAAACATTATAGCAAAAATCCACCATATTGTCATTCCCCACGAAAAGGTACAATGTTCTCGACCCTGATTGGGCCCTTCTATCCTCTGGGCGCCATAGCAAATGCTATGTCTGTATTTATGCACCTGATGCTGACAGCAGTAAGAGTCACTAATGAAATTCATTTTCTGGTGTGTAATCATACAGTTGCTCTAAAAATCTTTAGGAAAATTCAGGTTTTTAACATCTTTTTATTTAGTTACATGCATATCAGACATAGATTTTGGGAAGGTCCTAGAACCTACCACTAAGCCACACTGGGGACTCTTAAGGAACATCCACATGCAGCATGTTCTTTGTGGAGATGCAATAATGTTTGATTGCAAAACTGACCAGAGAAATAACCATATCACTTTTGTAGTGTATATGGATGCTGCAATGAAGCGATGGTATACATCGGCATGGCGCAACGTTAGCAAGTGGGCAGGGTACAGTGTTATATTTGAATCTGGTCCCAGTGACTTCAAGCTACGCCTCTGGATGTGTCCGGTTACTTTCCATGAAATAGAACCAGGGTGTCCTCTGTGATTATTCCTGCACACACAGAATACCAACAGGTGTCCTGAAACTAAGCGCTGGAACATGTTTGATGCTTCAGAGGCTGAAGATCTTCCCAGTCTGCACATAGAAGAGACTGGATGACTACACGTTTACGCAGCCTTACTGGACTGCTTCCCAAACCATATTTCCTGGATATACTGTACCAAGCGAGCAGGCTGGCTGAGCACTTGGCTACTCTGGACTAAGCAGGGCTGAGGTGTTAGGATGCTTCTTAATTTATGATGGAGCCAACACTCATTACACCAAGAGGAGATGGGATGGAAAATTACAAAAGTCCAGAAAAGAACATTAGAAAGGTAAATATGCTTTAAGGCCTGAACGGTAAATAAGGACAGATATGGAATGAGTGATGTGACGTATGTGTTTGACCTCATCACAGGTAACTTCCCCAATCTGTAGAGTTATTATACAGGCTTGCCTCGTCATACTGGACGCATAGAAGATCCACTCTGTTGTAAATCTAGTGACTGCTCCCATTGCAGAACATGTAAGAAATATATGTTCTGCCATGTCCTGTATGTTGGACAGCATAAGTATCAATGGACAGCTCTCATAAGTTTTATGTCCATCATCGGTATTGCAACTTTTCTATCAAATGTGTTTAAAATTCTATTAACATTTCATTAAACAAGGTGATTATTCTGTACCAGAAATGCTGATTCTTCAAAACCTGAACTGCAAGAAAACTTGACCAGACCAGAAGATAATGGATGTAGAGACAATCGACATAGACAATTGAAAACATGAGGAAACTAGGATACTTTAGCACTTATCTGCTCTCAAAACCTGGCATACTGTGGGATATTTCATACTGTATTGTTGTGCAAATACAAATGATTGTTCTCTGTTATCAGCCGCTTCAGAGGGGCAGCTGGTTCCATTAAGATTAGTACTACAAATGTACGGATGTAACCTTTTCCTCTCAATGACATTGACGGACCTTGCGTGTAGCTGGATCTCATTACTACATACGGGGACATGTTATTCAGGCAACACATGTTGTGAAACAAATAGTTTGTCTTTGGATGACAACCATATGGGTTATTACTGTTGCATTTGATTTTCATTATTGCTGATATGAAATACTTAGGTGGAAACGCAGGGCAGTATTGTAGGGAAAAGGCCATTTGCACTGACAGTGTGGGATTTTGCATGGACCCAGGTGCAAAGTTCGGCTACCCACATTTCCTTGGTGGTCTGTGTTGTAAAGGGGTATTTGAATTTGTTAAAGCGTTAAGGGTAACAGCCCTGTTGATCTAGGGTAGTGAAGAAGTTGATACCAACATCTGTAACTGCCTAAGGTTGCAAAGTGGTTAATGACTGCTTCCCTGGTGGTCTAGGGCTTAAAGAGTTTTAAGCTGCCATAGTGATAGAGGCAGGTAGCATGTGAAACCAATAGCCTTTAGGCTCAGTTTTTAGCTAAGCCTGTTGACCCCTCCAGTTATGTATGCTGAAGGTCAGAATCTCACAGATATTGTCTGTGTAGTTTAATAATTAATATTGCTAATGTTGTGTTCTGAGTAGTTAATGGTATTCTATAGACATAAGGCAATAAATATGACAGGAAAATGAGTAATTGAAAAAATCCGCCATGTGTAGGGGGAGTCAGCTTAGAAGGATTTATCTTGGATCTCGAGTCAAATCTCCAGTCATAATTTCGATAAGTCTATCACAATATGGTTGGAGTGAAAAGCACAACAGCCGGGCCCATGAGGCAACACTGTTTAGTCATATAACAGAATATCATTTATATATATATATATATATATATACCATATACTATGCCAGCCACAGAGCAGTATCATTATCAGGGACAACCTTGCTGGCTCAGACGCATAGTCAGTAGGAGTCTGAAGTTTCTGGCATGGATCTTTCTTGTGAAGCTTAGAGGGAGGGCGGCTACAAAGGTCCTGGCAGGGCAGACGCCGCACACATTTGTTGTGTGTACCAATGTGTGTATTATTTGTACACTAAACAGTCGCACTTTACTGAAATCTATGTGTAAAATGATGTGTCCTTACAAGTGCACTGCCAGGGCCTGCTTCTAATGCCAGCTTTTGGACTATTAGACGCATAAGATGATGACAGCACAAGATTGAGGAGAAACATTGCGTCTAATAGTCCAAAAAATAGAGTAGATAGATGTAGATATAGATATAGATATACATGCACTAATACATAACCATCCAACATACTCCTCAGTGGACAAATCTGCCAGTCTATGGTGTGACATATCCCTGACCCCTTGGCACTACAGGTTGCTGTAACAGTATCCATAGTATTTGTTCCCATATTTTCAAGACACGGTTATAGCTATAGATATAGCTAATCAGATATAGCAGTGGACATACCTGATAGATGCCCTAATAACAGTGGGTGTCATTTCTCTCATTGAACACCCTCTAAGGCTTTCCATAGCTGTTGGCCGAACGCTCCGACACCTGACAACTATTCCTCCCGAATCCCCATACTCAAGCATATGCGATTTTGCTAAGTAGAGAGAGGGAGTAAGCTGCTTCCAGATACTTCTGGTGATAACATACGTGCCTGCCTTACATTTACAATATTGATCCAGAAGGTCTTGTTTGGTTTGTCTCTGTATATTAGAGACCACCTTGTATATTGTTTCATTATTTGATGCAATTTGGATTTTAGACATATCTATATTCAGATAATTTTTGCGCTCTTGTGTAAAAGAAAACTATTGAAGTGTATAGATATGCAGGAAAAATGGATCTTTCACACAATAAACCCAAACTGTCCCTCTTTGATCGTCCAAAAAGTTTAGGGGTATGCACTTCCCATACACATTAGAAGGTCAACTGGCCCCACAGAAATCGGCATGTTTTTCCAACATTAATCTGTGTCTACCTTACCTCCTGTATGTTAAACAGTGTCCCTTTTGACTGTTTGACCAAGAATAATCATGTGACCCATTCTATGACAAGATGCTGAGGAGCCGAGTGACAAGAGGAAGCTCTTTGATGGGCATTTAAGAAGATTATTGGTGGGTGTAATAGTGCCTATAGCACCCACTGTCTCTTACGGCTATATTTCATAGATACCCTAAGATAAAGAGATATGTCTGGTGGCAGATTTTCTTTAAAGGGGTTGTCCAAGGGTTTCACAGTAATGACCTAGCCTCAGGATAGGTCATCATTATCTGATCGGTGGGGGTCAGACTCCCGGAACCTCTACCAATAAGCTGTTTGAAGAGGTTGCCATGCTCCAGTGACTGCCACATGCCTCCTTACAGCTTACTAAGCACAGCGCCATCAATTGTATAGTGACAGTGCTTGGTATTGCAGCTCAGCCCCGTTCACTTGGCCATGTGGGCGATGAACATGACGTCACTGGTCTAGGAAAAGGCCACAGCTCTCGTGGCGTTCTGCAGTCTCTGCAGCTGATCGGCGATGGTGCTGGGAGTCAGACCCCCTACCGATCAGATACTGATGACCTATCCTGTGTCACTAGTATTAGACATTCGGACAACCCCTTTAACCACGAGCTGTGTAAGTAGCCTGCGATTCCATGTGAAAAGCGAATCCTACTAGGCACAGTGTAATGACGCTGCTGATAAAATGTATAAGGAATGGGACTGATAACTGTAAGTGCACCGATGGAAAAAACCATAATGACTTTCGTACTAATGCAGCTTTAGTTATGGTCTAAATAAAGGTCATGCTGACAAAATAAAGGGATTTTGTCAAGGTGACATATGCTGACATCAAGTGTGTCTGTAGCCATGTCCCCATTACTTGGACTAATGTGTTATCGCCATGGTTACGGCTCCAACCATCGTCACTCGCTAATGTGACTTTCGACTCAGGGACAGTTTGGTGACACTAAATGAAGATTCTAAAGGAGTCTCCGGAGCCAAAACGCCTAAGACTGACAGTCTAGAAAAAAAAAAATTCTCAAAAAAAAAAAAGAGAAATATTCGACGTGTGCCAGATTTTGATTTTATCCGAACAGTGAGCGTTACTTCACCTTTTCAAATTCCAGCACTTTATTAGCGCACATCAAACACAGATCTGAGGCCATTAATAATGTCCTGAGCGTGTGTCACTATTGACAGTATTCCAGCCAAAGCCTCTTTTCATCATTAATGCTTCCTGCCCTATCTGTCAGGGAGATTGCTATCAGTCCAGTTACAGTGTTAACCCCTTAATGGCCGCCCAGAGCATTTTTTTTATTTTATCTGCTGGTGGACAGTTAGAACTATTGTATAATTATTATCAATGGTAATAATTATTATTTATATAGCTCCAACATGTTTCGCAGCACTTTAGAATCAAGACATTACAGAGTAACAAACGAATGAACAATTATAACAAGAGGAGCGAGGGCCCTGCCCGCACCTGTACAGGGGTCCAGCCATATTCACTAAATGGGAGAGTCCATCTAAAGCTGTATGAGCCATCCACCAGCCAGCATATGTGGGGCTTCTGAGTGCATGCGGTGTGGCGGATACTGTTGGGTCACGTTCTGACAATGCGGTAGGCCACTGTAGACACATGTTTTAGGGAGCGCCTAAAACTGTGGTTGTTGGGAATTAACCTGATTGTCTAGGGTAGTATATTCCAGAAAAGTGGTGCAGCCTGAGAGAAGTCTTGGAGATGGAGGTGCGAGGTTCAGATTATGGAGAATATTAGTTGTAAGTCATTGACATTTATTTTACTCCTGGTATATTCCACAGCGCTTTACAGACTTTGCATCAAGCTGTCCCCAATAGGGCTCAGTCTAAGGTCCCCATCAGTATGTCTTTGGAGTGTAGGAGGAAACCGGAGTACCCGGAGTAAACCCACGCAAACAAGGCGAGAACTACAAACTCCATGCAGATGTTGTCCTCGGTGGCATTCGGCTAGGACCCCAGCGCTGCAAGGAACCAGTGCTAACCACTGAGCCACAGTTAAAGAAGGTCTGTCGCCTCTCCTGACAGGACTGTTTTAGTAAATACTTGAATTCCCCATGAAATAACCCTGGAGCATCTTGTTCCATCGCTCTGCATTGTGCACTTCTGTTATTACATCTACAAATGTAGGAATACATTGACAACAGGGCGTTGCGATAAACTTTGCGAAAGGGGCATGTCTCTACACAGTCTAACACTGTCCGCTCTGGTTGGAAAGTGTGCACAGACACCCCCCAACTGATAACAACCATTTGTTACTTTATTCATACATTTCTATAATTAAACGCATAATGTAGAGATCTAAGGAATGCAATTGCAATGTAGTTACTAACACAGACATGTCAGGTTCTCTTTAATACAAATTAAAGGGGCTATCCAATTTCACAAACAGCCCCCCCATGTGCCGGGCCCCTCACAGGTAATATACTTACCCCGCTCCCTGCGCCGCTGCTGTTTCTCCCTGTACACGGATGAAAACATCCAGTGTCGGGGGGAAGGGGCAGCCAATGGCAGGCGGGGACGGGGATAAGCCTCTCTAGCGTCACTTGCGATGCTAGTAAGACTCGTCCCCGTTCCCACCTGCCATTGGATCTCTCTCCCCCCTCCCCCCCCAACACCGGATGTTTTCATCCGTGTACAGGGAGAAGCAGCGGTGCAGAGACCAGGAGCGGCACAGGGAGCAGGGTAAGTATATTACCAGTGAGGGGCCGGCACATGGGATGCTGTGAAATTGGATAACCCCTTTTAAATGTACATAGAAAAAACCTGACATATCCTACTGAAATTACACCATATCATACCCTATAATATGTAATTATGGTATTATAATATGTAATAATAGTTGTGCCTGTGGTCTGTTAAACTGCTGGTAAAATATATTCAGGCTACCGAACACATATCATTGATGACACATCCTAGGCATATGGATGACACACAGATCTCAATACTCTTTTCAAAAATATGCTAATATAAAATAATCGTTATGTTCAATAACTAAAGAAAAAACTAAATTCTGGCATGAACACAGCATCATGTTAAGCTAATGTGCTAATAATTTTCATAGGCCAACATAGCCCCTTTAAAGTCAGGAGAAACATTCAAGGGAACTCGGTTTTACTTCTATGACTGAGCTTTACTGGATATAGAGAAAAAATGTGCTGACTGGAGGACATTTGTCATAATGAGTCCTAATCCGGCTCTTGTGGTGCCTGTAGCTCTTAATAAGGGGCCACCAGTGTTCAGGACTAATCTGCACTCTGTAGTGAAAGGGATGGAGCTTCTATTATAATTGAAGAATACTTCATACCTTAGAGGGAATAGGATGACAAAAAGAAAAAAGTTTCTCTGAAAGTATAAAACTTAGTTGGGCTCTGACTTTACCCAGACTCTCCAGTTTTACTGGTTTGGGAGGCACAATACTCATTTCAGCTGTTTGACTATATTAACCTCTCAAATCAAGTCAACTTTAGTCAGTTATAATCCACCCTTGACCTTGAGAAGCAGGTACCTTTCCCCATAGGGCACCAACCTCTTGTGCCTAATTGGGACTCCAACCTTAAATACAGTCCTACAAGCCCGCGTTAGATATATTATTTAGCTTTCATTGTAATTTGGTTTGTGCTGGAAACATCACTTGCAAGATAATCCCAATGAAGTTGGGAAAATTTGAGTATTAGGTTTATGTAGGTCCAAAGTAAACTTCTGTGATCATGTTAGCATAACATTCGATTTGTTTGTGAAAGTGTAGGAATGCTAAAATTCTCTTGGTCTATTTTCTTGGTACCCTTTCCCGTTCACTACCGCTGGATGAAACTGTAGTCCTATAAAAGTTACCCCATGCAGGTCTGGAATAGAATGGTTTTAGGTAGCACTGAAATCCTTCTCCCAGAGTCTCTTTGATGTCAGGATCCCTTTCGATGGGAAAACAACTTCAGGTTTTCCACCAAGGTTAAAACGTTATAAATCACTGATTATAGGCATAGTTCACCCAAAATGTGTCTACAAAATTAAGTATATAGCGAACGCTGTCGTGTATAAATTACATACAGCATGTACATGTGGCCAACAAATGTATCAGTTCACATAAGGTAAGTTGAAGTTTCTAGGCATTCGACCCTAGAGCAAACAGAGAGCCTCCCGACTATCGTATGCAATTCTGGTGCTATAAAAGAGGCAGAAAAGCTCTGAAATTCTAGAACCTTATACCATATATACCGTATTCTTAAAGCTGCACTATTTAGTTAAATCGGTAGTGTCCAAACTGAATGCTTCATTTCAAGCATTGGGCTCCAGCGTTATTCCATGTACTTAGTATAAAAAATAACCAGATACCCTGGTTAGAATATTGTGGTCAGTGACCCAAACCCATATGTAAACCTGATGACTATAGTTCTGCAATAGATCACACATCTGGTTGCTCAATAACATGGTTGCCTGTGGACATCTTCCTTGCCTTTGGTGTAAATAGAAGACAGGTATATATACTGTAGTCTGTACTCCAAGTCAGATGTAAAAAAGACAAAAAGTATTACAGTACTACGTGATGTATAGGGCATTTCAATTAATGTATTGCCGCATTACACATGCAATACAAATATACGCTTGTGCCCCCTGCTATTTATCCTTCTGGTCCATTTTCTCTTGCATTCATTGGTGGACTAAGCAGTGGCTTCCCTGCTCCCTTCTCCTCCCCTCAGTGTTGGCGTAGTGATCTCATAGTGAAGCCGTTCAGATGCCTTTCATTCATTTGTCCCCACTTCTAAATTCATATATATAGATAGTTATACCCAGCGGTAAGATTCAAATTTTTAACAACAGGTTCCCTACTCACCCGCGGACACGCGGCATCACGACACATCTTTACATATATATACACCATATATATATACAACGCAAATACACATAAATACACCATATACATGGTACACATACATAAATACACCATATATACACTACACACATACCACCCAACTAAGGAGCTAAACTATCAGCGGCACGCAAAGCAATGGTAGTCTCAGCCGGTAACACGGTTCTCCGATCCAGTTGTAATTATAACAACCGGATCTGGAGAACTGGAGGGAACTGGCTGAATCCCATGCCTGGTTGTACCTCTGTAGACCGTGGAGAAGGACATTGTGGGGACATTACATACCATATATATCTCTGGGGCTATACATAAGGGACTATTTTGTATGCAGGGAAGGATGAGATTAACAAGAGCTAATTGCAATGCATCCTGTGAGATGCAGCGCATGATGAGCTGCTAACCACCCACAGAAAGGAAAGAAAGTCCTCCAGATATGTGAGTAAAAAAGAGTTTTAAATTGATGGGATAACCCCTTTAAAACTGAGACTGTTAGCTGGTGTGTATGCATTTTAGGTAAAATTTGTTTACATCGTCAGGTATAATCTTGGCTTCATCCCACAGAGGAGTATAAAGTTCTCACTATGTCTGGTTCTTGTTATTGGCCACATAGCGTTCATTTATGGGAAGCAGCCTGGCGATCGGACTGTAAGGTGGAAAAACTGAATATCATACGTAGCTTTCCTATGATTCCAACCTTAAATGATGTTGATTCTGAATAGTCACTATTTGGAACTGGATTTCCGAGATTGCAAGAAAGTATGAAATAGAAAATACTCAATCCCTACTTTGTTAATTATTTATATATTCAATGGTATAAGACTTATAGATTACTAGATCACTGCTACACCGCAACAAAGTCGACTTAAAGGGAACCTGTCATGTGGATATTTGATTATAATCTAACTAATTATATATAATCATTAACTACTAAAAAGTACCTTAGATGTATTCACTTACTGGTGTGACAGATGGTTACCTGATAATATACACACAAAGATGCCGCATGTCACATGCTAATGAGCTGATTGGAGTCCGGCGTGATGTCATTGAGTCCAGCTTATATTTAATTCAGAGCTATAGCCACTCCCCTGCCCACCTGCTGCTGATTCATATGGAAAATAACTGTCATTCAGCAGCTGGTGGGCGGGGAGAGTCAGGAGCTCATGAATATTCATGACTCTTCATTATCAGCTGGAGCTTTTCAATACAAGATGTTGGCAGATTGACTGGGTCAATTAAAGAAAGTGACCCAGCATTTTGCTAAGAGAATCAATCACTTATTTATGTTGCCCTTAGTTAGGACACCATAAAACTGGTGACAGGTTCCCTTTAAAGGGCGAGATGGGACTAAGCGCCAGCTCCAGGTAACCGTGCTTACAGAAACAGTCAAGCGGGTGGGCACTCCACCGTTTTTGTATCTCCTATTGTGGTGAATGGGAGCTATGCAAACATAACTCCTGCGGAAATGGCAAGATGGGATGACCTTTTTAAGTTGGTGCCGGTGGGATACCAGGTCCTGTTAAAATTAGTGGGGTTAGATAGGATTTACTAAGAGCACAGCTGTCATGGTTCCATTTAACGCAGAAGCCATGACGCTAGTGTGACCAAAACCTAAATGATATTTCTTGAATATTGACTTAAAACTTTCTCATTTGCGCTTTAAAGAACTTAGTACTAGATGGTTCTTTGGGAGCAAATATAGTTGCTGACTAAGTAGCAATTTGTAGCCTGCTGCTAAGCCTGGCTGGGCACAGGAAATAAATAAATGTTCCCCTGGTGCTGATGCCTGAGAGAGTGCCAACAAGCCAATCCGCCTTGGCCAGGGTATTCAGAAATTGGGCTAGGGCAGCAAACTTTGGAATTTTTCCTCTGGATGAAGGAAACTGCGTCCCTGGCTAAGGATTAACTTGTCTGTGCAAGACATTTGGACTGATCACAATACTTGGCGGGAAAATAATACATTTTATTCTGCTGATTATTACATCAATGAGGCTGATGGAGACAAAGTCCATGTTGGACATATTCTCCACGGGCACCATGCTGTTAGCAATGGGGGATTTAAGCCAATGGCAGACAACTCTAGCCTTCTAAAAGGGATATAAAGAGTGTGGGGTAAAGGTGCTCCCGTCCTATGATGGAGGGGGGTTATCGTAGTGTACCCCATGCACAGTCTTTATATTTGCTTACTTGATAAATCCTAAAGAGTCACCTCTCCTGACATGTTTTAAATGACAATTCTTGAGGATCTTTTATTATGACTCTGTCTTGTACCATTCCTGTATTATTCCTGCTGGACGTTTATGATCAAAGGTACAACTGGATGTTACCAGTTGGAGGTGTGCACTGATAGCACTGATTGGATAGTGCCTGACTGTGCAGGGACACCTCCCCAACTGGTAACACCCAGTTGTACCTTTATTTATAACTTTGAACAGAAATAATTCAGAAATAGCGCAACATAGGATTATACGAAAAGATGTTCCAGAATTGTTATTACATGGGGCACTAAAACAGACATGTCAGGAGAGGCCACAGTCCCTCTTTAACTCTTAAGTGACTGGGAGGAGATAGCTTAAAGGGAACCTGTCACCATGAAAATGTGAATTAATCTGCAGGTAGCATGTTATAGAGCGAGAGGAGCTGAACAGATTGATATATAGTTTTATGGGGAAAGATTCAGTAAAACTTGTATTTCATTCATTTACATTCCTGCTCATTCTGAGCTTTGAAGTCCAGGAGGCGGACCTATCAGTGATTGACAGCTCTGTATACACACTCATAGAGAAAAGGCTGTCAGTTACTGATAGGACCACCTCCTGGACTTCAAAGCCAAGAATGAAAATGGTTAAAATTGGAAAAATTACAAGTTTTACTGAATCTTTTTCCATAAAACTATATATCAATCTGCTCCGCTCCTCCTGCTCTATAACAGGCTGCCTGCAGCTCAGACATCATGTTCAGTGTGACAGGGTCCCTTTAATGAGATGCAAGATGGTAAGAAAGATAATCCACGCCTGTTTTTTCTTGGAGAGCGGATAAGTGAAATTGTGCTCCTTGGAAATAGTGTAATGCTGTACTAAGCCCCCCCAAAAAAGCTTTAGTCAGATGTCACTAAACTTGATGACACAGAAAAGCTGAGCCAAAGACCAACATCACTGAAACCATAACATTTTGATTTTTGCTCTTTTTTCCCCCCATCTTCCATCATCAAGTATGCATGAATGTAAGTATGTATACAAGTGGCTTTATGTAGGCCCACACATCCATATAGACATGTATACAATGCACAGAGCCCCTGCAAACAGGGACACTTAGTGATGCTCTGCATGCGGAGCGAGCCGGCTGACTACGCACAGACGCACAGACGCGGAATATAGACTTTCTGCACACTGAGCCCTCTGTATGTCTGATTGAGCTCGTCTGTACAAATGTCACTTTACAGCATGAGTCACCCAGACATACGCACCGAGACGCTCCATGCTGCATTACGTATCCATGGCGCAAAGAAGGGTAAACAGACCCTTAATGACTCCCCGTGTATACAGATGACTGGCTGAGCAATGGCGTCTCTCTGCTCAGATGATTAACCTCGTAATGACAGATAGCTTGTGATTTCTTTTGCTAATGTTAATGTTTCAAAAGGGTTTTCCTACATTTTAATACTTATCAGTATCTGATCAGTGGGGGTCCGAAATCCGGGGTTCATGCCGATCAGCTGTTTGAGAAGGCACCGATGCTCCTGTGGCGCTCACCAAGCACATCGGCGTACATTGTATAGCGGCTGTGCTTGGTATCGCGCCCAGTCCTATTCACTTCTATGGGGGCTAAGCTGCACCTAGGCCACGTGACCAATGAACGTGTTGTCACTGGACTAGGGAAAGCTGCGAGAAGGCCACAGTGCTACTGCGAGCGCCAGGTGCCTTCTCTAAAAGCTGATCGGCGGAGGTCCATAGTGTCGGACCCCCACTGATCAGATACTGATGACCTATCCAGAGAATAGGTCATCAGTATTAACATCTCGGAAAACCCCTTATGGGTGTATTAGACGGGCAGATTTTCTAACAGATGATCAGTAACGAGCATTCCTATGAATGCTTGTTAGTGATCATCTGGCAGTGTAATACTGTCTCCAAATGCCCAATTAACAAGCAAGCGCTTTTTAATTGGGCAATTGTGATGTGCTGTGTAATAGCAATCTAATGCCAGCACACTGCTGCCCTGCATGGGGACAAGCGATGGCATTGCGATTGCTCCAATCCCATGTAATAGCAGTGGTCTCCTCCGCTAGCTATCTGACGATTGCCGGGAGGGAATGTCATATTCTTGTCCGTATTGGGGACATAAATAGTCATTTCTAGTGATGGGAGTGAGAAAAATGCTGATGGCACACGGAAGGCGTCTGAATTTTGCGGATCCGTGGTTTGCGGACCGCAACACGGACATGAGGTTTAAAGGGGAGCCTAACTCCTAACTAAAGCTGGACACAGATATAACAGTTTGATAGATGTTGTAAAATGTAAGTGAACTTAAGAAAAATACCCTAGCAACCAAACAAACGTTCCCAAAGGAATAGGTTCCTATTAAATATAGACTGATGTAGCAGAGCTGAGGGAGACATTTCATTTTTATTTTCTTTGCCATCCTTTATTTGGAAAGTAGGAAATGCAAATCATTTAGCTTAAAACTCAATAAACTTCCATTTTTTGTGTTTGCATTAAACCATGTCCTCCCCCTCTGGTGACATTCACCTCAAGAAGAAAGGTGTTTTGGTGCAAAAAACTGTCATTTCTGGCGCCGATATACAGTATATAGGCGCCTCCTGCGGTACAGCGGCTGCCGTTATTAAACAGTAAGAGTCTCCATCTTTGTGTGCTATAGATGCATACAACTGAAGCGTTAAAAGTTTTTTAAATCACTGCAGCGTCAATCGTGTGCAGTATACCTGAAGTATAGTCCTCATTCTCCCCTTCTTCTCTTTATAAGAGAGCTCTCTGTGTAGTGGCTGGTTGCAACCAGCTCTCATATAAACACTTCTCTCTACACCATCTGTACCTGCTTGTCAGGACAAACATACACTATTGTGCTGCCGTCCTCCCCCTAACCACCTCCTCTTATATTTTTGTCGTGTCCAAGGCCGGTTTTAGTTATGGGGAGCGCTTGTTAATGCAAGGCCCCCTTAAACGGCAATGCCTCTAGGGGAGCCGCTATGGAATGAGCCAAACATTTCTTGGAAGCAGACTGAGAAACTGAGGCCTATTGATTTACTGGGCTGTTTTCTAAGGCCAGGTAAAATTAAGCAGGTCTTGTGAGGTGGACTGGAGCCTATGAAAGTGGCAGGGTAATGGAATGGAAATATTCACATATTACTATGACTTTTTAGTCTTGGAAAAAATATGAAATGAAGTAAAAAGCTTCATAAACATTAGGCCTCTTTCACACGTACGTGTCCGTGATGACAAGACGGTTAGTGGTTCATTCGTGAAGATGTCTGTGACGGATCTACTCTGGGTTTGGTCCATGTGTAAATTTTTTACCCTCCATGTGTCATTCGTATTTGGCTACATGCACACGACCGTTGTGTGTTTTGCGGTCCGCAAAACACGGATGGCGTCCGTGTGCGTTCCGCCATTTGCGGAACGGCGCGGACAGCCATTGCTATAACTGCCTATTCTTGTCCGCAAAATGGACAAGAATAGGACAGGTTATATTTTTTTGGGCGGACCACGGAACAGAGCAACGAATGCGGACAGCACACGGAGTGCTGTCCGCATCTTTTGCAGCCCCATTGAAGTGAATGGCTCCGCATCCGAGCCGCAAAAATTGCAGCTCGGATGTGGACCAAAACAACGGACTTGTGCATGAGGCCTTTGACAGACAATGCTAGGCTGAAAATTTATTTCCAGAGCACCACCTACCAATGGTCCATGAAAACTATGAACTAAACGAGGATGACATATGTGTTGTGTCCATGGTTTTCACAAACCCATAGACATGTGTGTGAGGGATCCGTAATGACTAAAAATTATTTTGATGTGTCAAAGAGTCCTTAGTCTTAGGTTTAACCTTAGCCTGGGTGTCCAGGATTGTCTCAGCCTGGTCCTGTAGTAATGTTGTAACCCATTTCTTTTCTATCAAGAGTTGTCCAGTGACTCTTTAAAGGAGCTCTCTGCCCATGTGGAGTCCTTATTCATGATGTCGTTGTGCCCTTAGGTTAGAGCTCCATGGCAACCTTTGGGCACAGTGGTGCAACTTTGCATAACCTTCATGTTTCCTTAAAAGGATAAAAAAAAATTCACGTGACTTGTGATGATCATATCTGAATTTTAGTGATCGGTAATAGAGGTCAAAAGTGTGTGATTCTACTTGTCTTCTAGACCAACTATCAGGGGTGCACCTAGTCTTTCTGTTGCCTGAGGCAAAAACTGAAATGGCGCCTCATCCCCCCAATGCCAATTTCTTATCCGAACTCCTTCCCTCCACCACTACTGTTAAAGACATACTTGGAAAACACTACATACAGAGCTACAAAATATACAGGATAATATAGCGCCACATACTGTGCCCACAGTGCTTCCCAATACTATACTGAAGAAACAGATACTCCCCCTTCTGCTGCCCCCCTTTTTCCCCTACCTGGTGCTGCCTGAGGCAATCGCCTCACCTCGCCTCATTGGTGGTGCACCCCAAGATGACTTCCCACTAGGCTCCTTTATATTACACGTTATGCTGTAGTAGCTGCTAAGCTTCATTTTTGCCGTCTTTGCTGTGATTTCCAGTTCCACAGCAGCCTTCCCAGCCTAAGCCAATATAATGTGATGTGTGAATTCAGTGATCCAGCCTTTGAATCAGTTTCACAGGGCTCCTTGTTATACTTTGCCGTGAGCCTTCATTTTCCTTCAGCATTCACATGTCATGGTATTTAACATAAGCGAATGGCTTGAGGCTTGTTCTGTCACTTCTTTCAGCCAAGCACACAGGACGGTGTGTTCAAACCTATCTCTATGACTTTTATGGGTAGAACCAAAGCACATGATTACTGTGGTTGACTTATAGATTTAGATTACATATAGGCAGGGGCATAGCTATAGTGTGTGCCAAGCAGGGGCGTTGCTAGGGTCTCAAGAGATCCGGGGCCCAAACCCCAATGAATATGGCCCAGTTCTCGACCCTACCCCCGCACACCACATTTTTCTGTACTTGCTATACAGCAGCACATACCTGTCACATCCAGTGCCTCCAGGTGACCTCTCCTCCGATGTAGATCTTCTCATCATCTTCTCCTTTTGGTCCGTACAACTTTCAGACGCACCTCGTCTCTGCAGAGTGTGACACACATTCATCTTAGCGCCCTCACATTTCTATCATCATCCCCCAACCTGGAGCCCCTACAGTGTCATCCTCCTGCTCGCTGTGCTCCCCAATACCCCTAAATGCTATCTTGAAGAAATAATAGTGCCCCCCAAAGTAATAATGCTCCTCATAGTCCAACAAATAATAATTCCCTTCTAGAATGCCCTCATTAGTAATACTGCCTCCTACAGTGCTCCCCAAGAATGCCCCCATTAGTAGATGAGCCCTCCAGTATTAATAATATCCTCACAGAGCCACAAGTAGAAATAAGGCCCCCCCTATGTTCCCCCAGTGGTAATAAAGCTCTCTACAGGCCCCTCAGTAGTAATGATGGCCCCCCCCATAGTGCTCTTAGTAGAAATAAAGCGGATCTATAGAGCCCCCAGTAGTAATAAGAACGCCTATAGTGTCCCCTACAGTGCCCCCAGTATTTATACTGCCCCCTACTGTTATAATGCTCCCCCTGAAGTGCCCCCAGTGTTTAGAATGCCCCCTGCAGTTCCCCCTGTAGTTATATTCCTCCCACTACCATACAGTCCCATGTAAATAACATCACACCATCTCTCCTGCCCCCTCCAAAATACAGTCCTATGTAAATAACATCACTCCCCTTCCTTCAGCCGCTCCAAGATACAGTCCCATGTAAATAACACTATTTCCTTCCTTCCGCCATAGAGTCCCATGTAAATAACATCACACCATCTATCCAGCCCCCTCCAAAATACAGTCCCATGTAATGTAAATAACATCACCTCCTTCCCAGCTGCCTTCAACATACTGTCCCGAATAAATAACATCACTCCCTTCCCAGCCGTCTTTAACATGCAATCCCATGTAAACATCACCCCCTCAACATTCAGTCACATGTAAATAGCATCATTTTCCCCCCTCACCAGCCACCTTCAACATACAATCCAATGTAAATAACATCGCCCCTCAACATCCAGTCCCATGTAAATAACATCACTCCCTCCCACAGCCATCATCAACATCCAGTCCCATGTAAATAACATCGCCCCTCAACATCCAGTCCCATGTAAATAACTTCACTCCCTCCCACAGCCACCATGAACATACAGTCCCATGATTATAACATCACTGCCTTCCCAGACCCTTCCGACATGCAGTCCCATGTCAATAATATCACTCCCTCCCAGAGCCGCCTCCAACCCGCAGCCGCCTTCAACATACAGTCACATGTAAATACCATCACCCTGCCCCAGTCCCCTCCAACATTTAGTCCCATGTAAATAACATCACTTCCTCCCACAGCCACCATCAACATACAGTCCCATGTAAATAACATCACCCTGGCCCAGCCCCCTCCAACATACAGTCCCGTGTAAATAACAGTCCCTAACTGCCTTAGGGAACGTTCACACGACTTAACTTTCGTCCACGTCCTTTCTGCCTCCCATACATCTCAATGGGAGGCGGAGCTGAGGATCGTGGAGCGGTGACTTATAGCCGCGCTGAGAGGGGACATGTCCATTCTCGGTACAGCAGTCGCTTTAAGACGCGCTCAGTGTTGTCTCCCATTGAGATGTTTTGGAGGCAGAAAGGACGAGACCGAGGACCAGCATTTGGCAAAACTTTGGTGTGGCTGTAAATATGCTTGGACAGCTGGCCCCGTCCACCATCACCAGACCCCCATTTCAGGAAAGTGGCGAGAGCAGTGGAGAAATGCCACATGTGCAAAAAGTTTTGTGTAAGTGGTGTTAAAAAAGTCACAAACATATTGTTTGCAACTTCTTAACGCCAGAATGCTCTTGTGGGGGGATTGATAAATTCGCCCCCATGGAGTGCCTACAGCTCCGTAGCCTCAGGGACTGTGTGACTTCATAGAGCCTCTGTCCACACAGCTCTGCCATGTTCATGATGCCTCAGGGGTGTAGTATATAATACTGCAAAGGTCACCATTCAATGAGGAGTTTCTATGTCATAAATCAGATCACCTTGCTTCCTGCTATCATTCATTTTATAATCCTAGTTAATCCTAGTGGTTGAACACAAATCACAATTTAGTACGATGACATTATTTGGGGAGACTTCCCTTATATTCAGAATTTTGCAACTAGAATTTTACAAACCTGAATTGCTTGACATTCTGTCTCCAGGCAATTCACCGATCAATCAGCTCTGCTGAATGTAATGCTACCTTTCACTTTGCTTCATTGTGGAGAAAATGTACTTGTAATCCATATGCAAATGAGCAGTCAAGTGCACCAAAGGCGGGCCCAAGCCACTCTGTGCACCCTTGTTCCTCCTGCTTCCTCTGCCAGACCCTCCGTTTCCTTCTTGATTTGCAGAGCCAGGTTCCTGCATAGTCATCACACCTGGCCCTGTCAGTCAAGAAGGAGAGGGACGGGCTGGCGGGGGAAGCAGGAGGAGCGAGGGCATTGCCCCGCCCACGGTGCACTTAACAGCTCACTTGTATATGGATTCAAAGTACTTTTTCTTCAAAATGAAGCAACAGAACACTAAGTGAAAGGTATCATTAGATTTAGCTGAGCTAGTCCTGCAAGACACTGTGCCTGTTCTTACAGTGAATGTTCTGGTGTCAGGCTCCCTTTAATGCCTATCCATCCATTATACTATTTTAAAACTTGCAAGACGTACTAAGCGGCCCAGATGGCTGATCTGCACTTTGCAGCACCTCGGTATTTATAGAACAGATCCAGTTCTGTGTCCAGGGTGTAAGGTTGCTTCGCTGGTGATAAGACTTAGCTTAGTTCCATTTGTCATTCTTGGTCGGGTTACACATGAGAATAACTCAATGGAAAATCTCTCCTAGCCCTACTGTTTCATCACATATTTTTGACACACTTGATGGGATCTGCTCCGCACAAAAGATTTCATCCGTTTTATTAATATAAGGTTCAAGCAAAACATTATGGTAGGAATTTGCAGGTTCGTTACCTCTCTGTAGTAGATGTGTACGATTTTGACAGGCGATTTATATGGATTTGGCATGGATTTTATGTACTTGTTTTGCCTGCCAAGTTGCAGACACATCGGTTGATGTAACGTAGACCTATCTATGTGATTCTAATACAGCGCTCCAAATTCCCTACTTCTGTTTACACTGTCAAAGGATTGAATGATTAAAATTCTCAAAGCCTGCAGCAACCACTAGAGGGGGCTAGAAGAAATGAGGAAAGATGGACATGGGGATAAGCGAATCGGTTCTTGCGAATGGATTCATGTCATTACTGGAAGGTCTTCACCTGTGGGGCTGTTAATCAACCCAAGTGACGATGCAGACGCCAAAGCTTTAATTCGGCTTTAGAAGCAGCAACTGCACATGCGCCGGTTCACTTCCAGGTAGCAGGACAAGTTCGGGCACATCTCCGGAAGCCACCTGCATCGCTCCTTGGGTCAAAAATGCAGGTCCCAGGTTGTCAGGGCCGGGTTATCTGTCTGGCCCTGTCAATCAGCAGGCCAACAAATAGATTCGCTCATCCAAAGATGGACATTGGGTTCATGTAAATCTTTCCTCAATAAACTCCCCCTAGTGGCTGCTGCTGGCATGTCTAAAGTACAGTAAAATAAGTCAATAAAAATATGAAATATTTTTATGCCGTTTTGTGATATGTAAACTGCAAATGTACCATGTCTTATGATAAATCTATCTGTTGTGACAGACTCCTATAAAACAGTAAAACGCTATGTGCCAACTGTAAATGTGTCACAGACGGAGCTGTGATTAACAAACCATGCCCCCGCCGCCTTTACCATGCTTTATTTAAACTATACAATCAAAAAGTGTCAGTCGAAGACTCAGAAGGACCCTCTTCTCTCAGTTTTCAGCTTACAACTCATGGATAAACTTTCTTTCTGGCAATTTTCTATTCATTGCTACAAATTACTATAGACATTAATAGTATATATTTAAATGAATCAGAAGTATAAAAAAAAAAAACATTTTACAATTAAATTAGGAAAACATAAAATTTTTCACTGATCTAATGTATGAGCCTTTGTCACATAAACCTTATTTATGTACATATTTACCCGTTTGGATATGGGGGATGTGGGCCATGTGGCCATACATGACATCTATGATGTCCCCTCCTCACCAGTGCAGTCCTTAAAGGGAACCTGTCGCCATAAAAAGGAAGTGTTATAGAGCAGGAGTTGCAGAGCAGATTGATATATCATTTTGTTGGAAAAAAATCTGTAAAACGTGTATTTCATACATTTAAATTCCTGCACATTCTTGGCTTTGAAGTCAAGGAGACGGTCGTATCAGTGTTTGACAGCCTTCACTCTATGACTGTGTATACATAGATAGCTGTTAATCACTGATAGGACTGTGTCCTTGACTTCAGCAGATATTTAAATCAATGAATGTTACAACCACAGCCCACAGCCGCAGCTATGTTACTCTCCGTTCCTGAGTTTTGGCTTCCCAGCGACTCATCTCTTGCTCTCCCCTTCGTGGCGGGTCCAGCTGCCAGGCTTGCTGTGTCCTCCTATGCAGAATACGGCCCGCTTGCCAGCTTGGCCTCTCTTTCTGTGCCTTATCCCTGGGTCTTAAAGGACCTAATCTGCTCCAGCCAATGACTGGCTACCTTTGGGTACTTAAAGCACCTTCTCCTGTGGGAGAATGCCTGAGCAATAGGTTGTCTAGCCTGCAAGTTTCCTGCAAAGGTGTGCTGTATTCTGTTGTCTACCCGTGTACTGACCTTCTGCCCATTTACTGGATTGTGACCCTCCACTGCCTTACCTGACCCGTGCTTGACCTCCATCCATATTGCCCCTAACCATGAAATACAGGTTATACTGAATATATACCAATCTGCTCAGCTCCTCCTGTTCTATAACATGTTGCTGTCAGATTACACTGCATTTTCATGGTGATAGGTTCCCTTGAAATGAACCCAATTAAACTAGGATACTGCCTGATAGGGTCGATCTTCCTGATTATAATGATATCTGCCTTAGGAAAATTTGTTGCCGAGTTCCAGAGAAAAAAAGATTCTAAGGCCCCTTTCACACGGGCGTTGCTTATTGGGGCCGGATGCGTTCAGGGTGCGTTCAGTGAAACTCGCACCACTTTGCAAGTAAGTTCAGTCAGTTTTGTCTGCGATTGCGTTCAGTTGTTCAGTTTTTTCCGCGCGGGTGCAATGCGTTTTGATGCGTTTTTCACGCGCGTGATAAACAACTGAAGGTTTGCAAACAACATCTCTTAGCAACCATCAGTGAAATACGCATCGCACCCGCACTTGTTTGCGGATGCAATGCGTTTTTCACTGAAGCCCCATTCACTTCTATGGGGCCAGGGCTGCGTGAAAAACGCAGAATATAGAACATGCTGCGTTTTTCACGCAACGCAGAACTGATGCGTGAAAAAAAACGCTCATGTACACAGACTCATTGAAATGAATAGGTCAGGATTCAGTGCGGGTGCTATTCGTTCACGTCACGCATTGCACCCGCGGGGAAATCTCGCCTGTGTGAAAGGGGCCTAAGGCCCCTTTCACACGAGCGAGTATTCCGCGCGGATGCGATGCGGGAGGTGAACGCATTGCACCCGCACTGAATACTGACCCATTCATTTCTATGGGGCTGTGCACACGAGCGGTGATTTTCACGCATCACTTTTGCGTTGCGTGAAAATCGCAGCATGCTCCTCTTTGTGCGTTTTTCACGTAACGCAGGCCCCATAGAAATGAATAGGGTTGCGTGAAAATCGCAAGCATCCGCAAGCAAGTGCGGATGCGGTGCGATTTTCACGCACGGTTGCTAGGAGACGATCGGGATGGTAAAAGATCATGTGACGTACCATGTGATGACCAGAGTGATGTCATCCCAGGTCCTTAAACTATAGTTAATGCTCTCCACAGGTCCTAGACAGTAAAAGAGTCAGACGGAGATGCCCGGCATCGCGAGCAAGTGGATTAAGGTGAGTTAAATGATTTTTTATTTTTTTTAACCCCCTCCAGCCCTGTTTTACTTAGCATTCTGTATTCAGAATGCTATTATTTTCCCTTATAACCATGTTATAAGGGAAAATAATACTATTTACAGAACACCGATCCCAAGCCCGAACTTCTGTGAAGAAGTTCGGGTTTGGGTACCAAACACGCGCGATTTTTCTCACGCGAGTGCAAAACGCATTACAATGTTTTACACTCGCGCGGAAAAATCGCGGGTGTTCCCGCAACGCACCCGGACATTTTTCCACAACGCCCGTGTGAAAGAGGCCTAAGGCTCCATTCAGACATCTGTTGAATGGGTCCGGATCTGTTCCGCAATTATGCGAAACGGGTGCGGACCCATTCATTTTCAGTGGGGCCGGAAAAGATGCGGACAACATACAGTGTGCTGTCCGCATTTCCGGTCCGCGGCTACGGAAAAAAATAGAGCATGTCCTATTCTTGTCCGCAGTTGCGGACAAGAATAGGACATGTTCTATTAAGTGCCGGCGATGTGCGGATTCAGTGTTTTGCGGACCACAAAACACTACGGACGTCTGAATGGACCCTTATGCTGTATACAAATATATGCAAAAAAAAAAATTCTCCAGGACACCATAACCGATTTTCACAAGACAGATATTATTTTATTCAGCAGGATTTACCCTACCAGGCAGTATGTCTAGTTTAATAAGGTTGATCCTGCTGATGGATGCTCGTTAATTATGATTTGTGATATATTGCACCCCACCTTACTCCAACCGCCACGTCTCAAATTTCCTTTTCTTGCATGATGTACAGTGTATATATACTGTACCGTACATAAAACAGGAATACAGTCCTCGTCATGGAACAGGTTGGGCAGAGTTCTGCACAGTATATTGCTTTATGCCCTGTTTATGAGGTAGGGTGCTAAAATATAGTTCTGATTGCACAACGCCAGTCATTCCTTCGATCTAAGATTTCTCAGCCCTTTAATAGTCTCTGTGTAAAAATGTACGAGGTTAATTATTGTGTGAGTATGTGATCAATCTGCCCTCGGAGCCATACAATTCATCTGGAGTCTCTCCTGGGTCATCCTGATCTGGGTGTTAATTGGGGAGTGCATGTTCAGGTATTTGCAGCTCAGCGGAGCAGATATTACATTACACAGTAGTTTTACATCATGTCCTTAAAGGGAACCTGTCATCAACTTTATGCTCCCCATACTAACAGCAGTATATAGTAGAGACAGGTGAGTTAATTTCAGAGGTCTGTCATTTAAAAGTAAGTGGTTGCCGAGAACCAACATCACAATCATTGCAGACTGAGCCTGGAAAAGAGTCATGGCTATTCATGAATTCCTGTTCTCTCTGCCCACCTGCTGATGACTGACCGGCTTCTACCTAGTTTTCTCCCTTTTTCTCTATGAGAGAACTGCCAATCATCAGCAGATGGGCGAGGAGAGCAGGAGATTAGGAATAACCAGGACTCTTAGGTAGATGTGACTCTTTTCAAGGCCTGGGCTGCAATGATTATGAAGCTGGTTCTCAGCAACCACTTACTATTAGCTCATAAGTGACAGACCGCTGACATCAGCATTTCTGTCACTATCTTATGCTGCCGTCAGTGAGGTCAGCAGACAGTTGATGACAGGTTCCCTTTAAGGGCCTGGGTGTAATTATAATCAATAGATCCCCATAGCAAAATAAGATGGGGCCAGCATCCCCTAGTGTAAGAAAATTAAAACAGCGTAAGTAGCAATAATTAAAGGGGTTGTCTTTCTTCAGCAAAAGGAATTTATCATGTAGATAAAGTCAAAGGGGTTGTCCGGGTTCATATCCTCTTCTTCACCCGGGCAGCCCCTCTGAGATGAGCATCGGAGCATGTATTGAGCAGGGCAAGGGCTTTTTTGTTTACAAACTTACTGTAAAACGCCCATTAGTGCCAGTGACATCACGGGGACACTGCTAGGCAGAAGTTTCCGCCTAGCAGAGACCCAGTGCGTCACCGGATCTAATGAAAAAGCCCTTACTCTGCGCGGTTCAGCACAGGGCAAGAGAGAGCATCGGAGTATGAAATGCTTCGCTGCTCATCTCGGAGGGGCTGCCCCCGGAAAAACCCTTTAATACAAGACATATTGCCTCCTTTGCTGGCTGGAATTATTTTTCCATCGCATAAGGGTACTTTCACACTAGCAGCAGAACGGATCCGACAGGCTGTTCACCCTGTCGGATCCGTCCTGCCGCTATTTCGCCGTGCCGCCGGACTGCCGCTCCGTCCCCATTGACTATAATGGGGACGGGGGCGGAGCTCTGGCGCAGCACGGCAGTGCACGGTGAGAGGCCACCAGACTAAAAAGTCGGACATGCGGTACTTTTAGTCCGACGGCCTCTCGCTGTGCACTGCCGTGCTGCGCCGGAGCTCTGCCCCCGTCCCCATTATAGCCAATGGGGACAGAGCGGCAGTCCGGCGGCACGGCGAAATACCGGCAGGACGGATCCGACAGGGTGAACAGCCTGTCGGATCCGTTCTGCCGCTAGTGTGAAAGTAGCCTTATACACCACTTGTATATAAGGCTATTTTCACACTCGCGTTTGGTGCGGATCCGTCATGTATCTGCACAAACACTTCCATTCAGATAATACAACCGCATGCATCCGTTCAGAACGGATCTGTTTGTATTATCTGTAACATAGCCAAAACGGATCCGTCTTAAACACCATTGAAAGTCAATGGGGGACGGATCCGTTTTCTGTTGTGCCAATTGACTTACATTGTGTGTCAGAACGGATCCGTTTGCCTCCGCATAGTCAGGCTTGCAGCGTTTTGGTGTCCGCCTCCAGAGCGGAATGGAGACTGATCGGAGGCAAACTGATGCATTCTGAGAGGACCCTTTTCTATTCAGAATGCATTAGGGCAAAACTGATCCGTTTTGGACAGTTTGTGAGAACCCTGAACGGATCTCACAAATGGAAACCAGTGTGAAAGTTGCCTAAGGGTTACAACCACCGCTGCAGCACAGATACAATTTGGACAGGAGCTGCTGAGCATGCGTGCCTATCCGCCCTCCCACAGTCCTAGCCACCAGAGATGCCGGTGCTTTTTCCTGTGGTGTGCAAGCACGTCCACCGCTGCTGGATTGCCTGTAACCCCTGGATATAAGAAGTGTATAATGCGATGGAAAAATGAATCCAGCCAGCAAAGGAAGCAATATGGACAATCATAATACATTAGTAAGTGCCTTGTATTACCTTTATCTAAAGCCACCATATTGTTAGTCCTCACTAAAAGGTACAAAGTTCTTGAACCTGATTGCCCCCCTTCCCCAACCCCTGGGCTCCAAGTGCTATGGCTGCTATGGCTATAGTTACGCCCAGGATTAAGGGAGTTTTCCAGTTCTTCTTTTAGACTAGAAAGACTCCTGCCCCGTATGTTGAGACATATTGTGATTATAGAAGGATATAGAAATATAGAAGGATCCACTTGTAATAACATACTGTATGTTATTTTTTTAGCATTGTTTGTGCTTGTGTGTAGATTAGATACACCCTTTACAGTATCAGTTATTTCTATTCATATACATAGAGTGATTATTGTCTTCCGATCCAGGTTGAGCAACTGGGAATGGAAAGGCAATGACTGTACCTAGAAAGTCACCGCAGCTTTAAAAAACAAGTGTGAGGGTAACAACCAGAGGTTCGGTCCTGTTGCAAACCAAAATGTCGCTACAGGCAGATTTACATTTAATTTTTACGGACAGAATCAGTCGTTTTCTCATTTGTCTGTTTTTACACTGGCCAACTATTGTTATGATTGCTGGGAAGTGAACGAATTATGGTGATTATTTGCTGTGTAAAGCTAATTTCACATGCGCGTGTTCAGTCCAGTTCAGTTTCCTGAATTCACATAATGTCTTGAGTACAGTTCAGTAGACCTGCGGCAGGTACTCACTGCATCATCAATCATTAGGATGATGTGACTTCAGCTCAGAGGAGCAGTGTTCGGTCCAGGAAATGTGGCTATCACCGGAGTGTGTTTCCCAGACCAAACTTGTGTGAAATTAGCCTAAGGCCCCCTTCACACGGGCGTCGCGGGTGAGGGCCGGATAGGATGCGGGTGCGTTCAGGGAAATCGTTGCGTTCTTCAGTTTTTTCCGCGTGAGTGCAATGCGTTTTGCATGCGCGTGATAAAAAATTGAATGTTTGATACCCAGACCCGAACCCGGACTTCTTCACTGAAGTTCGGGTTTGGTGTTCTGTAGATTTTATTATTTTCCATTATAACAATGGAAAATAATAGTATTCTTTAATACAGAATGCTAAGTATAATGTCAATTGAGGGTTAAAAAATAATAAAAACATCACTCACCCCATCCACTTGATCGCGCAGCCGGGATCCTCTTCTTTGTTCTTCTTGAAGGACCTGCAAAAGGACCTTCTCTGACGTCATCGGTGACGTCAGAGCAAGTCCTGCTGAATGATGATAGAAGTGAAGAAGTTTGGGTTCGGGTCTGGGTTCAGTTTTTTATCACGCGTGTGCAAAACGCATTGCACTCACGCGGAAAAAAACTGAAGAACGCAACGATTTTCCCTGAACGCACCCGCATCCTATCCGGCCCTCACCCACGACGCCCGTGTGAAAGAGGCCTAATGGAGAAAAAAAGACCAATGAGGAAAAAAACAGCTATTGCAATTTAGGAATAGCTATTGACTAAAAAAAATATTTAAAAAACTCACCTCTAGGGTGAATGCCACTACAAAAAACACCTATTTGTCCTGCATTTAATATTCCCATAGATTTCCAGCATCTGGATCTGGTGTTTTTTTGCCTAAAAATTTCATCAAAAAACAAAAACACATAAAAATAGCAAACCCCCTCAAAAACCTATGTGCCACACCAGCCTAAAGGCACATTCCGACGTTGACATTGCAGTGCTGACAACCTCCCTTCTCAGTTTGTGGTCCTGACAAATATACTATATCTTCAGTTGTCAAATGGATACGTATTAAGGATTCAGCAAATAACCATGCCAACCCCAAACATGTTTTATACTGTATTTGTTACTTTTGTAAGTATCACTCGTAGGCTACACTTATTTAATATTTTATTGAGGTTGAACGTGCCTTATAAATAGGAGAAACACTGCAAGGAATGTTACAAGCCTCAAGCAGATTATGGAGATGCATAAACGGTTAATCATTGATAAATAGGAATTTAAGAATATTTTATGTATGAAAAATGTGAAGGGCGACAGGTATCAAAAATGTCATAACAAAAAACACTGTAATCCAAAGTATAACTATCGAAAGCCTATTAAATGCACAGACGCCTACCAACTTTATCTACATTTCTGACTAGCGCAGCACAGCACGCCATATCATTTATTGTATAGTCTAGTAGCTGATCAAGACCTATGGCTGCTGGAGTATTGTCGAATAAATTATGCAAAATTCAGAAATTATTTCTCGGAGTGCTGAGTTGATATTCTACTGTTGTTCCTGGTGTGGGACCCATCTCAAGTGTCCGTTTTCTCATAGCGCAATTCTTAACATAACAGAGCACCATCACCCGAGAATTATTGAGACACTAGTTCTAGGATTGGGATATTAATATATACACCGTGTATAAGCAATGCACATTTTAACTAGTGTAATTTGTTTGTGAGCCTCAAATCTGTATGACATGACCAGCGTAGGCCAAGAAAACAAATGGTTGTACTCTACAGAAATAGCCTGGCTCCTTTCTCTGCGCTGCATTTAGACAACACTGTGGCCTTGTTCCACCCTCAGTACTATATATATCCAAAGCCCAATACTAATAACAGCACACAGTTCTAATTCTAGAGATAGAAAGAACGAGGACGTGTGGGACACAGACCCATCTCGAGTATCAAAGCATTCATTCCACCGACGGCCTGTGCAAGTATATGGTCAAGAGCTGCGAAGATAGATGGGATGATGGAGAACATTAATCTAATAGGCCACATTCGGATACAGGTGTATTACTGATGACTATGCCCGTCTCAGTCATGAGACTTGCATGTGATATGAAAAAATGAAATTAATGAGGTTTTTCAGGAGTTCAATATTGACGGCCTATCGTCAGGATAGGTCATCAGTGTGACTCTCGGCACTCCCACCAGTCAACTGATGGAAGCGGCCGCAGCAATTCCCCAAGCTCTGCAGCCTCTTCCTAGGCCAGACATCCTGTCCCATTTGAATGGGCCTGGGCTGCAATACCAAGCACAGCCGCTATACAATGTGCAGCGTTGTGCTTGGTCTTCTGTTAGGAGGCCACAGCACTCAACGGAGCGCCGTGGCCTCTTCATACAGCTAATCTGTGGGGGCTCCACTGATCAGATATTGATGACCTTTCCTGAGCATGGGCTATCAATACTGAACTCCTGGAAAACCCCCGTAGATTGATATGTTTGCAAAGTGAGCAATCTGGGCCCCTGGACATTAAAAGTAATGGACCTTGTACCCACCACAATGGTCATGATATTTGACAAGAATTTATCACTTTTAAAGATCGATATTAAATTGATATAGAATGTCGATCCACGCTCGTTTGGCCCTATTTACATGGAGCAATAATGGGCCCATGTGATTGTTCACTGCCCACAATAGATGATTTAAATTTGAATGTGCGCATGAAAGATGCGATCAGACGGGGGTGCTGAATATGCCAGGCTGACTTCCGCCTTCTGGACAATATATCGGGCTGCCGTGCAGTTTTGCAGACTGTCGCTATAATCTGCATATCCGGAGCTTAACTTTAAATCTGCTTTTGCAAAGTAGATTATAGCAGTGCTGTGTTTAGTGTTTGTTACATAAGAGCTATTTCTTGACAGAGCGCTCTTAGAAGACACTGGGAATCAAAACTGCACCCTTGACATGACATTAATCCTGCAGAGCCATGCCTGAATTCCACCTGCAATGGACCTTAAAGTGTCACTCCGTTTGGTCTCCACTAATGTTGTATCTGTCACATCCCAAGCTGACTTTAAATTTGTAAAGCTATAGAAAGGAAATCCTGGCAAAGGCTACGTGAGCTATAAACTTTTGTAAGATTCCCATAAGGGATGAACTGCAGGCGATAAGGACTCCCGCTATAAAGCACAAGGGTTGGGGGTCATATACAACACCTTGTGTCCATCGTACAAGGCCAGTGTGTGAGGAGTCACAGAGCAGCAGGCAGACAGCAATCCCCCTCATATTGCTACACCCAGACGTCCTTTTTGACTTGATCCTGGGGGCGATTCAACAGCACCAAAAGGGATCGTACCTTCTGGGGCATTTATGTTATATCGATAAGACATATCTGATAGGTGCGGTTCCCACCTGGGACCTGATTCAGTCTCAAGAACGGGGCCCTGAAGTGAAGGAAAGCACACGGCGCATGCGCAACATTACTCTACATTCACTGCTATGGGACTTCCGAAAATAGCCAGGCAAGTCCCATAGCAGTGAATGGAGAGCAAGCCGCAACAACACAGCCACCCCGTCGTTCACTTGCACTTGTACAGACATTTTCAGAAGTCCCATAGCAATGAATGTAGAGGATGACGTACATGCCCAGCTTGCTCTCTGTTCACTCCATTCTGGAGATAGGGTCCCAGAGATGGGACTCACACCTATCTGACATTTACGGCATATCTTATCAATATGCTCAAGGGCGTAACTACTATATTAGTAGACCATGCGACTGCTATGGGCCCCAGGGCAAGAGGAGGCCAAGACTTAGTTGGGATCATCTCCTCTTCTACTGGAGGTGAAAACTTGGTCAGGACTCTACCCTCTAAAGGAACAACTTTTAGCAAATGAGGCCGTGGCAAAAATGGCCCAAGGGTCATTGAAAGGGGTTTAGGTGGAAACCCTTCTGTCCTGTGTGGGGGGCCTGGTTTGGTCCTTGCTATGGGGCCCTTACTTCTCTATGTACGCCACTGTGCTATAAATGTCCCAGATGGGAATGCCCTTTAACCCTCTATAGGTATGTTAATAATGCTTTTGTTTAAAATGCCGCTGTCTTATGACAGACGGAATGCTATACCTGCCCTTACACCAAGCTTCAGTATAGGATCCTGAGGATAGGCTATCAATAGAAATGGACCAGAAACCTCCTTTAAAGCTGCACGTTGCTGTGGCTCCTGGCACACCCCTGTCATTATGGTGGGATGTCAGAGGGTATTTGTGCACATCTCTGGCTATGCTGCAGTCACGTGGATACAGCTGCCATACTGTATAACACCCTTATTAACATGCGGTACATACATATAATTGCTACTATAATTATGAAAGGAAAAAGCGAATGTCTTGTTCTAGGTGTTCCCACTCAGTACGCTACTGTATTATTAGAAAAGTGGTGCTATGGAAGAAGTGCACGTTTTTACAACGAGCCTGCGGCATCATGTGCCATCGCCTCATGTCATTTTTCTTCTGTACAGTACGTTTCAGGTGTACCAACCACTAATGCTAAGTATCTCTTTGTGTAAAAGTTGATGAGGTTTTATGTGTTATGTCATCAGAGCACTTCATTCTAAAGTACTTGAAGAACCAGTCTATTATTGTGCCACAATCCTCCATTAATCCACTAGATGACAGGCGTACAGAATGTAGACTACTTTTAAGAGATACACTTGGAACTAAATCTATGACATGAACTTTGTCATTGTGACTTGTTGGCAATAAGTGGCATGTCAGGATGAAGGCCAAATTGGCTCACAAATTGCAACCGTTCTTGCACTGAGAAGAGTGGGCATGGGCTTCAAGAACTGGGTGTGGCATTCAATGAGTGGGTGAGGTCTCCTGGTTGTATAAAGGATTAGGGCTCGGCTGTGCCCATATTGTGGCAAGCAAACAGCGGGTCCACAAGTCATGGGCACCGGCCGTGTACACCCCGCATCACAGATGTAGACCCATTCACTTAAATGGGTCCGCAATTCGAAAGGTGCGGTACAGAACCCCACGGAAGCACTGCGGAGTGATCTCCGTGCCTTTGCACCACAAAAAAATAGAACATGTTCTATTTTTTGTGGTGTGTGGTGTGGACGGATCACGGACCCATTCAAGTTTAATAGGTCTGGATAAGTCCACGGCAACCGCAAGGATGTTGACTGTGCATTGGGGACCGCAAATTGCAATCCCCAATTCACGGAACGGCCGTGTGCACGAGCCGTTAATCTGAAGAAAAACTGAAAATGGTGCAAATGTAGGCACTACAAACTTTTAGACAGTCCCAAATGTTCCAAGTTTATCAAGAGGCGTGCACCCTTTTATAAGTCTTAAGGCCCCCATACACATTATACTATTTTTGGCGGAACCTGCCATTTTCAGTGGGACTGATGTTGGGGGAGAGAAGGATCGGGTATAATACATGTTAAGGTCTCTTGACATTATTGGAATTATTATTGGAAAATTATTGGAAAATTTAAAAACTCTCCTCAAGAAATAGCATTTATTATGTAGAGAAGGTTAATACAAGCCACTTACTAATGTATTGTTAGTTTCCATATTGCTTAATTTACTGGCTGGATTCATTTTTCCACCACATTTTACACTGCTCGTTTCCATGGTTACGACCACCCTGCAATCCATCAATGGTGGTCACGATTGCAGTAGGAAAAAGCATAAGCCTATGTGCACCCCCATGCTCCCAGCCAACAGAGGGGCCGGTGCCTTTTTCCTATAGTGTGCAAGCACGACCACCACGGATGGATATCGGTGTGGTCGTAACCATGGAAATGGGTAGTGTATAATGTGATGGAAAAATGAATCGAGCCAGAAAGGACGCAATATGGACAATCATAATACAAATTAACTTTCTTTACATGATAAATGCCACTTGCTGAAGTCAGACAATGCCTTTAAGTATGTAAGTAAAGAAATCCTATGGATTACGATTTTCCCCTATTGGAAATACCACAACTTTGATGAATATAACCTTTATTGAAATTCACATCTGTTTAACAATTCTTTAATGTACCCCACACCTATATAAAGTATAGACAGATATTCAGCCTGTTAACACATTAGTAAGGATAGACTAGATTAGTCCTTATGGAACGTGTGTTTTATATAATGCTGTTCAAGAATATTAATAACAACAGGATGTGACACAATTACACATATACTGCTTGTTATATACACAGAGCTGTATGTGTCCACATCAGTTTTTGTCAATGGACTCAATGTAAACTGTGTTAATTTCCTAGCATTTTGTACAGAAAATCAATTTTCACAGCCTGTTTCCTGGAAATTCATGATTCCTGTTTAGCAGGAGTGACCCCATTTCTTTGTTTATGGGTTTCTGATACTCTGTGTGAATTAGAAATGTTAATACTGAAATATCCTTAGTTTTTTTACTATTCTGTTTTATTGTGTTTCATGAAATTTTTATTTCAATATGGAACTTGTATTTTTTTTTTAAAATAAATTATTGAAATGATGGAAATGGCAATTACTAACTAGGAAGCAAAAAATGTGCTAATGACATAGAGAATAACAGTGATAACATGGAACCATGAAATTAAGAAAGATATGAAATTGTGTTGTAAGAAGAGTTTCCCGGCTATAAGATGATCAAAGGGAAAAACAAGCTTTACGCAATTTCTGCAGTGTACAGTGAGAGAGGAGGACTAAGGCCGCATTCACATATCTGGTGAATCTTTCCGGCAGGCTGTTCTGGCAAAGTGCACCAGATCCGGCATTGCCAGATTCTACAGAGCACTATTGACTATAATGGGATCCGGCAATGATCGCCCTCTTTCCGGCATAAATGCTGAGTTTTGGACAGACGAAAACCGTTACATGGATCCGACTGCCTAATCCGGCACAAATGCCAGTGGATTCTGATGTCTCTGATGAGCTGGAGTGCTGCACAGTTCTC
Organism: Bufo bufo; assembly: GCF_905171765.1. Lineage (NCBI taxonomy): Eukaryota > Metazoa > Chordata > Amphibia > Anura > Bufonidae > Bufo > Bufo bufo. Next base: position 316,865,203 of record NC_053394.1, read on the forward strand.
ATTAATCAGATACCCAGTAGTAAGTTTATTTCATTTTTAAGTAGGTAGTGAGCCCATAATGACAGATAATAGCACAGGTAGGGTCTAGGTGAGGACATTAATATTAATTATTAAAGATGTCTGACAATATGATTAGGGTAGACCATGGTGAGTGCAGTGCCCCCTGTCTTATAGTAATCAGATCTGTAGTTTCAGAGAAAATACAACTTTTATTTTAATTCTAATGGCATAGGCTTAGCCGTTTCACCCCCGCCTTTTAGCCTTAGTCACTTCCTCTCTCCCACTGATTGACAGGGCCAGGCAACTGGGCATCATCGATGCAAGAGTTCAGTCACTGCTGTTCGGATCTTAGGAGCAGGGTCAGTCGAATAAGATCAACTGCACATGCACTTATTGAACTCTCGCTGGCGCATGCGTAAGATATTTAGGCTTACTAGGGTTGATTATGTTTTAAGCTATGAAGATTTAAAGCGTCACTAACTTTTCAAAAAAAATTGGATATGACATAGACATGTCAAAAGTTTTCATCGGTGGGGGTCTGAGTGCTTGGGGACCCCACGATCTCAAGAATGAAGGGAGAGAAGGGTGCGCATATCACGTTTTCTCTCCTCACTGCATGAGATGAAGTCTATGGGTCTGTCTTGAATCTGTCCTCAGCAGTAAGAAGAGAGACTGCAATATGCATGCGTTTCTCACCCCATACTAGAGACTCTCAGCATTATTTTAGACCCTCACAGATTAAAACTTTTGATTTGTCTCTTTTTTTTAAAATTAGTAATGCTTTAAAGGGGTTGTCCGGGTTCAGAGCTGAACCCGGACATTCCTCCATTTTCACCCAGGCAGCCTCCCTGACTTGAGCATCGGAGCAGTTCATGCTCCGATGCTCTCCTTTGCCCTGCGCTAAATCACGCAGGGCAAAGGCATTTTCTGTGGCTCTCCATGGGGCTGCCAGGAAGCCTGGTGACATCACCGGCACTGATGGGCGGGCTTTAGCGCTGCCCTAGCCAGTAAAACGGCTAGGGCAGTGCTAAAGCACACCCATCAGAATCGGTGACTTCGCTGATCACACTGCTGGGCGGAAGCTTCCGCCCGGCAGTGTGTTATTGTAAACAAAAGAGCCCTTGCCCTGTGTGATCTAGCGCAGGGCAAGGGAGAGCATCGGAGCATGAGATGTTCCGATGCTAACATCAGGGGGGCTGCCTGGGTGAAAATATGGGTATGTCCGGGTTCAGCTCTGAACCCGGACAACCCCTTTAAGACTGCACCAAAAGATATGGTAAAAAGCTCCTCCAGTGCCCAAAAGTGGATGAGATGTATTGTTTATTGAAACCTGCGAAGTAGCTCGAAGTCAGTTTTTAACCAACCATACTTTTCGTCTAGACAGTAAATCTGTAGCAGCAATACATGATTTCCAGTTACTATGACATTAGTATGACATTATCATAATGTGAAAATCCAGTTACTATTATCAGTCCTGATGTTCTGAACAAATGTGACACCATGTAAGTGCAAATTAAACTAGGGACTGCATGACTTCTCTTGGAGTGAGCACATCTATTGTATAACTTTCTTAACAATCGGTTTTCCACCTGCAAAGTTCTGCTCATAGGCTGTGAGGATGTCTCCCGTACAGCTTGTTTATATTGGGATGGTTTTTGCATATTAAACTGAATATTTAGTTTGCATCATCCTTTTGTTTCTCATTCAGAAGGAAACTGCACATACCTCTTTTTCATATCACTTACAATCTGTGATCGGTAAACTCCCCAAAAAATTACTTTGTAAGCCCTATGGTTTGGAGGGTTTGCTACGTTTGCTAACTATTAAAAGCAACACAAGTCAAAAGCCTCAATTCTGCACTATAGTGAGCCAAATGATTATTACTCACAATCTCTCAGGCACAAACAACACCTCCAATTCTGTCGTTTCATCTTTTTATCAAATCCATCACAACATAATTGTGTAGTAGCCATGGAGAACATGAAGATTTTTCTTGACCTCCTCATCTCGCATGACATTTCTGGGGACCATGCTCTCTTCCTCAGGGGTGGTCTCCTGAAACATCACATGGAATAAGGAGGTGGAGAAAAACTTGGTGTCCGCTATGTTGGCCACTAAACAATTATGTTGTGATGGATTTCATACAAAGATGGAAATAAAGAATTGGAGGTGTTGCTTGTACCCATGAGAGCATGAGTAATAATCATTTGGCTCACTACGTTGCGAATTTGTCTCTTTTTGACCTACATTGCTTCTAATAGACTGTATATCAAGTGTAGTGTGGTGGAGCTCTGGAAGTATATTGAAGTTTATATAGCGTGTTACAAGGATTTACATTTGCAAACTACACAGGCATCTCATATTTTAAGTTTCCTGGTTTGAGTAATGTAATTAGAATTCAAGATCCTCTGTTAGAGCCTGGGTTCACTAGAGCATCCTCTGGTTGGCCAGACCATCTCATACAGCATAGATATACAGGTGTATACACATTGGCAAAAATATAGATGGTATTATCTCCACCTTTAGTGTTCTTTTATTCACTCCTCAGTGTGCCCTTTAAGATATATTTTAATGTGTGTAGTTCATTATTCCATTTGTTTTTGTGGCATTTTGGTTTTTTCTTTCTTCTAATGGGTAATTTCTTTCTAATGGATAATAAATGTAGAAAATGAAAGATCAAACACGACCCTTCGTTTTACAAAGTGCAGCAAAACTGTCAAAAGAGTTGGGCAGAGTGCTTCTTATCTTCTGCCACCAGCAATGTTCCTTTATCTTCTGTAAACATTTCTAAACATTTACATGTAAGAAGCTATTTTGATCATTTTGCCTCAGGTGAGGGAAGGCATAAGTTTTACCTCCTACAACCCCAGGAATGTAAATTGACGGTTCCTACCTCAGATTCCTGTTCTAGACAAAAAAAGAGGACTGAACCATTATGTCTCCCCCTTTTCCGAAGAATAGCATCACAGGGCACAGTGTAATGCCAGCATCACTCACATGGTCGAATCACCTTGAAGGTTTTATTAAATCTGCGTGTGGAACAGTGAAACGTGGAATATCCATTAATTATAGATCACATTGAAATCGTACACAAAAGGCTGTTTTTCAACTTGTTGGAGCCATTTTGCAACACTGATACTGAGTCTATATGTGCACACATCCTTCTTTGTTTTGTTATAAACTTTATATCAGCATTATAAATGTTCATTTCTTTCTTCATACATCGTTCTCCACCTCTACCATCTAGTATAGGGATGATCAATTTACCCTAACTGAATGTTTTATCGTAGAGAATGGGGACCTTAGCCCTTTATTTGGAGACTGTCTATAACCTTTCTGATCGTGATCCTGATTTGTGGTTATGATTCTTGCCCGTGTTTTCAGTTCTTCTCCCATTTTGCACCTTGGGCCTTCCACTGATTATGACTACTGGTCATGGAAGTGAATGAGACTGAGTTGCTATACTAAGCACAACCGCTATACAATTTACGGCACTGTGCTTAGTAAGCTGCAAGAAGGCTGCAGAGCGGCCCCCAGGTGTCGTACCCCCACTGATCAGATGCTGATGAGCTATACTTAGGATAGGTCATCAGTATCAAAATCTTGGAAAACCCCTTTAAAAGTCTATATGTGAATATTCTATGCAATAAAAAAAAAAATGGTGGATCTTTTTCTGGGTTTTGAAGTCACTCCATGTATTCTACTTCCTGTCCTTTCTTTGGACTCTTGGACGCTTTACCTTACTGGCCATAAGACCATCAATGCAACCAGAAAGGGAAGGGAGACGAGTGACTCAGAGCATCACAAATTAGACTAATAAGTTCAATGCTCTTCTATGGAAGTATATATACCGTATATATATATATATACACACACACAGATAGATATGTTGGAGTTTTATCTCTCTGTAATGACTTCTAGAGGGGGACAATATTTTCTATTTAATTTTCAGTGTAGCATTTCAATGTAGTATAGTACTGGCAAAATGAAAAACAGCCAGAAATAATAATAAAAAAAATACCCCTTACTTTTTTGACAGACGTATCACTTTAAGGACAAAGCCTATGTAATTTCTTACACATTGGGGCATATATATATATATATATATATATATATATATATATATATATTGTAAGGGATCGCTCTCTCTCAGGGGGTCGCAATCACAGACTTCTCCTCTGACAACGGGGTTCAAGTTCTAAAGGAGCTTTATTTTGGCACTTCAGCACCATCACACACATAAACATCAAAAATAAACACCTGCCCGTCTGGGCTCTACCCAATACACGTGTTGTCTTTACCTCACCTATAGAGGGCTGTTCACACACAGGATTAGAGCCGGCTTCCTCAGCCATATGCAGTCCAGCAGCCTCGAGGCTGTGACCACACCAGCACCCTGGGGGGAGATAGTCCAGAAGTACTCCCGACTCTGACCATGCGACCCTCTTTCTGTAGGCATCGCTTGGCCCCCCAAACTTCAGGCTTTACAAAGCCTCATGGCCCCTCAGCCCTCCTGGCTGAGACCACACAGAGCCTCTCAGGCTCCCCTCTTTCTCAGGCTTCTTCAGCCTTTCTCCCTCCAAGTCATACACAGAGGGTTGTTTTATCCCTCCTTGATTACAGCAGCAGGCCTCACCCGCGATCACCTCCGGCAAAAGACAATACGATAAAGTTTTTTCTTCCAAGGTTTTATGCACTTTGTTTATTTCCCTGTTGGTGTGAGATTAAAGATAAATCTTAGTAATTTGATATTTAATCGCTTTTAGTTTTGCATTCTATGTTCTTGGGATTATAGATGTTACCTTTGCTCCCTGTGTTCTTTTAGCCATTTTCTTTAGGCACATAGTCATACAGGTGCATATAGCCACTATAATAGTTTACTATTTCTGTTCTGCAGAAATCTCCTCTGCCCTGTGCTGAAACAGCCCAGTTTATGTACAAATCCTATTTGCACATTAAGAACTTTATATCCTTGGTTACCTTTTTGAAGGCTAAGAAGGATTTTGCAGCCAGAGAAGAAGGACTGCATTTCAGAATGTCCAGGACAAAACAGAGAGATTAGAAATCATACAGTACAACTACAAAAGGATTTCATCGATTTCATTAGACAGCTCACATAAATTTGAATTTTTTACCATAATTACATGTGCTGAGGTTTTTTTATGCATTGGTTTAACAATTGAAGATTCCCCTTCTATAGTATATTCCTCAGCAATCTCAGTGCCCCACTAATTAGCTGTTTGGAGCAGGGGAGCCAAAATTGCTATGCAAATAGTATGCCCCAAGATTGACAGATCTTCATGCTGCCCGTTGTCTGCAGTGAACAGAGTTTCGTTCTTTCAATCTATGAAGTGATATTTAATTTAAAAAGGCTGTGTCACCCGGATCAAGCCTACCCTACCATGCATATAGCCTGATAGGGCTAATGACACAGACAAAAAACATACTTTTATTTCTCATGTAGTAGATCCAGTGTGGCAGAAAAAGCAACTTTTAAAAATAGGCAAATGAGGACTACTCACACACTGGACATACTGACAAGCCGGGAAGGAAGGAAAAGATCTAGTGCGCACACGCCGGCATGGAAGCAAGTGCGCAGGCACCGGTCTAGCACTGTCAATCAAAGGACATGGGGGCATGATTAGGTGTAGAAGGCCGACATTAGCAAGGAATGGGGACGTCACAGGAGCAGTGCTTGGAAGGCATAAGCCCACCTCCAAGTGCTTGAATTACTCATTTGCATATTTTTTAAAGTAGCTTTTTCTGCCACACTGGACCTACTACATGAGAAATAAAGGTATGGTTTTTGTCTGCGTCATCAGCCCAACCAGGCTATAAGCCTGGTAGGTTAGGCTTGATCCGGGTGACAGAGCCTCTTTAAGTATTTTATATAAATGTGACTCAGTGGATCAGTACTCTATATCCCTGTTTGCTCCTTAGTTGTTGACTTAGGCTTAAGGTACAGCTTAGAGAGAAAACATTGTATTTACCAAAGTAATACACTTGAGAAGAATCCAAAATTTGCTTCCGGTATCTGCACTTTGTTCTTGAGGCGCTTTGTACACATTTAGTGCTAACTGGAGACTTACCATGTGAAGCCGTGTCCCTGGATAAAACTTTTAGGGTTGGCTATCTCAGTACATACAGTTTTGTTCCTAATTCTTCATGTTCCGGTTGGCTTCCGTTTGTAAATTACACATCAGATAAACCAATATCACAAGTTATTTTTTGGATCACCTTCTATAAATATCACAATGTCACTGATCATGTGGTATTAATATAAAGGGTTTTTTTTGGTTTAGAAACCCAATTTTATACACCTCATTAGGAAATTCTGAGCTAAAGGGTTTATGACTCAAAAAATATTGCTATGTAATAAATAGGACATTGTGAATGAAGTATTATTGCAATATACATAGGATTTTTTATATACATTACATTTTCCTCTGTGATAATGCCCCCTGCTGTTTATCCTGCTGGCCCACCTTCTCCTGCATTCAGAGGTGGACTTACAAGCTCAGTAGCTTCCAGGTGCCCCTTCCCCTCCTCTCAGTGTTGGTGAAGTGAGCAGCTCAGACACCTTTGATTCCTCCATCCCTACTTCTAAGTTCATTAAAAAAGGCATAGCTATCTCTCTCTCTCTCTAGACAGTGGAGAAAGGTATTACATAAAATATGTATCTCTGGGGCTTTATGTGAGGTACTATCCGTAAACGAGAACGGATTGCAATTCATTCTAGGAGATGCAAGTACTTGATGAGCTGCTGCCCACCCACAAAAAAGGAAAGAAAGTCCTCCAGATAAGCAAGCAAAAAACAGCTTTAAAAGGAATTTTACATTTGTTGGATAAGCCCTTAAATAGATGGGAAGGGGGGGGGGGGGCTTCTCTGTTTAGGATCCTCATCTCTTTACCAGAGTGGAGAGCCATTATATATGTATGTATTTCTTATGGAATTTCTTATGAAATGCATACCTAGCATGCAACAGTGGCCTGACCTCCACCGAGAGACTTACCGATATATAATGGAACGTTGTTAAAAGCTTGACATTTACTATTTTAATTTTATTTAGACTGTGAACTCAGGGATGCTCAAATTTCTAGGATTGGCTACCAGGTGGACCTTTTGGACCTGCCTCATCCTGCATTGTACAAAATTCATGTCCCCTGTGGAGACGCTGCAGGATATTTAACAGTTGCTGCCAGGTTTCCCCATAGATTACAATCGATTGTTGGGGGACACAGCAGGAGGACCCTTTCAGCTTTTTATCAAGGGACCCTTCTAGCGGGTATCAGACTGTGTGAAAGCACCCTTAGCTGAGAACAGGGGCGGACTGGGAACTTAAAGTGGCCCTGGAGAAAATACTAAAAGTGGCCCCATTTTTTAGTTGGGTCCAAATTGATAGAAGGCAGGGCCAGCGATACCATATTGTGGCACATTATACCACCCCAGCAGAGCCAAATACCACAGTCCACCACAAATAACTGCGAGGAGCACAAAATACATCCCCAAAAACTTCCACTGGCCGGACATGAGGAGAAATTTCCCTATAAGGTGTATGGCCAATCCGCCCCTGGCTGACAACTTGCTACATCCAGTCTGGAGGTGATCCTCTGTGAACACTGTCCTGTCCTTCAGGCACCTAAACTGATATACTGAAGCCAGAATTAACTATTCATTAATAAAAATACGTTAAGCACTAGTTTTAGGTCCAGATGCATTGCTGTACATTTTTAGCAAAGCTGTTGTACAGATCAGTGTTACCTTCCTGATAGTTTGCTAATCCCACGGTTTAGCTAGAGCATTGTATTGTGATCCTTTGTACATCTTTGTCATCCGCTTGGAATTCTTGTAGGCTCCTAATGGTCTCTGGCAAAGGTCTGGGTCGTAGTTTAACACTATTTTGTTTTTTTTGTAGAGGGGACACAATGTTCTCCGTTTTATGCCAGTGAGTAGAACACAAAGACATTATTTATGTGACAGTGACCAGTTGAAATGCTCTGCACTTCTTTTCCTGGAGTACCACAGTATCTGCTTTCCAGATATAAGATTGCAAAAAGTATTTTAGTAATGCTAACACAGTGCCCTTAGTCAATTATCGTAGTTTTGGATGATTATTTCGCTTTTTTAGGTATGTATTCTTTCAGCTAGAACTCCCGTCCCAAAATGTATTTCTTATGGAATGCATACCAAACAGTAAGGGAACACCATACCAAATTCCTGTGGTGCTGGTTGTGCATCTCTAATCCACCTGTCCTCATTTACATGCAGTAGCTGAACATTTTGAGAGAAAAATGTTTTGCAGTAGGAGGAGTTCTAGCTGGTTTGCCGCCATGTTTCTGCAGGGTAGAGTGGAGGCAGATGTCCATTTATACCTGGGACAATTGTCTCTAGATCTGGTCTATATTTGATAGTTTTGAACCAGGCATGGAAATTCTTTTATTTAAGTAAATTATTAGACATGTAGGTGCAACAGTGGCTGGACCTTCACCGATGCTCCATGTTTAGAGACTTACCGGTATATCATGGAACGTTGTTAAAAGCTTGACATATACTATTTTAATTTGATTTAGACTGTGAACTCAGGAATGCCCACATTTCTAGGATTGGCTACCAGGTGGACCTTTTCAAATACCTGTCAACATTCTTATAACAACTATTACTTATCCTTGTTCAGGGAAATAATGTATTTTCTCTTTAGAGGTAGTTGCCCTCTTGGTTTTGGTCTATTGTCCCGGCAATCTGATTTGAAGACGTCATCTTGATGCCCTTTTACTACGGTAGCTGTGATAAACAGTCCATACACTATTCTACACCATTGTGAATCTATTTCTCTGACACCTCTACATACTATTCTCATTTTCTGTTGTTTTCTTTCTGGGTGGAAGACAAACAAGGAGAACACATGCTGGATGTTGAGTCAAATGGTTATTTATGTGGTATGTTCTAGGCCAACAAGGATATCTGATAATCTCAATTCTTACAGAAGGCTTGGACTATCAAATAAAAAGACAATATAAAACATGTTGACAAGTTCACTTTAAATTGCCCAAGCATTTTGGCTACAATTCCTTGTCCTGTATCCTTTCCAGTACTGAGCTATAGGATTTGGCAGAAATATTGATGGAAAATGATGTATTCAACCACAGAGAGTACAATGATGTACCCAACACATGATTCTGCTGGTTCACTCCTGGCAGCTATACTGGCTCCTGGCTGTCACTTATGTGCCTTTTAATACCTTTCCCAAGAGAACAGGGTATTCCAATAGTTTTGGACACAGTCACAATGACTTCTGTGTAGTTGAGTGGTATAACAAGGCACTGGAAAGTTTTATTGCCTACTGCTGACAGAGACTGTTTGTTGCATGGCACTGGACAATTGACAAAGGGTTTTGGGGAAGAAACATTCTCAGACTGATCATAATGTACTATCTTATCTATCTATCTATCTATCTATCTTTCCAACTAACTGTATAAGTTGCAGATACTATAACCAATAACATTCCTGTTTACTTTTGATTGACTTTACTACGTTTTGAATCTGAAGCTGATTTTGTGCTGTTAGTCTGCTGATACTTGATATGCTCCTTGAGAAAACTAATCCCGTAATGTTCCAGATTACTTTCATGATTACAGTAGTGGAATGTTCCATTGCCTTTTTTTTACACTATTATGGATTATAGATGCAAACACATAAAATCAGGAAACAAGTAGGTAGAATATGAGAACTCAAAATATCTAATTTTTGGCTTAAGCACACTTGCCTCAAACATTTTTAAGATGTGGTGGACCAGGTTGAGTAATGTCAACCCATTTATACCAGTGGTGTCTATACTATTTGCTATATATTAGGGCTTAGGCACTGGATGTCTTTTTATGTTGGATTCATATGGAATCTGAAACACAAAATCATGTAATTATGTTATATTTTGGAGGTACTCTTACTAAGATATATTGGCCCAGATTTTCTAAATGTAAAGATGGCGTACGCTTAGCCAGGCTGTCTAGACCTTCACCAGGTTTATCACTCAGACTGGATGATAGATCTGGTGCAGGGATAGACACTTTTCTCTGACTCTGTACCAACTATTAGTTGGCTTACTTTGAGACAGATTTTTATGATAGCATTGTGGCACAATTTTGTCTCAAAATGGTGTATCTTAGGCCCCACCCCTTTCACCCAAAACTGTCCCTTTTCCAATAGGCCATACCCCCTTGATGAGCTGCTGGAAATGGTAGTAGCCATAGATGTACCAAATAGTGCCATTTTGCGCCACTTTTTAGACAGATTTTTGGCACAGACACATAAGTAAGTCTGGTTCATTGTTTCATGAGGCCAATTTCTACATCATATAGTGCCATTTATATGCATCATGTGATGGCATACGGAGTGCCACAGTACCAAGTGTGTCAAGTGTGAAAAGTTGAAAGTGTGGAAATTAAGTCTGTTAGGCTAAGTTCACATATGCTTTGTGAACTTTAGCAGCCTCTTCTGGCAGAGGAACAGACCGTTGGAGTTCACCATATCTGGCAGCACCGAATCCTCATTGACTGCAATAGGACTGCAATAGGATCCAATGGCAGCTAAAGGTATTTTTTGTCCAGCCGAAAGCTTGCATATATGCCAGAAAGCGGCTTGATCCCAATGTAATTAATAGGGATCCAGCAGTATGTAGTCCTATCCTGTTATATCGGATACAATGAACTCCCAAAGTCTGTGCTCTGTTCCTCTGCTGCAACAGGCTGCTGGAGTTTACAACTCATATATGAACTTAGCCTTAGGATATATTTCTGTGCAATGTACAGCACAGAACTGTTGTATTGTTGATACTTCAACCTATAAAAAAATGACCAATGGCCTTCAACATAATTATGTCTGTATTAGATGTGATACTCTGCTGTTATATTATGTCATATTCTTTACTGGACCTCAAAATACAGTACAGACCAAAAGTTTGGACACACCTTCTCATTCAAAGAGTTTTCTTTATTTTCATGACTATGAAGGCATCAAAACTATGAATTAACACATGTGGAATTATATACATAACAAACAAGTGTGAAACAACTGAAAATATGTCATATTCTAGGTTCTTCAAAGTAGCCACCTTTTGCTTTGATTACTGCTTTGCACACTCTTGGCATTCTCTTGATGAGCTTCACTCTGCGGTCCAGCTCACCCCAAACCATCTCAATTGGGTTCAGGTCCGGTGACTGTGGAGGCCAGGTCATCTGGCGCAGAACCCCATCACTCTCCTTCATGGTCAAATAGCCCTTACTTTCAAAGTTTTTCCAATTTTTCGGCTGACTGACTGACCTTAATTTCTTAAAGTAATGATGGCCACTCGTTTTTCTTTACTTAGCTGCTTTTTTCTTGCCATAATACAAATTCTAACAGTCTATTCAGTAGGACTATCAGCTGTGTATCCACCTGACTTCTCCTCAACGCCACTGATGGTCCCAACCCCATTTATAAGGCAAGAAATCCCACTTATTAAACCTGACAGGGCACACCTGTGAAGTGAAAACCATTTCAGGGGACTACCTCTTGAAGCTCATCAAGAGAATACCAAGAGTGTGCAAAGCTGTAATCAAAGCAAAAGGTGGCTACTTTGAAGAACCTAGAATATGACATATTTTCAGTTGTTTCACACTTGTTTGTTATGTATATAATTCCACATGTGTTAATTCATAGTTTTGATGCCTTCAGTGTGAATCTACAATTTTCATAGTCATGAAAATAAAGAAAACTCTTTGAATGAGAAGGTGTGTCCAAACTTTTGGTCTGTACTGTAGATTATTGTCCAAAAATACTTTTTTACAGATTTATATCCACTGCTTTGTTTAGTACCATGGTATTCTGCCAAAAAGAGAGAATGTACTAGCCATAGATTAGACATACTTTAACTTTGAACAACACCCCTAAGATTAACAATCCCATATGGGTATAACCATGTGGCTACTATGTGGTTCATGGAAGGAAAGCCTCAACTCAGGTTGTCCCTATCCTCCTACGTCATATGTGCTTGCTCTGTACATGCCTCTCAAATGGAGGAGTTTACTGGCTTAAGAATCATGATGCTCTTCTTTCCTCTAAGAGATGGCAAATACATGCTGATCCCTTCTGTACCCCACCTCCATATTAAAACTATAAAATTTATCTTAGATCATTTGGAATGTCTTAACACATTTGTATAGATCAGCCATACAGTACTAAAGCTGTTGACCGTATTATGATTAGAACTACTTTTTCTCAGCAACATTTAGATGAATCTATGCCATTATCAGATCCTTCAGTATCAAGGGAGGCAAGAAAGGCAGTTGTTTTCACCTGTTTTGAGCCAACAGAGGTGGCACGTGGCACTTTAGGAATTGGACAGATTGGTTTTTGTCTGTCATTGTATGTACCGGAAAAGTACATTTAGAACATTGCTTTTGTAATAAAGGGTGTGGACAATACCTCTGGGAAAGTGAAGTTGAGCGGAATAGCTAGAAGACCTAGTAAATCCTATGATCCTATATTAGTGCTCTTCATTATTCTTTACTTATTACAATCAAACTCTTTGCCAACATTATCTGCAAGGATTAGCACTATATAATTAGCTGGTTTCCTGTCTTCATTTTAACTCAAAGTTATAACATGTTAACAGTGATTTATGGGCCTTGATAAGTCATAAACTACCTGCATGTAGAAGTCTGTTCCTGTCATTATCTATTTCCTTCTTTATGTGTTCATTGAGTTACAGAATTATAAACTGTAAGCTTTGGAGATCTCAGTGGTGTAATAAAATATGCCCTTCTGGCCATTCGCTCCTCTTTGATAGGTACACGTGAATATAAATTGTGCCAGTACAGTCTGTTAAAAAGGCAGCCAATTACATCTTCCTCTTAATAATTATAAGTCTTACTGTACACATTTATATTTTACAATATTGGTTTGGGCTTTTTTTTACATTTAGGTGTGTATTTGTACTTTTTTTTAGCTAATTTTAACAATCAGCTATATTTTTTTTACAATCCTGTGTAGCCTTTTATGTTGCCTTCATTATAAGTTCCAGTCCACAACTCTAAATTCCTACCAAATTAGGATTAAAGATGGGGTAGCACATTAGAAACTTGGCTAAGGATCTGTTCACTTTTGTGCTCTTTTTCCGTCCGGCTTCAGTTACTTTTTGAGGGGTAGAATAGCATAGCATGCTGTATTAGTCTGTATTCACATCTGTGGATGATCTACTGTCCACTGGACACCATTAGTGTCCATTGTGCAACAGATCTGGCACTGCATTGTGGTTTTCATTATAAATGGAAACAACAATGGAGATCTAAACAGATTCGTATTGCATCCAATAAAAAAAAAAAATATGAAGGGTTTCTTCAGGATTCCATTAAAAAATCGGGACAAAATAGTGCAGCAAGTTGCACTATTTGATCCAGTAAAATGCCTAGAGGAACCCCGATGGGTCCGATTATAGTCAATGGAGTCCTTCCAGAACCATTAGTTTCGGAAACATGACTGATCATGACTGAAACATGACTGATCCATTATAAACAGTTATCAAACGGATCATCATGTGTCATAACGGGTCGGTCATATCTAACATGAATCCTGTAGAAACCGAAAGCATGATGCCAGTGTGAACAGAGCCTAACTTCATTTCAACAGTGAGACCCAATTTTCAGAGGTATTAGTACTTTATTGAATTGTTTTATATTTTAATCCCATCTCTTTAGAAAAAAATCTCTCTCTCTCTCTCTCTCTCTCTCTCTCTCTCTATATATATATATATATATATATCAATTATTATCATCAGATGTTGGCACAAATGGGTTAAGGCTGTTATAAACTAATAGATCTAAATTACAAGCCTAACTGTCCTAGTGTTGATTCTACAGATATGTCCAAAAGATTGATTTTCTCGAAATATTAGTTATGTTATAGCATTTTTTAATCATGGAAAGATAAGTTTTTTTCAGATGTTAATAACTTATTCTGCCTGCAAAATATATATTGCTGCAGGCTGTATACTTACTGCATGGGCAGTCTGTAAAATTAAAGGTTAAACCAGTGGCTTCTTGTTTTTAGTCAGCCACGTGCATCAAAATTATCCACAGAGGATATTATTTTGTATTGCTTAAAGGGGTTGTCCGGGTTCAAAGCTGAACCCGGACATACCCTTATTTTCACCCAGGCAGCCTCCCTTAAGCTAGCATCGGAGCAGCGGTCCTTTGCCCTGCGCTAGATTGCGCAGGGCACGGGCTCTTTTGTTTTCAACAACACACTGCCGGGCGGAAACTTGTGTTCGTTGATGTCACCTGCTCTGATGGGCGGGCTTTAGCACTGCCTTAGCCGTTTTACTTGCTAGGGCAGCGCTAAATCCCACCCATCAGTGCCGGTGACGTCACTGGGGATCCTGGCAGCCCCATGGAGAGCCCCGGTATGTCACCGGATCTCCAAAAAATGTCTTTGCCCTGCGCGATTTAGCGTAGGGCAAAGGAGAGCATTGTAGCATGAACTGCTCGGATGCTCATGTCAGGAGGGCTGCAGGGGTGAAAATGAAGGGATGTCCTGGTTCATCTCTGAACCCGGACAACCCCTTTAAATGAAGGGATTTTGTCATGAGACTCCATACTTCTACATTTACTGAGGTTTTTAGTCAAGCAGTGGGTGGGTGCATCACAAGCCCCCTGAGGGTACCTGATTTTAAAACTTCCCTTCGGTTCCAGACAAAAAATTCACATTAACTGGGAAGCAAACAGTACACTTACCTGGTGCCCTCCTTTTCATTTCTTTAGCTGCAGATATGTCACTTCCCGGGCTCCTCTTTTCTGACTGCCTTTTCTGTACTGTGCATTTGGTAGCCTAAGACACTTCCTGCTGCCCTTGGATTGGCCATCCCTGTTCAGGTGAACAGTGATGACCCATCCAAGAGCAGGGCTGAATTAAGAATTGTCTTGAGCTACCAATGCACAGCCTGAGAAATGGTGTTGACATCTTGTATGGTATAAGTGGAGCCAGAGAATTAGTGGATCTACAACTGAAAAGATGAAAAGGATGTCACTAGGTAAGTCATCTGGAGATAGTACCTACTTAAGCAGGAACTCCAAAACTGCTGTATTGTAAGGGTATTTTTAAGTACTGATTGGTTCTGGCCCCTTTAATTATGCCTGTTTTATATTACTTTTTATATTTTTATTATTCATTATGTGATTTGTCTGTATTATCTTATAGTTAATCACACTTAGTAAATATATTTATTCACTTAGCCTGCGTAAACGTATTAATTCTCAAATCTTTTGAATTCACGTTACGTTACAGTTAATATCTAGATTTACAAAGAGTCAACACCTCTCTGTGCATTGAAGCTCTCATTTGCATAAAGAATACAAGTTTTTTTCTCAGAAACACCAAAGTTGGTTTTCACAAGACAGGTATCACTTTAATCAGCAGAATCGACCCTACCAGGCAGTTTGGCTGGTTTAATGGGGTTGATTCTGCTGTCAGGTGCTCTTTAAGTACTTCACTTGTGACAGATTTCACATGTGTCATGTCACATAACTACATTTATACATCCATTTTATTTGCAAAAACTAGTTTTGTTAGCAGTACCTCTGGTAAACTTTATTTTCTCAGCAGAATCCGACTCCCCAGAATAATTATGTTCGCATAACAAGGTGCAAGAAGCAGGGCGTTATAAATAGTGAAGCCTGCCTGGCTTAACGGACAATTAGGCATGCTAATGATACAGACAGATGTCTCTAGGCTCAGACTCAGGCTCGCAAATGTGCAGTTCTTGGTGTCAAAGGGATGTCT
Organism: Bufo bufo; assembly: GCF_905171765.1. Taxonomy (NCBI): domain Eukaryota; kingdom Metazoa; phylum Chordata; class Amphibia; order Anura; family Bufonidae; genus Bufo; species Bufo bufo. The sequence continues at coordinate 316,881,014 of NC_053394.1, forward strand.
GCAAGTTGTTGATACCATTAACAAGGACAAATTATCGGTAGGAAACATCATCCAGATGAGAAATGCAGCGGGAAGTATAAAGATATGCAAATTGGCAGATACAGGGGTCCATATATCCGGTATATACAGTAGTTGTAAGTTGGATGAGTTGGATGAAATGTAAAACTCATTGTACATGTCTATAATATTCACACAGGTATAAAACTAGTATTGACTGCTGGTTTTCTACATTTGTCAGATAAGGGTGTCTAGGACATCTTGTGTCCCCAGAAATCCCACTTTTGAGACCTTTCATATGGTTACAAACATAAATAAATGTTGGGTATAATAATGAATATTTTTGCATTCTTCCATTACATGTCACTCAGTTTCAAATAGTGTTGAGGGGCTTATGGTAGATTCATATCAACTGCTTCATTAAACTTGTGTTCTCTTTTTCTACAGACCAGGAAGCTGACTAAAGCAGAGCGCCAGAGATTTAGTGAAGAAGTGGAGATGCTGAAAGGTCTACAACATCCAAACATTGTCCGTTTTTATGACTCTTGGAAGTCCATTGTGAAGGGGCAGATATGTATAGTCCTAGTTACCGAGCTGATGACTTCAGGGACACTGAAGACGTAAGGACATACTTGATTTTGATGACTTTTTATTCCTTTTAGCTCTTCTGTTTACAATGTCAAAACTGCATTCCATGTAGCATCTCTGGGTACTGGTGACCTATCCTGAGGAAAGGCTCTCAATGTTCGGTCTGACAATCCGAACAAAGGGTCAGCAGCTAGATGGAACCACATAGCCCTTGTACTGCAGTACCCAGCACAGGAATTTCCATACCAGTGCAGCTGTGTTTGGGTCTTAAGCTGAGCCCTGTTTGCCTCATAATTATACATTGACAGCCTCTCCTAAGGACTCTTTTCTTGTTGCGTGAAAAAAATTATTTCTGATTTTTATAAATCCTCCCTATAGAAAAGCTTAAACAACTTCACCAATATAAATCTGGAATATATTTTTTTAAATTATCTCAAAATTGTTATTTTAGCTACTTGAAGAGATTCAAGGAGATGAAACTAAAGGTTTTACAAAGATGGAGCCGTCAAATTCTGAAAGGCCTGCACTTTCTCCACACCCGAAGTCCTCCTATCATTCATCGTGACCTTAAATGTGACAACATCTTCATCACGGGGCCCACGGGCTTCGTGAAAATTGGAGATCTGGGCCTTGCCACCTTAAAGAGTGCCTCTTTTGCAAAGAGTGTTATAGGTAAAATAACAAAAAGCTAATGACGAAGAATAACCATATAAGTAAACCAGAAAAGAGAACAGGAAGTGCAGCCATCTTGTTTGTTACTTGTCAAATAGTTTTTTTCAGAAAATGACAGCTATCATCTTTTTAGGTTGTATTCAGACAGCTATATGTTTTATAGGCCGTGACTTGTCCCTAAACCACAGCCACTAAATCATGAGCTGATAGCTCCAAGTGTTAAGGGAGGAAATCTCAGACTGCATTATAGCATAGGCAGTTCTGATCAGAGACTAGGACACAATGGGCAGAGCTGGTCCAACACTGGAGCTACTACTGAACAGCTGATCCTAAGGGTGTGGGGTGGCGGACACCCACTGATCAGACATTGATGGCCTGTCCTGAGGATAGGCCATCAATATAAAAGGATTGGAAAACTTCTTTAATTACTTTTAATGTATATTTCCAGGCTGTCTCAGATTATGCAGCTCACTGTGGAAACAATTCATAGCCCAGACAAGCCCAGATTGCCAGTCTTGGCTTGCCATGTGTCATGTCAACAAGGCATCATGTCAACCACTTAAATTTACAAGCAACAGGAACTTAGCATCATCAAAAATGATTATTTGCTATAAAAGTTTCCCGTGGAGCAGTGAGATGAATGTGCCATCATATTTACTGTCTGCAGGTACACCAGAATTTATGGCCCCTGAGATGTATGAAGAGAAGTATGATGAAGCAGTTGATGTCTATGCCTTTGGGATGTGTATGCTGGAGATGGCCACCTCTGAATATCCCTATTCTGAATGTCAGAATGCCGCTCAGATATACCGCAAGGTGACCTCGGTGAGTAATCATGACCAGATATAACTAGAAGTTTACGCATAGCTGCTCTAAAATAGGGTAAGCCATGAGAAATATTTAGAGGCCAAATTACAGTTTATCATAGACTATGAATAGTTCAGAGGATGGGATAAACCATGTTTCAATAAAATACATGTTGGGCAAAGTAGAGTGTGTTATTATAAAGAAGACATCCATATAATATTCATGAATAGCTAGCACAACCCAATGTTTGGATCAATCGCTGTGCCGTTCATGGCATTGACCTCCATTTTACCTATGTATAGTTTCAGTGTAGTGGGGTAATGAACCACATCTATTACATTGTATTTAGTCACATGCCATCATAATCATGTGCAGAACACTTCATAAGGGTGTAAAGAACATATAAAAGTATTTAATGACCTTAAAGGGAAATTAAGGCAATATCAGATTGGTGGGGGTCCGACTCCCTGCACCCCTGCCGATCAGCTGTTTGAAGAGGCTCACCGGAGCACTGCAGCCTCTTCCTAGGCCAGTGATGTGAACTTCATCAGTCATGTGGCCTAGGTGCAGTTCAGTCCCATTCAACTGAATGGGGCAGAGCTGCAATACCAAGCACAGCCAGTATCCAATGGACAGCGCTGTGGTTGGTAAGCAAGGAAGCTTCAACGCTCACCAGAGCACCCTGGACCCCTCAAACAGCTAATCGGCAGTGGCCCCCTGCATTGGATCCCAGTTGATCTGATATTGATATCCTATCCTGAATCATGGAAAACCCCTTTAAACCAACATATTCACATATATATTTGTATACAGTGCCATACAGTGCTGATAAAACATAAAATATCAGCTATAGTCCCTGTACAACTGTGTCGCCTGCACTGCTACTACTCTCAGAATTGTGCTGCCCTCATAATTTGGCTTTAGCTAATTGTGACAGTCCTGAGCACGGGACCACCTTTTATTAGCTAAAGATGCAACCTTTGGGGATACGACAAGGAGGGTCTTTTGAATACAGCACCTTTTATAGGGAACCTGTCACACTGAACATGAAGGAGAAGCTGAGCAGACTGATCTATAGCTTTATGGGATAATAATATGCAATACTGTAACTTGTAGCTTACTGATTTAAATCCCTGTTCTTTCTATACTTAGGAGTCCAGTGGGCGGTCTCACTCAGGGCAACCTTTCCTGTATGACTGCATGTACAGAGGAAACAGTCAGTACGGGACTCCTACTTATAGAAAGGCATTTACTCATTATACTGAATATTTTCCCACAAACCTATGTATCGATCTCCTCAGATCCTTCTACTGTAGGCTTCTGGCAAATATTCAATGTGACAGGTTCCCTTTAAACCGACTGTACTTACTTTAACCCTAGCGTGATGTCCTGAAATTGTGTGTACTGTAAATTGCACCTTTAGGTATTAACAAAGAATTTTTTTGAAATGTGATATTTGAATTCTTTCGTGGGTTGCCTGCAGTTATTGCTAGCTTAAATGTCAACACCTGGAAAGATCATCAACGTTACTATGCAATCTCACTAACGTAAGAGTGTACTGTAACTGTACAAGCCTGGCGGAGACCTGACATGATTGCACAATAGCCCATGACAGCAGCTAGATTGCAAGCGATAGCAGAGAAAAATATATGGTTGTAGGCAAAAATATTATCAGTGTCAATATAATTAATACTCAGGCCTCGTGCACACAGTAGAGCTGCGTGCATGGGGACACATGGAAGCCCTCTGGATTATATGAACCGCACATGGTGTCATTATTATGGCGATATAAGGCCATGCAATGGAGCATGCCAACATTGTTTTCTGTTGGATTCATACAAAATATGATTGAAAAAACTGCCTCTATATGAAATTGGAGGTACACAGAGGTACAGGTGAACCCTGTAGACTTCTATGGGTGCTGTATTATGGCTTTTTTTTACGTCACGACTAGTATCAATGGCCTAGGCGGGGCTAAGCTCTGTTCACTTGAATGGAGCTTAGCCCCGCCCAGGCCAGTTGATACTAGTCGTGATGTCACTGTGTAAACAGTGAGAAGGCCGCGGCGCTGCTGGAGCGCCACTGTCTTCTCAAACAGCTTATCGGCGGGGGTCCCGGGTGTCGGACCCCCGCCGATCAGATGCTGATGATCTATCCAGAGGATAGATCATCAGTTTAAACAAAGTGCAGAACCCCTTTAAAAGCTTTATTCAAAAAGGTACATCCATTACATGAAGTAACATTTCGACAGCAAAAAATACCTTTGACTGCTTGACAAAGGCGTTTTTATGCTGAAATGTTGCATCATGTGATGGATGTACCTTTTTTAATAAAGCTGTTTAATATGTTTGACTTACCCCAGCGATACTGTGGTCTTCTTTTCTTGGATGTTTAACCAAGCTGTTGTTCTGGTGGCCACGTGCACAACTGGAGAAGTAACTGACTGCTGACACTCAATATTTTATACTTTTTACTTTTGCTATGGGGCCCCTTGATTTCTGTGTATGCCCCTGTATATAACATAAAGTCCATTGACTGATTTGGAATCGAATACAATAAAACTGGAAAGTGCATCACATCTTTTGTGTTACGGACTTCACAGTCATGATGTGACCATCATTTCCAGAAAGGCATGATTCTTCTGAAACCGTTAATGGAAAAAGTGATTCGAAATGACTCGATAAGAATTTCAGATAAGAGAGAAAGAAAGGTTTGTTCCCTTCATGGTGTGCTGTGTTCTGGGACACCAGAATGGCTGCTTCATGTCAATCAGTATGAGATTGAAAAGTAAGAGATAACTTGTAAGATGGTCGCTGACTGTGCCACAGGAATGGAGTCAATAAGTCAAGGTAGATGGGAAATAGAGATAGTAGAGTCATAAAGTCAAATACAGTAACCAAGTCACTCACATGGTTTAAGCCCAAAGAGCCAATTCTGAATTCTAAGAGCCTTTACTTTTTATTTTTTATTTTTATGGTGACATAGCTGTATCGTTGCCTTCTTGTTTCCTGGATGAGTTGTGTATTTTTCGGTTATAATACATTAGAATTATGCATATGAATCAGTTAGGACATACCTAAAGTAAGTAAGGCATGATAATATAATCATAAAGGCATTATCACAGGGCATCCCTTTCTAAAGACTCAAGCCAGACATACACATAGGATAACAATCGGAAGAACTCTCAGCTGAGCATGCATGTGTTGTGAATGGGAGAGGGGAGAAAGCCTCAGGCAGGCAGTTTATCTCCCCGAGAATAAAAGGATATGGCATGTTGAAATCCAACAAATCCAGACTCCCACCAAACGTATATGTTGGCAACATAAGATCCGTGGGAGTCTGACACCTGGAATCAGAGGCGGACTGGCCATAGACCCTACAGGGAATTTTCTCAGTGGGCCGATGCCTATAGGGCCACCCAAGCCCTCCTTACTGCTACTGGCCAGGTACATACTACTAGGGGCACCATAGGGGTCATTACTAGTATTTTTCCCGTCTACTTGTGTTGCCCCGTCTTCTGTCAATTTGGACCCACCCACAACATTGGAGCCTTTTTAAGTTTTTTTTCCAGGGCCACTTTAATTTCCCAGTCCGCCCCTACCTGGAAACCCCACCGATCAGCTGTTTAAGGAGGCCACGGTGCCACAGCGTCCTCGCAGCTTACCAAGCACAGCACTGTCCATTGGATATCGGATGTGCCTGGTATTGTGGCACAGCTCCATTCAGTTCAGTGGCACTGAGCTGCACATAGGTCACATGACTGGTGAACAAAAACAATAGGGGCTGCTCCCTTGTGAAATACCTTTAGATACTCAGATAAGGACTCAAGGTGAGAATACCTTACCGAATAATTTTGTGCAAATCCAGGCACAACACTAGGAATTGGCGCAGTCTCTCCTGTGGAGAGGATAGGTTAGGCTGCTGCACTTGTTCGCTGGGATCCTCCAGGCCTGCCACTGAAACGCGTAGCTAGCCTTTTATTTATAGTGTTTTATATATGTTTTTAATAAATAACTTTTATAGATAGCAGATCAGCGCTCTTTTGTTTTTCTTTTTCTGCTCCTTGTTGAGCGAATATGTTCCTATGACTGATGAACAAGACATCACTGGCCTAGGAAAAGGCTGCAGCTCTTTTCAAGTAGCTGATCCCCGGGACTCCCGCAGATCTGATATTGATAACCTATCCTGAGAATCGGTCAATATCGAAATTCCAGAAAACCCCTTTAATAAGCAAAAACAAGATGACAGATTCCCTTTAAAGGGCTTTTCCAGTTATAATGTTTTTTACGCAAGTGTCCGCAGCCTGCCTGCTGAAACAGAAGATTCATACTTACCTTCCCCATGTCACTTCCGTCCTCTGCGCTGCCTCCATCTTCCAGTCCCCCCACTTTTTTTCCAGTGGTGCATGGGCATGATCACATGCACTGCTGCAGCCAATGACTGGCTTCAGCAGCACATCACTACTGAAACCAGTCATTGGCTGTAGCAGTGCATGTGACCATGCACCACCGGATGTAAAAAGTGCGGTGACTGGAAGATGAAGGGCAGTGGCAGCAGGGCGGAGGACCAGAGCGGCATGGAGCAGGAAAGTATTAATTTTCTGTTTCAGCAGGCAGGCTGCGGTCACTTGCTTAAAAATCATTATAACAGGAAAGCTCCTTTAAAGGAAAAGCATGATTGAAGGAACGTCAACCAACTAGGTAAATGATGAATATAATGCAAGAGAAAATAACTTCCAGAACTATTTCACCCTTTGCTGACCCCTGTAATCACATAAAATGGCCTTCCTTACCCACCAGGTCTCCAGATCCATATTTATATTGATCTGTGTTTAGTCCATCAAATGTGTTTTTTACAATCAAGGCACATGATTTTGATTGCTGGAACTCAGTAAAGCCAGTTTTAATGCAGAATTCATCCCAAGCCAGATGCAGCGCTGACTATTATCTGATTACACACGGCCTGATTTCATTAACCTTGCATTAATGAATGTATGAGACCATGCTGGGATCTGATTATACTGTATGGAGAGCAGATAACAATTGTCTCGCAAATTCTTGTCAACCAGCATTTTAGAACACAAGAATTTGAAATCGGGTTTCATTTTGTTTGTTTTTTAATCTTCTCCCTAAGTTTATTTAAAGGGGCTCACTTGGAATATCACCCATTATCAAATTAAGATTAACTATCCTTTGCTTAGTGTATAAAGTGGTTCAGTCAGTGGGTTATACGGGCCACCGATGTGTGTAAAACATCATAAAAACTACATCTTCTAGAGACATATAGTATATAGTATAGACTACAGTACTCAGCTCAATAGACATTTCATATATTGGCAACTACCTACAACGTACTGAAAGGGAAACTTCCATCAGAAAGGTGTAATTTTGTAACTCAATATTCATAGAAAATACATTTCTTTTAGAATTGGTGGGTGTTTTTCATTTTGGCAATACTATGCCATTGAAAATTAAATACAAAATATTGTCCTTCTCCAGCAGTCATATCACAGAAATTGTAAGCTGTTCAATTAAAATTAAAATTTAACTTTTAATAGGTAATGTTAATAGAGGTATAATTTTCCAAATTTCTGATATAATTTCACTTGATATTATCAATCTGATATATTTTTTGATATTATCAATTGCCAGATTAAAGGTAGAAACAAAACCCACCGTGGACTTCAATGCAGAAGGTCATATGATAAGGAAGGTAAAAGAGGTGTAGCACTTACAGTTAGATGTTTTCTAAGTGAGATCCAGTGAGGTCAGGCGTATCATCAGCCACTGCCAGTATATAGCCACCATCCTTCTGCTACGTGATTTTTACCATCATGGTCCCCTGAGGAACCAAGGACTGACTTGGGGAAACGCGTCGGGACAACTTAAAACTTCCATCATTTAGGACTGATACCTTTGTCCTATCCAACAGAGGAGAACATCTGAACCCACCGTGAGTTAACATTTAGGGTCACGTGAGGGTAAGTAAAGGGTTTAGCCACCGAGAGGTGGGGTCGCCCCTTTCGGGGCGGGTGCTCTGCCTGTAGGCAGGGGTAGACACCTTAGGGTATCAATAGGGATACTTTTTCCTCCTGACCTCACTGGATCTCACTTAGAAAACATCTAACTGTAAGTGCTACACCTCTTACCTTCCTTATCATATGACCTTCTGCATTGAAGTCCACGGTGGGTTTTGTTTCTACCTTTAATCTGGCAATTGATAATATCAAAAAATATATCAGATTGATAATATCAAGTGAAATTATATCAGAAATTTGGAAAATTATACCTCTATTAACATTACCTATTAAAAGTTAAATTTTAATTTTAATTGAACAGCTTACAATTTCTGTGATATATTGATGATAGCTCTTCAGCATATTATATGACACTCTGTGATTGTCTTCTCCAGCAGTCAGCACAAATGATGAGACCACCTGTATAGATAGGTAACCCATTGTCATTTTACTGCTGCTGTGAGGGATAATTTTATCTACAATCTAATGATAATGGTAGGTGTAGAATTGGGACGACAGTATGACAGCTCTATTGTTCTTTTGATAGACTTAGATAAAGATGTCCACAGAAGAGCATTGCATTGATTAGTGTAATGTGTGATGCTCTAGTTCAGTCACTATGGGGTGCTATCTCTGGTCCCATTGATGGCCTGACTAAGAAAGTTAAAGGGAATGTGTCACCAAAATGTTGTCTGCCAGTTAAAGCCAGACAGCGACACAGCCTTTTTTCAAATCTGTTTTCATTTTTTGATTGTACATTTTTCTTTGCCATTTCCTGGACATGATTACGGTGGCTGCCAATTTGCCTGAGCTGCAAACTTCTACAGCAAAAAGACACATAAACATAAAGAAAATAGCTTGCCCGTCTGGGCTCTAACTAAACATAGGTTTCCTCACCTAAAACACTCAGCAACACATGGGAAATTGGGCTTTCAAGAAGAGGAACATCCAGCTTTCAGGCTCTGACACTGACAGAGCATCTCAGCCCTGTATTTATTCCCACAGTAATGACACAAGCAGCTACATTTGGGTTTGCCTCAGGCTAGGGGAAAGTGTTGTACTAGAGTGGGGAAGGGAATGGCATGTCCCACTACCAACATCAACATACCATTTCAGAAATATCCAGGCCCATAAAACACTTTAGAAATGTGCCTCAGTAAACTACACTTTGCTAAAACCACCCAGCTTTCCCATCTGAGCATTCTGTGTGAGATACAGTATACACCCCTCCAATACTTTCCCAGCCACCATGTCACAATAGGTGATATCTTTCATTATAACCCTGCCTATGAGGATAAGGAGGTCACTACAGTAAAGTAAGTCAAAGAATTTAGTTGGCCCTCAAAAAGGTATCATGCTCATATATGTTATTTAATTGTGAATGAAACACACAAGATGTCCTGAAAATGATCCACTTAGGTTTCCCAGATTAAAGAGACACCACAAAATATATCAGAAGACAGGACATTTCGGTCCAACAGGACCTTCCTCAGCAGTATTATATGTAGTGAGAGTATGTGGGGGAGCACCATATGCTGGTAAGGATCCTTCAGGATTTATTTTTATTTTTAAAATAGATATTGACATTAATAATTAAAAATAGCATCACTAAAAATTATTTTAAATTTGTTTAACATAAAAACATGATTTAAACAGTAGGTCTTTTTCTGATGGACACATTTCCTTTAAGTAAGACTGTTTGCCATGCGTTTTAGACGCTGGTCTTAATAAGGCCTTGCAGTGGCGGTGGATCCACCAAAGTTATGTGAAGGTGCTGGCCTCTACATAACTTCGGCGGATCCACTGCCACTTCTCACTGTAAGAAGCTTCCTAGCTGTCTTACATTTAGATCATTTTCTATGCCTAAAACAGGCGTAAAAAATTGCACCTGAGACAGGCCTGCCGGCCCTTCCCCGCCCTTCCCCGCTCATGCCCACTTTTTTTAAACATGGCGTGAGTGGGGGAAGTTTGCAGATTGTGCCACAACCTGCACCAGAAATATGCCTAATTTAGGCATATTTCTGTTTAATAAATGACCCCTTACATTTTTACTTTTTTAAAAAGGTCATCTGCTCTTCAGCTTATATTCCAAGCTGGCATTAAAGATGTTTTTGTTGTAAGCATCAAGTACTTGAATCCTTTCCAAAACAAACTAGCCTTTGGGCACGACTGTAATTACTTATTAATGGAATGGAAACTTCAAGCCTATATATTTTGATGTAATCAGCTTAATGGCTTGCAGTATGGAGAAAATGCGGATGTGTGTCCGCCTGGTATTGCACTGAGAGCAGTAAAGACCAGTCTAATGCAGATTGCTCCTGAAACTGGCACAGACACAGAAGAGGCTCTGTAGTACAAGTCTCAGGTCTGCTGGTGGCCTTAAATCTGTGATCGCAGAGAATATGGGACTAGAATAGTCTTAAGCTGGCCATACAATTTAGACAGAGGTTGGCTGATAGGTAAGCAGACTGCCGATACATGTTGAAATGGGGCGATAGGCGAAAGATCTTTCTGGGAACGTTCTTTCAAAGAAAGACCTTTTGTCCACGAATGATCTTTCGGTCTAAAATATTATTCCCAGCCAACTTCTTTTCAGGTGACAATGGTCTGTCATTGGTCGGCTAAAATAACCGTTCATTGTTTCATTTCTACCAACAAATGTTTGTTTTGGTTGAAATTGTCCATTTTGATCAACATTAGACTGGTGTGTATTGGTACCTCCATGCAGTAACAAGGAGTAATTTAGATGATTTCAGAGCCGTCTTTAGCTAATCTTTTAATCTTCTCACACTGGCAGAGATTTAAAGAGGACCTGTCACCTCTCCTGACATGTCAGTTTTAATAGGTTCATGCATTCCCCATGTAATAACAATTCTGGAACATCTATTCTTATGTCTCTATGTTGTGCCATTCCTGTATTATTTCTACTAGAAGTTATGAATGAATTGCTATAAGCCTTCAGTAAGGGTACAGGGGGGCGGTAACCAGTTGGGGGGGTGTACCTGCACAGACTGACTCTATCCAATCAGTGCTGGTATTTTCAGACTGTGCAGGGCCCCCCCCCCCCCCACCACAACTTGTTACCTCCCCTCTGTACCCTTACTGCAAACTGCTAGCAATTAATTCATAACTTCTAGTAGAAATAATACAGGAATGGCACAACATAGATACATAATAATAGATGCTCCAGAATTGTTATTACATGGGGAATGCATGAACCTATTAAAACTGATATGTCATGACTCCCTACGCCAGTTTTTGGTGTTAAAAAGTAAAACGTCTCTCTTTTGCAACTTTTTTAACTGTCCGTGTCCCTGAATTTAGGCCCGCTCAGTGTGTTTTTATGTCACGCTCGACACTGGGAAGTGAGAGAGAGGGCACTTGGTGGTGGGGGCCCCTAGCGCGCAGATCCACTAACATTTATTCCAGTTTACTGGAGTAAATAACTATTATAAGCTACTCCAGCCAGGGGCTGGAGCAGATTTCAGTATACGTGTATGGACTGGCAGAGGATGCGCCCAATTTCTGATAATTTATCATAAATTAAGTGCATCCTCCTGCAGCACAGGGGATATCAAAGAATAATGTAAAATACTGGTCTTTGATAAATTACCACAATGGATTTTTATATCTGCCATATGTACGATGGACGCTTTTACATATATATATATATATATATATATATATATATATATATATATATATACACTGCTCAAAAAAATAAAGGGAACACAAAAATAACACATCCTAGATCTGAATTAATTAAATATTTTTCTGAAATACTTTGTTCTTTACATAGTTTAATGTGCTGACAACAAAATCACACAAAAATTAAAAACTGGAAATCAAATTTTTTAACCCATGGAGGTCTGGATTTGGAGTCACACTCAAAATTAAAGTGGAAAAACACACTACAGGCTGATCCAACTTTGATGTAATGTCCTTAAAACAAGTCAAAATGAGGCTCAGTATTGTGTGTGGCCTCCACGTGCCTGTATGACCTCCCTACAATGCCTGTGCATGCTCCTGATGAGATGGCGGACGGTCTCCTGAGGGATCTCCTCCCAGACCTGGACTAAAGCATCTGCCAACTCCTGCACAGTCTGTGGTGCAACGTGACGTTGGTGGATAGAGCGAGACATGATGTCCCAGATGTGCTCAATTGGATTCAGGTCTGGGGAACGGGCGGGCCAGTCCATAGCATCAATGCCTACGTCTTGCAGGAACTGCTGACACACTTCAGCCACATGAGGTCTAGCATTGTCTTGCATTAGGAGGAACCCAGGGCCAACAGCACCAGCATATGGTCTCACAAGGGGTCTGAGGATCTCATCTCGGTACCTAATGGCAGTCAGGCTACCTCTGGCGAGCACATGGAGGGCTGTGCGGCCCTCCAAAGAAATGCCACCCCACACCATTACTGACCCAATGCCAAACCGGTCATGCTGGAGGATGTTGCAGGCAGCAGAATGTTCTCCACGGCGTCTCCAGACTCTGTCACGTCTGTCACATGTGCTCAGTGTGAACCTGCTTTCATCTGTGAAGAGCACAGGGCGCCAGTGGCGAATTAGCCAATCTTGGTGTTCTCTACACGGTGTTGGGCTGTAAGCACAACCCCCACCTGTGGACGTCGGGCCCTCATATCACCTTCATGGAGTCTGTTTCTGACCGTTTGAGCAGACACATGCACATTTGTGGCCTGCTGGAGGTCATTTTGCAGGGCTCTGGCAGTGCTCCTCCTGTTCCTCCTTGCACAAAGGCGGAGGTAGCGGTCCTGCTGCTGGGTTGTTGCCCTCCTACGGCCTCCTCCACGTCTCCTGATGTACTGGCCTGTCTCCTTGTAGCGCCTCCATGCTCTGGACACTACGCTGACAGACACAGCAAACCTTCTTGCCACAGCTCGCATTGATGTGCCATCCTGGATAAGCTGCACTACCTGAGCCACTTGTGTGGGTTGTAGACTCCGTCTCATGCTACCACTAGAGTGAAAGCACCGCCAGCATTCAAAAGTGACCAAAACATCAGCCAGGAAGCATAGGAACTGAGAAGTGGTCTGTGGTTACCACCTGCAGAACCACTCCTTTATTGGGGGTGTCTTGCTAACTGCCTATAATTTCCACCTGTTGTCTATCCTATTTGCACAACAGCATGTGAAATTGATTGTCACTCAGTGTTGCTTCCTAAGTGGACAGTTTGATTTCACAGAAGTGTGATTGACTTGGAGTTACATTGTGTTGTTTAAGTGTTCCCTTTATTTTTTTGAGCAGTGTATATTCAATACAACAGCTTTCATATGGAAGCTGTCATATTAATTGTTCCACTAATCCAATTTAAAGAAGCCCTCAGGACAGGGCTCTTCTCTATAGGAATGAGTGGCAGACATGGACCATTTGATAAAGATAGAATCCGTCATGGCTGATACACATGACGCACTGTTCCAGGTCATTCCCATTTGGCGAAGTGGGTTGACACTAATTTAATCCTCCTAGCTTTATTGGTTGGTTATTCCAACCGATTTAGGGCCTTAATTTGTGAGTGAGGGTCTGTACAGCAGGTTAGTTCCCCCTTAAATTTTTTTTGTCCTCTCTCTTCCCATCCCCCCCCCCCTTTCTTGCTACTTCTCTCTCTCTCTCTCTCTTAGTTTTTTATTATTTTATTTTTGATCAGTATTTAGTGCATTATCCTGCCGCACAAGGGATATCAAAGAATAACATACGTAAAATGCTAGTCTATGATAAATTACCCCAAAGGATTTTTATATCTGCCATATGTACGATGGAAGCATATATAAATATATATATATATATATATATATATAGATTCAATACAACAGCTTACATATGGAAGCTGTCATATTAATTGTTCCACTAATCCAATTTAAAGAAGCCCTCAGCCTAGGGCTCTTCTCTATAGAAATGGGTGGCAGAGATGGACCATTTGATGAAGATAGAATACTACATGGCTGAAACACAGGGTCTGTACAGCAGGATAGTTCTCCCCTCAATTTTTTTTGTCCTCTATCTTCCCATCCCCCCTTTCTTGCTACTTCTCTCTTTCTCTTCATTTTTTATTTTAATTTTGATTCATCTACAATTTGTACTGGTGATTAATATTTATCACCATCTTTCTCTTTCCTTCCTAGGGTCTCCTTTAGTATTTAGGAGAACAATATGCACCATTTTGGTGTTTTGCCAGTTTATTGATCTTTTATTCCGGAGTGTACATGTCCTCGTTTTACTTTATGATTTGCCTTGTTGTGGGCATTTTTCTGCTGTTATCTTTTCACCCTATGTACTGCTCTCTTTCTATGCAGGATTTTTTAGTAAGACTAAATTTTTTAGTAAGACTCAAAAAAACTGATTATACTGTAGAATCTTAGGTATGCTTTGTGTATACTATTATTTCCCTTTGATATGACTACCCGAGTGCAGCAAACATTTCCTAGTATGCCTGTGATTACAGAGACGAGGAGTGTCCTAACCCTGCAGATTCTCAGTGTATTCTATGTGACGCAGCTTCAGCCTGTCTGTGGCGACTTTATTTTTGTCAAAAACTGGCGTAGGGAGATGATACATCTCCCCCTAGGTCTCTTTCTAAATCTGATGATACAAAAATCTGCAAATTGCACTTCTAAGTATATGACAGATGTGCCTTTTTAGTCATTGCGATCCTGCCAGTGTGATCTCATTTCATAGTGAGATAATATAGTTTCTGCTTTTCACACTCATTTTCTGTCTCTAATTCAAATTCGAAGAAGAAGAAATGTGAAGTATTATCTCACTGTGAAATGGAGACCCTTGTATTCAGCCTTCCTTGTGCCCTTTAGGTTTTCCGGTAAATGGCATGGAAGGCCTTTTAAGCTGTGGGGAGCTTCGAGCTCGGGCAGAGGGATCATATTTGGACTGCTATGTTTACAGGAACAGGTCCGACAAGGTTTGGAAAGTTCAGTGTAGGAAAGCAGGTTTAGATGCTAAACATTTATAAATAGACCATAAATGAACGCAGGAGAGCGCACGGAACAGAGACGGCGTTCTCTCCATTATCAGATTTTAATGAGTCCCCGGTGATCCGCACACCTGGACATGAGGCTCTCCATAGCCGCAGCTGCGGACGCTTGCAGGTTTTGCAATATCCGACCACATATATTTCAGGATTTTTGCAGAACAGTCAGAAACTGAAGCAATTTATCTTGTATTTGCAAGAAACGGAAAGAAAGTTGGAACTGAATCAACTATGGAGGGAAAACATAGAACCCTTTACATACAAGGGCAAATTCTGTTTACCTGACCAAATACATGGGATTCAGCAACTTTCTAAGCCATGGTTGTACATAATCGACCTTAAAATGTCCTTATGCGTCAGAGGAAGATAATGCATGTCTAGGGGGTCCTATAAGACCTCATAAATGTCACAGGCATTCTGTTTGGTAAGGCCTATACAGAAGGTCTGCAGCAATGCAATGGTTGTGGCCATAGGACTTCATCAAAGGGGTTGTACAGTCAAAGATGTTGATGACCTATCCTCCCAGTACTACAAACGCCCTTGTCGCACAAGTGTTAAAAAAGTCATAACCACGTCTGTTACAAGAATACCCCTTTTAATGGATACTACATATACCACTGAGGAAGGGGTGACTTTAAACCCTGAAACGCGTTTGGTTCAAACTTTCCCCCCTGATGGATCGGAACATCATCTGCTGAATAATTCGATGCCAAACCAATCCTGAAAATTAAAACCTGACGCGCTTTAATAGAAATCACTGCACGGTGACACATCAAACCAACACGTGCAAACAAATACCAGCGCGGGAGAAGGAGGGTTCGAGCTCGCAAGACACCGGCTCCTCGTTATACCGGAGCAGCATCTAGAGCTATTGAAGGATACGGAGAAGGCACATAAGAAGTTTTCCGAGCAGCATACCAACCGGAGTAGTAATACTGTAAAGCCAACTACTGAAACAGCTCAGCGGGACGCCGCTGATCAGTGAGTATAGCAGGACGCCGCTAAACAATTACTGATATCTAACACATAGCTATTGTGTCACTACCGCATTGGGAGGATATGCAAACATTGTTACTGAGAAATGTAAAGTTATGCACATGGGAAGGAATAATGCAAGTCACCCGTACATACTAAATGGTAAAACACTCGGTAACACTGACATGGAAAAGGATCTAGGAATTTTAATAAACAGCAAACTAAGCTGCAAAAAACAGTGTCAGGCAGCGGCTGCCAAGGCCAATAAGATAATGGGTTGCATCAAAAGGGGCATAGATGCCCGTGATGAGAACATATTCCTACTACTTTACAAATCACTGGTCAGACCACACATGGAGTACTGTGTACAGTTCTGGGCTCCTGTAAACAAGGCAGACATAGCAGAGCTGGAGAGGGTCCGGAGGAGGGCAACTAAAGTAATAACTGGAATGGGGCAACTACAGTACCCTGAAAGATTATCAAAATTAGGGTTATTCACGTTAGAAAAAAGACGACTGAGGGGAGATCTAATTAATATGTATAAATATATCAGGGGTCAGTACAGAGATCTATCCCATCAGCTATTTATCCCCAGGACTGTGACTGTGACGAGGGGACATCCTCTGCGTTTGGAGGAAAGAAGGTTTGTACACAAACATAGAAGAGGATTCTTTACGGTAAGAGCAGTGAGACTATGGAACTCTCTGCCTGAGGAGGTGGTGATGGTGAGTACAATAAAGGAATTCAAGAGGGGCCTGGATGTATTTCTGGAGTGTAATAATATTACAGGCTATAGCTACTAGAGAGGGGTCGTTGATCCAGGGAGTTATTCTGATTGCCTGATTGGAGTCGGGAAGGAATTTTTTATTCCCCTAAAGTGAGGAAAATTGGCTTCTACCTCACAGGGTTTTTTTGCCTTCCTCTGGATCAACTTGTAGGATGACAGGCCGAACTGGATGGACAAATGTCTTTTTTCGGCCTTATGTACTATGTTACTATGTTACTATGTTACTGAACAGAGAGCCCGTATAAGACACTAATAGAAACATATTTCAAGACTATTGCTGTGTCATCTATTACAGAGTTTCATTATTGTACCATCCCACATCACGTATCTGTACCAAGGTAGATTTTTATATGAGGTTTAGAATCATTTATGCATTGATTTTAGGTTATTGAATTATGTATGCAATGATTTTAGGATATTAACTTCTCAGTTTTATCTATTGGTATTTACTAGTGTTTTATAGGCATAATAAATTGTATGGTCCCTATATATTGAGAGTGCCCAGTATTTTTTGTTCAATTCTATTATCCGCTCAGAGGAAGGGTGATTCCTCTTGACTGTGAGCACCTCTACCTCGATTGTGCGTCATTCCTGTGCGCCACATTTTTTCCTATAGTCATCTGTAACTCGCAAACTATTTGCTGTGGTATTTAACATCTGGGCTATTTAACAGTTTAAACCATGACACATGTTTTATGTTCTGGGGCTCTAGGGGTTAATACAGTGGTGCTAGTGCGTTTCAGGTGAACAGTGACATGTCAATGAGCTATAGAAAGGGAAACCTGTCATTTTCTCAGATAAATATTACAAGAACTGCCTGCTGGATATGCAATTACTATCATTAATCACCAAGGATTCCAGGGCTCGAAGACCAAAATAAATTAAGTCTCTAATGAGCAGCTGATCATAATCATGACATCTTGTTCTTAAGACCCTATAATCACCTCATTGAGATCAGTACAATTTGATTCCAAGAGCTGAACCCTAAGGACCTGTTGAAACGTGCAGGATTTTGTGACAAACTAAATTCCATATGAAGTGATATATACGTGTTTTTTTTCTCCTGGAAAGTGAGCTAGTCGTCTTTCAAACGGGCTGCGATATGGCTGACAAATCCTATATTGTATATTGGAATTTGATTGATACTGTTAATATACAATTACAGCATAGCACATAATGAACAGGGAGAAGCCAGTTACTCCCTATCCGCCATCTAGGCTCTCATAGTGCTATATCTCTCCCTAAGAGTCCCATGTGAAATTTAATCTGGTGCAAGTGACACGTAATGTCAATGAAGTTCACTGGGGATAGCAAGGGAACTGTTTTTGAAGAATATAAATGAATTCAGCTGCTGACCTGGGACATACAGGCTGGTTTACACATGCATATATAGCAGGTTTATTGTATTGCCTGAGGAACATACCTAGCAGTATTTGTTCAAATCTATGGAAATAGGTCGTAATGTATGGAAGACCCACATTTTTTAAACTCACAATCCACTATTGAAACTATAATGAGGGTTAGGGCTCATGCACACGGCCGTTCTGTGCATTGGGGAACACAGTTTGCGGTCCCCAATGCACGGGCAACATCCGTGTGGTTTCCTCAGACGGATGCAGACCAATTCAACTTAAATGGGTCCGTGATCTGTCCGCACCGCAAAAAAATTTAACAGTAGTGCATCAGTAGTGCTTCCGTGGGGTTCCGTGCCTCCGTTCCATACCGCACCTTCTGGATTGCGGACTCATTCAAGTGAAAAGGCCCACATCCGTGATGCGGTGCACAAACGGCCAGGGACGTATATTGCGGACCCCCAGCCAGCAGTACATGTTGAGAAATCTATACTTACCTGTTCCTTGCCACCCTGTTATGGATCCTGGGCTCTCTTCACTGGGTCTCCATCTGTCAACCTCCCCATGGACAGAGTCACGTGCACCACTGCAGTCAATGGCCGGCCTTAGCAGTGACATGTTCTCAACTGGCTCGTCACCTGCAGAGAGGTGCCACTCGGGGCAATAAATTGGCGACCAGGTGTTACCAGTTGGGGTGAGTGTGCCCTTACACCATCTGCACTGTCAACACCTGACACACCTCGTTGACAACAAGAACGAGAGCACCCAGTGGTCAATTTATTCCTAAAACTTCTACTAGGAATAATGAGGAATGGCGCAATACAGAAAAGATGATCCAGGATTTTATGGGAAAACACAAATGTCAGGAGAGGTGACAGGTCCTCTTTAAGCGAGTACTGTGTATTGGTTATGTGACTTGTGCATTGAGTATATAGGAGGCGTGTGCTCTTTTATTTATCAGGGTACTGATCTGTGTGAAATCAGTACCACCACTTTTGTTAGGCGTAGGTAGACTGATGTCTCTGTTATGGTTTCCTGCATCAACAAGTAGGCAGCTCTTGACACTCCCTCCCTCTCACCAATGATCTCCTGCTTCAGAATCCATGAACCACTCTATTAACCGAGGCAGCACAAGCTGCGCATTCATACTGAGCTTTACGTTGCCAGAGAAAACAAACCATCGAGAGAGCTTAAAAAATATTGTTTACGGGGACTGGACTGACTGTGCTGTTCTCCGAATTATCTGAGGCCAAGTAAGGTGCATAGAATTTAGAGGCCAACTCTTGTTACTAACCTTAAGACTGTTCTTGCGTATGGCATGTGCATTACAGGGTTGCTGTTGCTCCAGTTTAATATTGCGTAAAGGGCCCTTCATGTGCCCCGAGATATTACTTTGAAGGGTAAGCCTTGTCAATCCAAGTTTTCCTGAACGTTAGAAACTGTGAAACAAGATATTTTACCTTGAAATTCTAGTTACATTTTATGCAATATTATAACTGTAAAGCCACTTTCACGCAGTCAGTGTTTGATCTGTGATTTCCATCAGTGATCATGAGCCAAAAGCAAGCGTGGAGGCCACACATTGATAAGGTATAATGGAAAGATATTTTGCACCTTCAAAAACCAACTTTTGTATACCCTGTTGGGGAATTTTGAGTTAAAGAGGTTTTTCAGGAGGAAGATTTCTTCAAAATAGGTCATCAATATCTGACCGGTAGGGGTCCAACTATCGGGCCCCCTGAGGACCGGCTGTTTAGGAGCCTGCTGCACTCCAATGAGCGCTGTGGCCTCTTCTTTGGCCAATGACATCACCTTTATCAGTCACATGGCCTAGGTGCAGCTCAGTCCCATTCAAGTGAATAAGCCTGAACAGCGATACCAAGCACAGCCACTATACAATCTGAGGAGGCAGCAATGCTCACAGTTGCGCCGCGGCCTCTAAAAACAGCTGATTGTTGGTGGTGCCACTGGGAACATAAAGTGGCCCTAAAAAAAACTAATAGTGGTACCATGTCTTAAGCAGGTCCAAATTGACAGGAGGCATTTCCAACGCAAGTAGACATGGTCAACAGTAGGGTGAGTCAGCAATAAAATAGTGCAGCACACAATACCGCCCCAGCAGAAGCAAATACCACAGTGCAGCACAAAATACTGCCCCAGCAGCACAAAATACTGCCCCAGCAGAAGCAAATACCACAGTGCAGCACAAAATACTGCCCCAGCAGCACAAAATAGCTCCCTAGAAGCAGCCCCTTTATGGAGGAGCAAGAAGCCATCTGAAGACACCTGCACCCGCCACTGCTGGGTACATAAGTACCTGACTTCCTAGCCTTCATTAATGCTAGGAGCATCAGGTTGTCATATACCCAGCTGGTGGCCATGAGGAGGGCTCAAGAATGCCCCTGGAAATCAGCCAACCGGAAATTGTCCATTTAGGGTCTATGAAGAGTAGTTACAAAAAGCATCTCTTGCTCTGGAGGATCTGTCCTGTCCCAAGTTAGGCTACTTTCACACTCACGTTTGGTGCAGATCCGTCATGGATCTGCACAGACGAATCCGTTCAGATAATACAAACGTCTGTATCCCTTCAGAATGGATCAGTTTGTATTATCTTTAACATAGCCAAGACGGATCCGTCTTGAACACCATTGAAAGTCAATGGAGGACGGATCAGTTTTCTATTGTGTCATAGAAAACGGATCCGTCCCCATTGACTTGCATTGTGTGTCAGAACGGATCCGTTTGGCTCAGTTTCGTCAGACGGACACCAAAACGCTGCAAGCAGCGTTTTGGTGTCTGGCTCCAAAGCGGAATGGAGACGGATCGGAGGCAAACTGATGCATTCTGAACGGATCCTTTTACATTCAGAATGCATTAGAATGCAAATTGATCAGTTTTGGGCCGCTTGTGAGAGCCCTGAACGGATCTCACAAACGGAAAGCCAAAACGCCAGTGTGAAAGTAGCCTTACTTAGACAACCCATTCAATTGAATGGTTACAGTGTAATGCCTCCTTCACCCTGAGGTGGAGCCACAGGTAAATTCAACACTTAGGGTGGGTTCAAATCACATTTTTGCCATCCGTTTAACATATATGTTGGGGGGGGGGGGGAAGGGATACAAAAGTGTAGCACACCACGCTTTTCTATCCTGCAGAGTCTGGTAAAAAAAAAAACTGCATACGTTAACTCTATGGTGACAGATGACACTGTATGGCATCTTTCTGTGGCATCTGTTAACATATACATTTTTTCTATACGTTAAATGGGTGGCAAAAAGGTGATGTGAACCCATCCTTACTGACAGATTTCCAAACAGTAATGCTGATTGCCGGGGGTCCTAGTAGGGGGCATTTGGTGACACAGTTATTGGGACTCTTCAACCAGGTAGGGATTGTGGTTCATAAGTCCTTACTTACAGACATGGTCACTTTCCCTAATTGAAAAACTGGGGTTACTGTGTGTGCATAATTTTGAAAGTGTTCCTTTCAGTGATTTGTGTCCTTGTACACCAAGATCCCCGTGTCCCACGATTTACATTTTTTTACTGGTTGAAATGTGGGGACTATAAATACCATTCCATAGGACCAGCGTGACCAGTCAAGTCACTTCAGGATCCACTGTTCCTTAGGTATGGATGACTCACTTTGCATTGGATGTGAATTAGGTTAAAGGTGGGATCACTGTTCCTTCTTTGGCAGTGACATCTTTTTTTCCAGTGATATTAAAGTTAGTGCAGTGATGTTCCAGTTTTCATGTCCTAACAACACTTTTACAGACTGGAAGGCTCCCTCCAGCCTAATCCTCTTGTGGCGGGGACAGGTCGTGTTTCCAGGTTTATGGGAAGCATTAGAGAATAACCTATTTTGTTATTTTTCCTTTCTGCTATTTCTGGATTATGACTCGTTACGAGGGATGAAACATATAAACAATATAAATGTAATAAATACTAAACTAGCATTGATACAAGGTTTACTTTAATGATTTAATGAATAGTAAGTTATATTCTGTATGATGAATGTACTTTAAATGTAGTTCACACTACACGGCTTCCATTTATGACAGAAGCCATGATGTTTTGATGGATCCGTTTTCCAGCTAATCCAAATTAATACCTGTGGACTCGATTGACTTTAATGTTCACCAATATAACTAAGAGCACTGCCCCACAGAAGATTGCAAACTCATTCCAGACATACCTGTGTGCACTTTGTGTCTTTCTTCCATGTCCAGGAAAAGCACTTTTATTCTGATGGAAAACAGCTCCTAAGTTCCCACAGCAAACCAGACTGAAGATGGGAGGACAGCTTTAGCTGCTCATATCTTGGCATTGGCAGCAGGACCTGTTCTTGTTTGAAAGCTGGTATTCAAGCTTTCAAACAATACCAGAATCACAGTATTATATCCGCTATATCGAAATATATAGCTGTTAGAATTTGAGTCTGGAGTAAAAGCTGTTTTTAGTTTTACTTTCAGCCGGGCACTTGGAAGCCTTTTTTCAGCAAAATAAAATGATTGTTCCTGGACATGGAAGAAAGACACAAAGCGCACACCGATATGTTTGGAATGCGTTTGCAATCTTCTGTGGGGCAGTGCTGTTAGTTATATTGGTGAAAATGAGGTGACAGACTCCCTTTAATGAGGTCTATCAGGGTTTTATTAAGTGTCCCACTGTTCTTGCCAGCAGAAATCGCTGGATTTTCAAAGGAACCTTATATGGGGGCTCTGAACACTGTGTTAATAAAGCCTTAAAGGGAGCCTGTCACCATGAAAATGCAGTGCAATCTGCAGGCAGTATGTTATAGAGCAGGAGGAACTGAGCAGATTGATATATAGTTTTATGGGTAAAGATTCTGTAAAACTTGTAATTTATTAACTAAATCTCTGCTCATTCAGCGTTAAGGAGTCATGTGGGCGGTCCTATCAGTGACTGACAGCCTTCCCTGTGTGAGTGGGCATACACAAATAGCTGTCAATCACTGATAGGACCACCTACATGACTCCTTAACGCTGAATGAGCAGAGATTTAGTTAATAAATTACATCAATCTGCTCAGCTCCTCCTGCTCAATAACATGCTGCCTGCAGATTAATTTGTAGTTTTATGGTGACAGGTTCTCTTTAATACAATTTTCAATTTATAAATAAATTGACATCTAGATGTTACCAGTTGGGGGGTGTCGCTTACACTCTCCATTCAGCACTTCCAGGACCAGACTGCATAGGACTAATTCTCAATTTATTCAGAAATATTTCAGAGAAATTATTATTTCATAGATAATATAAGTGGGGTTTGGCCACACTCGACAGCCATGGCATCTAAGCCCATCGTTAGCCATCTATATTGAGGTGAAAATCATGGCACCTAATAGAAAGCCTTCAAACACTGCATAGACTGGCGTCCATAGACAACACAACAGATCATACATAGAACAAATTGGCCCTTGTGTTAATACCGTGTAGATATGTGCCAGATAAATAGCTGCTACTTAGAGACGACAAGGATTACATTTTATTTTAACGATACAATCCCTTTAAGATTCCTCCTGTCAGTTTGTGTTTTAAGTGGCATACATTACGTAAAACCTATGTGCTTCTGCAGTTTGTCTGCCTTTAACACATCAGCAGTAAATGAATTAGGACAATAAACGCACTGGTTCTGAGTACGTCTACAGGTCCTGAGGGTTGTCTTGGTTACAGGGCGGATAATATACATTTAGCGAAACACAGACCCGCGTGAGCCTCCGATGGAACGTGCTGAGGCAGAGGAGGAGAGGGCCTGAAGCGCACTCATAAGGAGGGTCTCCGGGGGCAGTAGATAGGTGTAGGGTAAATTGTGTTTAGGGATCAGGCAGGGGAAATATGAAGGGTTATTTCTATATTATAGCAGTGGGTGTGCCGCATACAGTGTTCATGAGAGAGAGAGAGAGATAGATAGATAGATAGATAGATAGATAGATAGATAGATAGATAGATAGATAGATAGATAGATAGATAGTAAGATAGATAGATAATATAATACGTAGATAATAGGTATGATATGAGATAGACAGAGATAGATAGATAGATAGATAATAGATAGATAGTAGATAGATAAACTTTTATTATTTTACTGGTGTGAGAAGTGACCGATCACCCAATGAGCTTAGCTATTGTAATTACCTAATTAGACATGTTTTCGCTTCCCTATCTGGTTGCTATAAGAACGCACTGGTATTCTCTGTGACGTACAGTACAGACCAAAAGTTTGGACACACCTTCTCATTCAAAGAGTTTTCTTTATTTTCATGACTATGAAAATTGTAGATTCACACTGAAGGCATCAAAACTATGAATTAACACATGTAGAATTATATACATAACAAACAAGTGTGAAACAACTGAAAATATGTCATATTCTAGGTTCTTCAAAGTAGCCACCTTTTGCTTTGATTACTGCTTTGCACACTCTTGGCATTCTCTTGATGAGCTTCAAGAGGTAGTCCCCTGAAATGATTTTGACTTCACAGGTGTGCCCTGTCAGGTTTAATAAATGGGATTTCTTGCCTTATAAATGGGGTTGGGACCATCAGTTGCATTGAGGAGAAGTCAGGTGGATACACAGCTGATAGTCCTAATGAATAGACTGTTAGAATTTGTATTATGGCAAGAAAAAAGCAGCTAAGTAAAGAAAAACGAGTGGCCATCATAACTTTAAGAAATGAAGGTCAGTCAGTCAGCCGAAAAATTGGGAAAACTTTGAAAGTAAGGGCTATATGACCATGAAGGAGAGTGATGGGGTGCTGCGCCAGATGACCTGGCCTCCACAGTCACCGGACCGAGATGGTTTGGGGTGAGCTGGACCGCAGAGTGAAGGCAAAAGGGCCAACAAGTGCTAAGCATCTCTGGGAACTCCTTCAAGACTGTTGGAAGACCATTTCAGGGGACTATCTCTTGAAGCTCATCAAGAGAATGCCAAGAGTGTGCAAAGCAGTAATCAACGCAAAAGGTGGCTACTTTGAAGAACCTAGAATATAACATATTTTCAGTTGTTTCACACTTGTTTGTTATGTATATAATTTCACATGTGTTAATTCATAGTTTTGATGCATTCATAGTCATGAAAATAAAGAAAACTCTTTCAATGAGAAGGTGTGTCCAAACTTTTGGTCTGTACTGTATATATTACATGATTCTAGTTATAATGATGTACGGGTCACATGAACTCTAGTCCACTGTGATGGAGGTACCATGAGATACCCCCATGAACACTGATGTGTTTGGTATGGCGATCACATGACTACTACTCCTATTCAGACATGCGCAGTGTAATAACCAGAACGTGTTACACACAAATGGACTGGAGGAACACTGGTCAGTGTCTGAAAATTCCTTGTCTGTTTTTAATTTTGCAAAACTGGTTTATATTCACTGTTAATTATCAATCATGAATATTTATATTTTTTGCTCATTATCATGATGGGCATTCATCCTAATCATACATTGGGTGACATATTATCATGCACTTTATATTGATGTATGTATTTTTGTATGCCCTTGTTTTTTATATTATAATTATGTTGTACACTAATTATCAAATATCATGTAATTATCATTCAGAGGTGTATATATATCTTGCACTATTGCACTTTGTTCACTCCTTGAGATAAGTCCCAGTCAGAGAACTGAAACATTTTATGAGTGAATGAAGTGCTGTGGAATTCTTTTGCTAGATAGATAGATAGATAGAAGTTATTTGGTCAGTTATTTCAATCAGTTATTGTGAGCCAAAACCAGTAGTGAAACCTACTCACAGATAAGGTATAAGGGAAAGATCTGCTCCTGTTCTGTGTTTTTGACCTGCACCTGGCTCACAATAACTGATAGAAAAAACTGATCAAATAACTGAAGTGTGAACTCACCCTAACACAAGTTGTTTTTTTAGTTCCCCCCCTCAAATCTGGTCATTATACAACATTCCTCTCAGGATATCTTGACTTTAACCAAAGGAAAATGTAAGGAAGGCCACATCTGTACAAAAACAGGGGGTTTTGTTGGATGTAATAATTGAAATAGGAACATTTTACAAAACATTGCTCATACAATGAGCTACAAGTATACACTAGTACTGCATATATATATATATATATATATATATATATATAGAGAGAGAGAGAGAGAGAGAGAGAGAGAGAGAGAGAGAGAGAGAGAACAAGTACTCTTTAACCTGAGCTCCTGGCATACAGCACTGTTTTATGGTCACCATCATTCTGTGTGCCCTTTCTGCAGGTGGTCGGCATGTTACTATTTCAGATCCTCCATACAGAACTACGCTTGGCGAAACCTTTCTGACCTGACCTTATGTTTCTTTTCATCGTCTGCAGGGCATGAAGCCAGACAGCTTTTATAAAGTTAAAGTCCCCGAGCTTAAAGAGATCATCGAGGGCTGTATACGCATGAACAAGAATGAAAGGTAAACTCTCCTCACAAAGATGAGAAACGACACTGACCTGATCAGAGGACAATAGCGTCTCACAGACTTAGGGGAGAGGTGTAGAGAGGCGATTAGGGAGTTGTCCTTGTGCAATCAAAGGTTTAAGTTTGGTGTGAGTTCAGCAAAAATGTTTTATTTACATTTACTTTACATTATGTGGCATCACCCCTCAGGGCTCAGCATCCTCTGGCACTCTAGCAGCTGGCGTCCCAGGATTTACTGACCCCTGCCTCGAACCATTGCCAGATGTAAATGGAATATTGTAGACCGCTAATCCTTAATCTACATAGAATGTCTCTGACATTGACACAATGCAGATCTTAAAGGGGGTGCTAAGGAATGGTACTAGAGCCAGATGTATGCTAGGAGTGTAAATATTCAAATCATACACGCTGCGGTTTTCTGGCCATGCAGACTAGAAGAGCTGATAAAACGGCCTCAGAGTTTTCAAGTTTCCTCTTATCGTCATTTTGCAAGATGTAATCAATAATTTATTATTAACCTTGGCAGATATACCATCCAGGACCTGCTGGAACACTCCTTCTTTCAGGAGGACACTGGAGTCCATGTTGAACTGGCTGAGGAGGATGATGGAGTCAAACCAGCCTTGAAGCTTTGGCTTAGGATGGATGACACCAAAAAACTGCACGGCAAATACAAAGACAACAATGCTATTGAGTTCTTGTTTGACCTCTACAAAGATATAGCTGAAGAGGTTGCTCAAGAGATGGTAAGTATGTAATAAGCCCATATTTATCATATAGAAAAGTAAATTGGCACAAGGACGATTACTCACCACTGTCATATAAATCGCCTGTACTAGACTATACTTGTATTTAGCAGTTATCGAAGGCCTCACCTTTAGCAGACGTCAACTCTGCAAACTTGCCATTGTTTAGAAGAATGGTTTCTGATCACGTCATAACTTGCTAAATCTCGTTAATTATTATATTTATACTGTATATATCTATTCATTCTAAGCCCTTTAAAGACTCATCATAACACATTCTTAGTTTTTAAAAGATCCTTATAGAGGACAGATGGTTGGATGGAATAATCATAGCGGCTATAATGAATAAACCAAGAAATCTAACTATTTTGCCTAGTAAATAGGTCATTATATAGGCTAAGAAGTTATGCATAATTCCATCTTTGCATGTGTTTTTTAGGTGGTCCTCAACTTTGTTTGTGAAGCTGACTACAAAATTGTTGCAAAGGCTATCCGAGACCGGGTATTAGCCATAAAACGAAAGCGAGAGAAGGTGAGACGCGCTCAAGAAGAACTGAAGAAGAAAGAGGAGGAGAAGCAGCAAAGCATTCTCAAGCTCCTTGAGCAACTGAGAGGACCTCAGAGCACTACCACCATTACTACTGCTGATGTGGCACCTGGGCCCTCATCCCTCCCAACAACTTCAGACTCTGCTGAATCAGTCAGCGTTGGGACATTCCTACCTGAACCAGAGGAACCAGAAGCAGACCAGCATCACCCTTTCAACTTCAGAAACTCTTGCAACTCTTCTGCTACATGTAAGCTATATACTGTATTACGACTATGTATACTGAGCATAATATTTAGCCCAATAGCATGCATTTATATTTAGTTATACACCAGTCAGTCATAACACTAAAATCACAAATGTCAAGTGAATAACATTGATTATTGTGTCAAGGGGTGGGAAACATTAGAAAAATGGGCAAGCATAAACATCTAAGCAAGTTTGACTAGGGTCAGAACATTTTTCAAAATTACAGATTTTGTACAGTGTGTAATGGTTAGTACCTGCTAAAAGTAGTCTAAGAAAGGACAACTGGTAAACTGGTAACAGGTTTAGGGGCACCAAAGGCTCAAGTTTTATGTAACCTTCATGGTTATTGTCTTCATGGTAATGTGTCATTGACTTTCAGTTCTTTCTCCTATGCTTTCTGCTTTGAAGTTGAACTTGCAAAGCATTCCTTGTATAACATAGTTGTGTCTGTTATCCAGCGGACTGTGAGACAGATGGGTATCTCAGCTCTTCTGGCTTCATGGAGAATATGGACTGTTCCCAAAGACCTTCAAGTGGTGCCTCTCAAGAAGATCCCAACAGCCCCCCAGGCACTCGGTCAGAGATATGTTTTCCTGGGGTAAGTAGTAGATTTAATATTTATTTCCTATTTAGAGCATTCTTAATTATAGTGTTTACTTTATATGTTGGACATTTTTCCCGAACGTGATGTCTTCCTTTGGAAAATTATGATGCTTTGCTCAGTAAATCTTTGATGGTCTTCTTTTTGCAGAGCATTGCTGTAAGTGTGAATTCAGACCTAATTTCTCCTCTTGCACTTCCCAGTGACATCTCTTCTCCAGCAGATAGGTGAGGAAAAACTGGAGAATTTTTTTTTTAACCATATGCGTTAAGCTGTTTTTTCTATTACTTGCACAGGATTGTCCTAAGCAATCCATGTGTGAGATATGTCAGTTTGCAAGTGATCTGCTTGTTGTGATCTTTGAAAATTGGTAATATCTCCCAGGTTACTTGGATCATGTTATTAAGCATGTTAAAATGTCTTTCCAGCTACACATCGGATGTGGCCTCAGGGCTGAGTGATGGCTGTGAAGGCCTCTCAGCTGGAGAGCGGAATGCAAAGTCCCCTGTGAAGAAGACACCAGCTAAACTTTTGCGCCGTAAAGCAAGATCTAGACTACGTATAATTAATGTACGCATTCACTTAATGACTAGCTAAAGACCACTGTGTGTTTGTAAGACGGGTGACCATTTGTAAAGATTTTTTTTTATAGTGATATCTTTGCTGCGTTTCATTGCAGGGTTCTATGTTCCATACTTAAAAGGGTATTCCTGTCATTTTTGACATCTATGGGGACAAAAACCTAGTTCTAGAATGGTGGTCCCCCTGAACCCTGTGGGCCACCACGTTCAAAAGGAGAGTGAATGGAGAAGAGGCCACTTATGTCCCCCCTGCTGTCATTTCACTTAGTTACAGAAACAGTCAAGCAGCCATCGTCGGCTCTTTACGTAACTCCTATAATAGTGAATGGAGAGAGCCACATACATATGCAGCCACCTCACTATTCTCTGCCTGTGGTCACCTCTCTTTTATTCTAGAGATGGGTGCAGGTTTCAAAGGTGTGGTTTGCATCTATCAGAGATTTAAAGTAAACCCCACACGATGTTGCTTAAAGGGATTTGTCAGGATGGACTCTTATATTGGTGGCCTTTCCTTAGAATAGGTCATCAATATCTGATTGGGGGAGTCTGACTTCTGACACCCTCGCCGATTAGCGGTTTTTCAGTAGCTCTGACACCATTGAAGTGAATAGTAGCAGTCCTGCAGTAAGCAGGGTGTAGTTCCGGCGCCGATATCTGGCGTTAGAGCACCTAAAAAACAGCTGATCGACAAGAGTGCTGGGAGTAGGACCCAAACCGATCAGATATTGATGACTAATCCTAAGGACAGGCCATCAATATAAAAGTCCTGTGAAACTTTTTTAAGGCTAGAGCAAACTGACTTTATATATTGCAGTAAAATCAGATTTTTACGATGACCCTCTGTCAACTCCATGTTGCCATGGAGCCCTACCCTAAGGAGTTCAGCATGATAATAATGCCTAAGAATAGCTTTGGTATGTCCGTAAATGCATCTCTTGCAAAACTAAAATATTTTAATAAACCAAAGTACTGTTTAAAATGATGTCATTTACTTAAAATGATGCAGGACTGTACCATCTTGACCCATAACCAGTGTATTATTCGGTATTGCCAGGGCCCCACAGTAAATTCCTTCTTCACTTTTCATACAGATTTCGGATAAAAGTGATCGTGTTGTAGAGTGTCAGCTGCAGACCTACAACGGTAAAATGGTCACTTTCAAGTTTGACCTAGATGGCGATAATCCTGAGGACATTGCAGCAGTTATGGTAAGTATTGACGTATGGTATAGATGGGAAAGAGAAGACTCTTTTTTGCATCGGAATAGTTTAGAAGTCCAGACTTTCTACATTTCTGAGCCAAAAAATATTGTCTGAATTTGCATGTAGATACTATGTAGATGGGAGCCTGTTTGGCATCTCTGTCACCATTTCTCTTGAGTGAATAATTGAGTTGGAATGATAACATTCAATGTAGTGTAATCTAGTTCCACCCAATAGTCCAGGAATCAGCAACCTCCAGCACACTAAATGTTCTGGAACTACAACTCCCAGAATCCTCCTGTCATTTCCATGGGAGTTACAAGAACAGCCAAGTAAGTGCTCATGCTTGGAATTGTAGTTTCACAGCAGCTGGAGAGCTAAAGGTTGTGCTGATACCTGCAGTAGGGTCTTCCAACTGAGGAAGAATGAATTGGTCTGCAAAGGCCAGCAACAAGTGGGATAAGGATTGGCCATGGAAAAAAGGTAGAGTGGGTAGTAAACCAGCAAAATGGCGGGGGAAACATATTGTTCTTTGCTGTGAGGTGCCCAGTTTTCTATTTATTCCACCAACTAGAGACACATATTGAATCCAGTAATTGCAACCCAGCATCTGTGCCCATATAGAATGTATGCACTCTCAGTAAATTTGCAGTTTTTCTTAAAGGCATGCAGCATATACCCCAAGAGGGCTTATTCAGTATTTTGTGCATGTAGATTGTATGGATATGGGAGAAATGGCTGTGGCTGTTGATGAAGTTTGAACTTAAACCTTTGAGAAATACATCTAAAAGTTAGTCCGTCCTTCCTATGTAAACTCCTAGAACTGCTTCTAGGTTTCGGCAGCTTGTCCACACATGTTTAATAGATACTTTTCAAGTGCCGTCATATCTTGTTTGTCTCTTACACTCTAATGGCGAATGTCAGTCTTTGCTCTGAATATGTTCTCTGTTACTCATTAGTCTCTAGGATAACTTAATCAAGGATTTCATTGTGGTGTACTGTAAGTTCTATGTGGCTACACTGACAATAATATGGCAACCCTTGCATCGCTGAGCACACTTACATTAAGACATTAGTGATGTTCCTTGTGTATAACTCTATCTATGTAAATCCTACTGCCGCAGTTGTACCGTTTGGCACAATTCTGGATTCTCGGAACAATAGCAAATGGTTTCAAACGTCAACTACCTGCATCTGTCATTGTCTAATTGCACCCATGCTGGCAATGCCAGAGGGACTACACGTAGCACTGTAACCTTGCAATACTATGGTTTTGCAGCCTGCAATCTGTAGCTAAAAGGTCCCCTCCCTACATAGAGAAGGAAGCAGCTCTAGATCATAAGCTGTTTCTCTACCAAGTTTAGTACTGTACATACAACCAGAAGAAGAGCATTTCTGAGCAGCTGTAAGTTATTGGTTTCTGAGCAGAGATCCACTTTAATTTTGTATACCGTACAATGTGCCAAAACATAGTGTGAACACCTAGAAAGTTGTCACTTAAACCTGTTTTTCTCCTCCAGGTAAAAAATGAGTTTATTATGCAGTCGGAAAGAGAGAGCTTCACCAATAGGATTAAGGATATCATCCACCGTGTGGAGACTCTGCTGAAAAAGGAGGCTAATGGAGACAGAGAAGATGACAGTGATAGGCTTACTACTGGTCCATGCACTTCTTCTCTGCCTAATTTACAGGTATGTTGCATGAGACACCACATATGTATCAATTGTTGCATTCATAAGTCAGATGTGTTCAATTTGAAGTGATATATCAAAAAAGGGTATGTGTTGGTACCTATAAAAGGACTAAATGTAAAGAATATGGAAAACTGGCCAACACTTTCCTCTTTCTCCACAGGCTGATCTTCAACTTCAAGATTTAGCTCGTTCCTTCTCCTCTTCTTCGCTCAGTGGTAAGTGCTTGGAATTGGCCCGTTGTGCCAGTATCAGTCAGCACCTTTCTTTTCTGTCACCCATTTGTGAGTGCAAGGATCACACTGTGAGGTCTCTGATTCACGATGTGTTACTTTTCTTTCTAGATTTAGCATGTACAAGTCCCAGCAAAGGAATTGGTTCCCCTGGAAATTTCTACCAGAGCAGTCCTGTTCTAGACAATGATGTGTTTGATACAGCTGGACCTCTTATGGGCGCACCAGATTTTAGAACAAAATCTCTTCCTCCTGCTATGACCATAGGTAATTCCTTTACTTTCTATTACAGCAAAATAATGGAGGTCACTGATGTCTACTCCTTAATGAACAGTTTACAAATGTGTCGCGTCAAAGCCTCTGTACGATATAGAAGCGTATCACATCATGCACATCATACAATGGTGATAACAGCAAACATTACCCTTACCATGGAGGCAGCTGCAGATACAGTCCTCAACATTGAAATTGCAACACCAAGGAGAAAAAGCTGTGGAATTATGGAAATCACGGGGTCGGCAGAGGAATGTTCTGCCATGCTGAATGCACTTGGGCATGCAGATCATCAAGATCCGCTACTGGCAGCTCCCTTTGCATTTGCAGACCAATGACATGACAGATGTGCTTGATGGTTCTCAGATGCTGCAGGTCATGGTAGCACATTTAGACCACACAGGTTGCTCACAGTAGCACATGCAGCATGTGGCTTGGCGTTGTCCTGTTGAAAAACGGCTCCTGGAACACTTTAGAGAAATGGCTGTACCACTGATTCCACAACCAAATCAATGTAATGCCGAGCTGTTAGTGTACCTGAAATGAAAACTATAGTACATTAGTCGACCCCCACACCATAATTCCAGGAGTAGGACATTCCCTTGTGAAGGACACTTCATGTCATTGCCCACTTGGTCTCCAGAAGTGGCATAGCGTGGGGGGAAGGGGCCTGGGGGCCGTTGCCCCAGGCGCCAAATTGCAGGGGGTGCCAGGCAGCAGGCAGTAAATGAAGGCGATGGAAGCCTATGGCTCCCGTCCCCTCTGTTATGCTTCATAGGCTTCAGGGCATTAGACCTGAAGCCCATGAGGCAGTAGAACAGCGCAGAAGATCACGATTACCTCACTGTGACCTCCTGCGTCGGGTCTCGAGAGATGACGGGATGATGCCGCGCAGTGGTGTGGGCACAGTGATGTGTTCGTGACCGCCTGCGCCGGGACACCACAAGCGGTGACAGAGAGCGGAAGAGTGGTGAGTATTTTTTTTATTTTTTTTATGTATGCACATTGCACAATAAGGCAGGCTGTACTGGTGGCTCTATGGGGGTGGGGGGAGCAGTATTACTGTATAGAGAGAGAGAGTGGGCCATAATGACACAGAGGGGCCCCATTATACTAATAATACAAAGGGGCCATAGCCATTATCCTAATAATACAGAGGGGATCATTATACTACTAATACAGAGGAGGGTCATTATACTGTATAATGACCCTCCTCTATATTAGTAGTATAATGATCCCCTCTGTATTAATAGTATAATGCCCCCGTCTGTTTTAATAGTATAATGACCCCCTCTGTATTAGTAGTATAATGTATACTACGGTAATAAAGATCGGGTCATTAAACTACTAATACAGAGGAGGTCATTATACTACTAATACAGAGGGGGCCATAATGATACAGAGGGGGCCATAATGATACAGAGGGGGCTATTATATATAATAATACAGAGAGGGCCAATATACTAATAATACAGAGGGGGCTATTATATAATAATACAGAGGGGGCTATAATATATTCTAATAATACAGAGGGGACATTGCGACTGGTCTTATTCTACTAGGAGCCCTATGGGGGCATTATTAATACATGGGTGCTGAGTTTTTTTTTAATTATTGAGCGCAATATGGAGGACATTACTACTAATGGGGTTGCTATTGGGGGTGCTACAGGGAACACTATTACTATTAAGGACAGTTTAGGAGCATGTTATTATGGGGGGGGATCTGTATGGCACAAGCACAGTATTGAGGGTTGCAGCAGGATGACCGTGTTAAGGCACCAGGAGGGAGAGGAAAAATGTTTTCTGTGAAAAACTGCAGAGACGAGACGCGGCTGAAAGAAGGTATCATGGCGGTCTTTTCTCTGAATTAAGAAGTTGAGGAAAGAGTCTACATCGTGACTGGATGTAAGAGGTATGTGCTGCTGTATTCTCCTGTATTTTTTGTACCAATATATGTAATGTCAATCCACATATTTCTTTCATGGTAGAGTTGGAGGGGGGAGGAGGACTTCAGGCCACACTGTGCGTGTCCTGAATTCTGGGCCTCCCATCCATCTACTAGGCTATCTGTACTCAGAGAGTTATCACTGTGTTATCTGTGGTGTTACATAGGACTGCAGTTGACATCTACTACATTATCTGTAAAAAAAAAAGGAGAGTGTCAACAGGTGGGGGGGGGGGGGGGGGCGCAAAAATTGGCTTGCCCCAGGTGCTGGCAACCCACGCTACGCTACTGGTCTCCAGACAATCTCCAGCTATTATTGCATACAAGACAAATGCAGGACTCATCATTGAACAGGTTAGACCACCATTCCAGCCTACATTGCTGTCTTGCTATGCACCATGAAAGCCTTTGAGACCGGTGAATTGAACTCAGTGGAACACCTGTAGCTGGAAGTCTGGCTTATAACCCAGTGTCATGCAAACACTGTCTGATGGTTTGTGTAGACACTGTTTGCCACCCTAGGCTTAGGATGTGACATCCAGTTTCACTTACAGTACAGAATGGATCACTGGGCGCAATTCTTCTAATCAGATGATCCACCCATGCAGGGGTTTAACTCTTGCTGTCATTCCAGTTTGTCATCATTCTCCCAACCACCAGGACACACAATGTTGAATACTGCTGACATCTCGGCCTAGGCACATAGCTATTTGATGGAGTCATAGACCCAAGGTCTCTCAGTTCAAGGATTCTGTTTCTCTCAGTTTGCAACAAGTGGAGTTAGGTGGCATGTGGACGAACAGGAGGCAATGCAGTCATCCCACACGACTTGATCCAATTTATGAGATTTTTATGTAGCTAAAATAACTTTTCTTTCAATCTGGCTTTTATGCCCTCCCACGTGCCACAAATGGGAGTTAGCTGCTTGAATATTTGATCATTTGCGCATCTTAGCAGCACCTGCTGCCTCCTCGATTTGCATGGCTTGTTCTTCTTGGTGCTGTAATGTCATTGTTGAGGAGTGTATTAATAAAACAATGGAGCTTGTAGATGGACCCTCACTATAAAACTGGCCTATAGCTATTAATACAAATAGATTTATCATAGATAGAAAAAAGTCTCTGTGTGGGTTAAAGAGTGGGCTTTGAGTAGGTTAAAAAAATAGGAAAATCAATGCTCACCTCGCCGATCCCCAACGTTCCCACTCCAATGCTAATTCGGTGCCAGCTGGTCTCTATTTTCTGGTCCTGTCTTGGCATATAGGAAATTCCAGGAAATGTCCTCACCACTGCGACCAGTAACTGGTTGAGGGATCATTTTCTGTGTGTCCGGGGAGATCAGGAATAAAGACCAGCAGGGAACCTGGGAAGCACTGGAATGGCATTGGTGAGTATTGATTCTTTTATTTATGCATTATCCTGGTCCAAAAAATGTTGCTCCTCAAGGCAACCCTTTTTAACTTCACTTATACTTCACATTTAGTGCTTTCACTTAGTCCAAATGTAACTGATTATATTAATGTCAGTTTGGGCATCCACTGAGGTAACATTTTTGAAACATCCCAGTTTGGAATCAAGATTAAAGGGCTTGGTAACCTTTTGGGGAATTTTTGACAAATTAAATCATGGGCAGACCAGCAAAGGGAAGCATACTTACCTGCTCCCCGCTACAGATTTCCACCTTTGCTCCATAAACTCGGCTGCAGATTATTTTACCGGTCAGTTGAGCAAAGCAGCTGAGGCCGGGGAGGTGGCCAGTCCCATTAGGATTATCACTGTTTTGAACAGGAGACAAAAAGAGATTACTTTGCATATATTTTACTTGTGCTGCATTGGCTCATTAGTAGGTTACTTTTTGAGAATCATACTGAGGTTGTTTCTATTGTTCTTCTTGACCTGGACATTATGTCCTCTGGAAACAAAATGTTACAGGTCACATGATCTTCTGGAACAATGTGTGATACTCTATTAAAATATAAAACCTGTGCAGAACTTAAATAACAAGTGGCATTAGTATAAATTACATTAAAGGGGCATTCTCATCTGTTGTGTGTATGCTATCAATATGTGAGATGAGAATGCACATTCAGGATGAAGCTTTTTTTTTTCATTTTCTTAGGCCCCTTTCACACGGGCGAGATTTCCGCGCGGGTGCAATGCGTAAGGGGAACGCATTGCACCCGCACTGAATCCGGACCCATTAATTTCTATGGGGCTGTGCACATGAGCGGTGATTTTCACGCATCACTTGTGCGTTGCGTGAAAATCGCAGCATGCTCCTCTTTGTGCGTTTTTCACGTAACGCAGGCACGAAATGAATGGGGTTGCGTGAAAATCGCAAGCATCCGCAAGCGGTGCGATTTTCATGCACGGTTGCTAGGTGACGATCAGGATGGGGACTCGATCATTATTATTTTCCCTTAGAACATGGTTATAAGGGAAAATAATAGCATTCTGAATACAGAATGCATAGTAAAATAGGGCTGGAGGGGTCAAAAAAAATAATAATATTTTAACTCACCTTAATCCACTTGTTCGCGCAGCCGGCATCTCTTCTGTCTTCATCTGTGAGGAAAAGGACCTTTGATGACGTCACTACGCTCATCACATGATCCATCACCATGGTGATGGATCATGAGAATCACCATGTTATGAGCGTAGTGACGTCATCAAAGGTCCTTTTCCTCACAGATGAAGACAGAAGAGATGCCGGCTGCGCGAACAAGTGGATTAAGGTGAGTTAAAATTATTATTTTTTTTTTTTAACCCCTCCAGCCCTATTTTACTATGCATTCTGCATTCAGAATGCTATTATTTTCCCTTATAACCATGTTATAAGGGAAAATAATACAATCTACACAACCTTGAACCCAAACCTGAACTTCTGTGAAGAAGTTCGGGTCTGGGTACCACAGTCGGTTTTTTATCACGCGCGTGCAAAACACATTGCACCCGCGCGATAAAAAACTGAACAACGGAACACAATCGCAGTCAAAACTGACTGCAATTGCGTACCTACTCGCGCGGGTTTGCCGCAATGCACAGGGACGCATGCGGACCTAATCTGGACACGCTCGTGTGAAAGAGGCCTTAACCCTACTTAACCCCTATTTTAGGGGTTTTGTCAAGTGTAGATTGATGGAGGTCTGTCCGTTGGGAACCTCACTGATCACCAGAAATTGCTGCACGCAATAGAGAATGAATAGCCTGCCGCTCCATCAGGATGGGAACATGG
This sequence comes from Bufo bufo, assembly GCF_905171765.1. Lineage (NCBI taxonomy): Eukaryota > Metazoa > Chordata > Amphibia > Anura > Bufonidae > Bufo > Bufo bufo. Next base: position 316,918,968 of record NC_053394.1, read on the forward strand.
AACCCCCATTCTTGGTAACGGTGGGTATTCCAGCAGACAGACCTCCATCACTCAGTTAGTTATCCCTGTTCTGTGGACAGGGTATAGCTTTCATACTTTGCAGAACTCCTTTAATATATTTAGTAGGTGTAAGAAATAAAAAAATATATAAAAATCTGTGTTGCAAATACTAAAATTTGTTCTCGGCAACAAATTCTAGTTCTGGTAACTGTATCAATCAGTTAGTTATCGTCTATTTTCACAGTGTCACTATTCCATGATATAAAACATCTTAGTCGTGTAAATAATATTTTATATGGATTTCAGAATCTATGTAGGAAATATATATAGACATTTTCTGTGAATGCAGAAGCAAGTGTGGACCTGCCAACAAGGTTGATGAAGTTACATGTGTCACGGGAGGTGATCCAACTTGGCAACTTCTGCTCATTCATTTATAGATTATGCATGGAGCAGTTTAGCATGATGCAGAAACAAAATCATACCTACATCCAACATTCACTTGCTTGGACCTTGAATGTCACAACATTTTAATTTTTTATCGTTCAGCAAACAGATCCAACTTATTCCAGATGTTTTTGTGTACTATTGCTTTGATCTTTCTTATAATTGCTGTCTGTTGCTTTTTAGGTTCTCCATTGTCAGCCAGCAGAACCTGGCCTTCCGTTGAAACAACATCCAATCCAGCACCACCCTTCTCAACAAACTATTCCATGCCATCTTCACACACTTTTCCACCTGCAACTTACAGCTCCATGCATAGTGGTAACTACTTCTCTACTTTACCCCAACACATGATGCCTTCATCTTCAGCTGGACAAATGAGCTCCCCAAATTCCTTATTTCCCAACATGATCAATTCTTCTGTCAATCATGAAAATGCTTTGCAGCACATGCTGAACAGTGGTATGGTGCCTCAGACTATGACTAACGCTTTAGCATCCAGTGTTTCACCAGCCACCCAATGGTCTCCAACAGCACCTATGTTTTCCTTGGCTAATGTCTTATCTTTGGCTATGAGCATGGCTCAAACCTTGCTACCAGTAGCATCAACTGCTACAACCCAGCCTCAAGGGATGCCTACTGCCTTTCCTCAACAAATGTCTGCACACCTCCACACTCCTCTGATGTATCCTACAAGTTACTCTCAACCTCAAAGTCCAGTGAAAGATTTCCGTGGTCAGTGCCCTTATATATACCCTGGTTCTCCTCATACCAGTGGGATGTATCATCAGAATATGCCAGGCCAAACTTTTTCTAATATGGGTGGCAATTTCTCACAGCCTTTTGCACCCCCAGATTGTTTGCCACACAGTGGAATGTTTCCTCAGCAAGGGCCATCTACAAGCATGTTGGGATACCTTCAACAACCAACTCATCAGCTGGAAGTGCCACCATCTCCTGGAATCGTCAAGGACTTACCTGAGCTCCAGCCAGGGTTAGGGGGCTTCAACGATGTGTCTTCATCCCCTACTGGAAATCAGGTTTCAGAAGCTACTGGATGTGTGGTGGGACAGACCATGAACAAACCTGTAAGCATTAGCTTTTAAGGTGTGAGGTGATATAAATTGTCTTGTTGGGATGTGGTTTATTCAACAGATTAATGAAAGGGTTATGTTCCTGCTAGATTATCCAAATAAATCAATAACAACTGATAACAATGGAGAGTGAGCTTTTTGGTGTTAAATGGTGGTCAAATATAGTACTTTTATTAAGTACCATGTTGTGAGCTGAGAATTACCAAATTATTAATATAAATAAATGCACTTTGAATTAAATGGGATATTTCCATCTTAAACGAACCCTCCCACCACCATCACCAGCCGGTCCCTCGTCCCACCATGCATGCATGGATCTCTCTCCATTCACTTCTACTGGAAGCACTTACAAAATTAAAACTAGTTGTACATACAGTGTCAGTGATATTGGTTTCATTTGGAAGTAGCAGGTAAAAAACCCTTGATCTATATAAATTATATTTTCTGTTATGTGTAGTAATTCTGTTTTAGGCTCATACATACCAGTGTTCGTGCTTGAACATAAGTCCTGGCGCTGATAACTATGTGCGTGAAAACCATCTTCAAGATTGATTTAATGATGAGAAACATCTTAAAACTACCTGCATAGTCTAAACATCTCTCCCAAATATTATATTGCTTTTAATGCTGTTTACTTGCCTCCTCAATCTTCTCCTTCCATGACTGATTCCTAAAACTGAGGCTAAGGAAGAGAGAGTCACAGGGTATTCAGATTTTTTTCTGATCTGGTTTCGAGGAACATTTGCTGCTGCTTTGTTTAAGTGCTTTTTTAAAGTACTTTGTTGTTGTTGTTGTTTTTTTTTTTGTATGTGAATAATGTTTACTTTTATATGATAATTATACAGTATTATATACGCTTCAACTTGTTGGACATGTTGGTATTTCTAGCACTGAATCCACTGGGGACGTTGAGTGGAGAACAGGTAATTTATACAATCATTCATACTGTAGCGTGTCAGGACAGAAGAAGAAAGTCTTCAGAGCCCTCCACTCCATAGAAACTAAGCAGATAAGATATTTTCAGTGGGTATAACTACAGAGCTTCATAAGATTATTTTTTCGGTGTGTTTAAACATAGAACATGTATTTTCAGTTATTGCTCATTTTTTCTTTTTCTTTATTAATATTCAATGCCATTTATATTAAGACAGAATATTAACTTACATAGAGGTTCCTTGAGGATGCAATGTGTTTTATCGTAGAGGTGTTCAACCTAAAATACTGTGCAAGAAAGAGGTTTGTGAGGGGTATTATCCTACAAGTATCAGAATCTTTTCCCATAGTTTACAAAATAATTAGATGTAAGAACTATACTTTGGTAGGACATTATTGTTAATTTCAGTTCCCCCAATGAAACGGTTTTCCCGTGTTTGATAAATAGTTGATTCTTTCATCTCTTTAAAGGAGTTGACCGAGTGTCCGAATGTTTTATACTGATGACCTATCCTCAGACCTCCTCATAACCTATCTTATCCATCAGTATGTAACCAGTGGGGGTCCGATTCCTAGCACTCCTTCTGATCATCTGTTTGAAGAGGCCACAGTGCTCAGGCCTATTGGATAGCAGCTGTGCCTGGTATCATAGCTCAGCCCCATTCACTGGAATGGGACTGAGCTGCACCTTGACCAAGTGACCGATGAACGTCACTGGCCTGCAAAGAGGCCACAGCACCTACTGGAGCTGATCAGCAGGGTGTCATAAGTTGGATAACCCCTTTAAACATGGGTATAACTTAACAATTGCTAATAATAAATAGTAATAATGCAGATGAATGACTCTTTACAACCTACATTAGGGATGGGGAAATACAAAGTACCTGTTCATTCAGGGCATCAGTTGGTTCCAGCTCATTAAACCCCATTAGATTAGATGTCCAATCTAGAGATATTTAAACAAATCACTGCAGGAAACATTATATTTAGCCCTAAGTAAAAAGAAAGAGATCAATTCAGAGTTTTCAAATAAATCTCTAATCAATCTACGTGTAAAATACCAAAGGTAGACCAAGATTTCAAATGGACAACTTTATTCATATTAAATTCAAATTAAAAATATATATACAGTGCTGCCCATAATTATTCATACCCCTGGCAAATTTTGACTTAAAGTTGCTTTTATTCAACCAGCAAGTAATTTTTTGACTGGAAATGACATAGGTGTCTCCCAAAAGATAAAAAGACGATGTACAAGAGGCATTATTGTGGGGAAAAAAAACATTTATCAGCTTTTATTTACATTTGAGCAAAAAAATACAAGATGTTCCGCACTGTGGAAAATCTCAGAGGACGTGGTCGGAAGCCAAAAGTGACACCTGTGCTGGCCAGGAGGATAATTAGAGAGGTGAAAAAGAATCCAAGGATCACCACCAAGGCCATCCTGGTGAATCTGGGCTCTGCTAGTGGCAATGTCTCAAGGCAGACAATCCAACGGACACTGCAGACTGCAGGGTTCCACAGATGCAGACCAGGCACACAAAAGCTCGCTTGGCCTTTGCAAAAGCTCATCTGGACAAAGAAGAAGACTTCTGGTCTTCTGTGGTATGGTCAGATGAAACAAAAATTTTATTGTTTGGTCACAATGATGTTTCCTTCATTTGGCGTAAAAAAGGAGAAGCCTTCAACCCAAAGAACACCATCCCCACTGTCAAACATGGTGGTGGGACCCTAATGCTTTGGGGGCGGGGGGGAGGGTTCAGCCAATGGACCAGGGAACCTAATCACAGTAAACGGCACCATGAAAAAAGAGCAATACATGAGGATTCTCAACGACAAAATCAGGCAGTCTGCAGAGAAACTTGGCCTTGGGCACTAGTGGACATTTCAGCATGACAATGACCCAAAACACACAGCAAAAGTGGTGAAGAAATGGTTAGCAGACAACAACATTAACGTTTTGGAGTCCAGACTTGAATTCAATTGAGAATCTGTGGAGGGAGCTAAAGATCAGGGTGATGGCAAAAAGACCCTCCAACCTGAAAGATTTGGAGCTCATTGCTAAAGATGAATGGGCAAAAATACCTGTGGAGACATGCAAAAGGAAGCGTTTGATTGCTGTAATAGCCAATAAAGGCTTTTCTATTGATTATTGAGAAGGGTATGAATAATTTTGGACTGGACACTTTTTGCTCAAATGTAAATAAGAGCTGAGAAATGTTTTTTTTCCACAATAATCCCTCTTGTACATCGTCTAATTATCTTTTGGGAGACACCTATGTCATTTCCCATCAAAAAATTACTTGCTGGTTGAATAAAAGTAACTAAGTCAAAATTTGCCAGGGGTATGAATAATTTTGGGCAGCATTGTATATAAAATAAAAAAAAAGAGTGGAGAACTCCATTATAAGATGCGAAGAAATGAAAACTGTCAGCATGTGATTTTATAGGACAGCGTTCAAAAATAAACTGAATCTCTTTATCTTATTAAATAATTAAATTATTATAGTATAAAATACTTTTTTATCTGCATAGGATTAAAACCAAGGGCCTCAATGAACATCATCTACTTTCCTATTTCGAAGCTTGCACGTTAATAATGAATAAAACTGCTCATGTAATCTTTTACAGAAATAACCATAAACTGTATATAAAATACATAATAAAAAGTGAGCAGTTTAGATTTCCATTTTATATATTAAATTTGGACATTTTAGAGGACTACAGCAGGTATATTTTAATAAAATAAAAAGAAAAATGTCTTTGGAATCAAGCATTTTAATAAACATACATGGCCTGTTAGCTGCCGATCTTACTGTACATAATATATACATACAAAGCTATATAAAAATAAATATATATATATATATATATAAATGTAAGTAAAACATATGTTACCTATATAATTAAAGCATAAGAAATATTTTTTTAGCTATAATCCTTGAACTGCCAAAAAAAAACAAGGTGTAATTGTTGTACTTTTATATACATATTTACACCTGTACATTTTTATCTCTGCCTTTAAGAAGGAAATAAGTCATTTTTTGTAATATTAGGTGACCATATTATTTTCTTTGTTTTTTGTACAACATCTATTATGATTCCAGCTCTTTTTTAAGTTATTTGTTCTTTTGCTTCCCCTTTTGTGGTACACAATTTGTCCTTTTTATTTTGAGATTTTATAAAAATATTTAAATTTAATATATCTGAAATGCTGCTAGTGCGTTACATATAACAGGGTCATATTTAAGGATTGTAAAATGAATTAACACCAGGGGATTTCAGAGATACCATTGCCTTAATTACACTCTGAACTCTGGCTTGGTGCCTGGCCTCTTAATCATCTTTTAGTACAAATCCTTGCTCCAGTATACATAATAATAGTACTCCTAGTATTAGGGAAACTAAAGCCCCCTGATTAATAGTCACTTGGTTATTTTGCTCTTTTTATACTATCTTTTGCATAATCATCATTTTAAAATTGCAGCAGTTCATGACATTGGCCATTTTAAGCGAGCCACAGATGTCAATATTCTGATGCTTTTGTTTTTTACAATCAGGACGCCAGGGTCGTAGGCATAGATATTTTGTATGATACTCATTCAATTGTTGAGAAATGTCTCATCTTTCCCTTACTACACTTATCATTTTAGATGACAGATAAAGCTTCAATCTTAGGGGTTACTTACTAACAGCTGAGAATTAAAGGGGTTGACCTAGGATATGCCATCAATGTCAGATAGATGCGGGTTCCACCTCTGGAACCCATTCCAATATGGAGAATAGGGCCGCCGAAGTGAAGGAGAGCACACCATGCATGAGCGGTGCCGGTGTGCTCTCTATTCACTGCTATGGGAGTTCTGAAAATAGCAGAGCGAGCGCACTGGACTATTTTTGGAAGTCCCATAGTGGTAAATGGAGATTTAACCAAGACAATAAAGTAAGGGGGCACACCACATAGAGTAAATGAGTGCACACCACGGCGTCAACACATGACTATGCAATAATAGAAGAAAAAGAAACGCGGCATATTCAGGCTGCACATCCGATAATTAAAATGAATTGCTAATAATAAACAAAAAAGCCCCAAAAGTTTAAACATTGTATACAATAGTAACATTGTGTTTGGATCAGAAAATAAGTCCAAAACACATACCCACAGACACCTAGTTCAAATATAAGAACAGGAAAAAGACCGCCAAATACATATGCAGTTCATGAGTGTGGCATCAAAGATAACACAAGATACTTATCAAAATAGAGCAAGAGACGATCATGGTGTGCGGGTAATTCCCCCCCCCCCCCACCACCACGCGTATCACCAGACTAAACTGGCTTCCTCAGGGGTACATGAAACAGGGCTAGTAGGCACATTAGGAAGCCAGTTTAGTCTACTATTACTATTGTATACAATGTTTTAACTTTTTGGGCTTTTTTGTTTATCAATAAATTATTCATTTTAATTTTCGGATGTGCAGCCTGAATATGCGGCATTTCTTTTTCTCCTATTATTGCATAGTGGTGAATGGAGAGCACAACACACACCACTTTTCCATTCACTGCTATGGGGCTGCTGGAAATAGATGAGCCATCTAATAGTGGTGAATGGTGATGATGATCTTGATATCTTTGGCCAGCATTTTGTTTAAATTAAACTCTAGTCTATAAAATGTGGCAGAAACCAATTATTATTATTTACCAAAATTAGAACATGGAGCCAGTCAGTGAAAAATGAAATAATATTATATTGATTTACTAAAATGAGCCTAAATAGAGACATCTGTTACATTGTTTACATGTTAAGACACCCAAATACGATATATTGATGTAGTCATTCTTGGCAGTTTGGGTTGATATTATTACATTTAGGTTGTCTTCACATGTGGCAGATTTTGTTGCAGAAAAGTTTGCAATTAAAAATCTGTTCCATTCATTTGCATTTTGTCAAAGCCTCGGTGTTGTGCGCCGTGACACTTTGCCGTGCATGCTGGTTGCCAGGGGCAACACCTTGTTGTCCCAGCATGTATGTGCTTTGCTCCCCCTCTCCTGGTTCCTCGTCTGTCTGATGCTGGAGGGGTTAACTTCCTGGCTGGGTGTGGCCACTTTGTTTTTATCACCTGTGGCTTCCAGGCTGGAGTCAGTTTACTCCAGCCTTTGTTGGTTCTGGAACTTGCTCCTGTCCTGGATGTTTTATCTGCCCAGTCCTTGAGGGCCACCTAGTGGTACATCGATGTCTCCCCGTGGTCATCCCGTTGTCTACCTTCCCTTCTCTACCCTTGCATATGTTTGGTGATGTTTATGTATGGGTGGTTGTTGTCTTGTCTAGTGGTTGTTACATGTCTGGTCTGTTGGTATCTGTAGTCCAGCATGTTTTCTAGACAAAAGTTTGCTAGACATGTTCCCTGTGTGTTGTTTCTCCGGAAGAGGGTGTCAGGGTTCCCCAGAGGGGGTCCTACAAGTCTATATGCTGCTCTGCCTGGTGCCGACATGCATCCTGTTTGCATGGGGGTTTCTAGGCAGTAACTGGTGTGCTGGATACCTGGGATTTTTGGACATTTGAAAATCTGGATTGCACTAATTGGCTTCAAAAGCTCTTAGACATGGTATACAAAGGGAATTTTTCATTTGGATCGGAGAAGCCATTGTGGGTGGATCCATACATTCTTGCTCTGTCCTCGATGGTGTAATGCAGATATGGCAGATACATCCCTTCTCCCCTATTGACATATAATGGGTCTGTAAGGTTTGCTTCAACCAGCAAAATGACCCAATCATGTTCACATCCACATTTATAAAAAAAATACCTGACAGGCTGAAGACGCTTTAATATGAGTTGTTAGGGCATATGTGCTGAAATGTCTGATGTCTAGTGTTGTATTAAGTAGCAGACTCTGTTCCTAAGATTATAATGTCTTAAGTGTTATATCAAATGTGGAAGTAATAGTGTGTAATAATTACACAATCAGCCTAGTTGACCTATAGATCTAGGCTCTGCTGCTGAGAGTATGGCTATGCCAGGCCAACAGTAAATTGGCGGCTTGCCACATTATATTCTTAAGACACCTCATAGTGTGAAATATAAAAGAGTTTTGATGTACACTGACTGCACTTTATCTAGCAATTGAGAATTTTGGCTTCATTATCCAGGGTGTGCGTCCCTTGTTTTTTACGGACCTTTAGAGAGGGGATTCTGATTTGGCCCATGTTTACCTTGGGTTGTGTGAACTGATGCAGGATTCCCCATTGTCTTTTTCTATTTTCTATAGAACTAGGTCAAATCCCACATCATGTTTCCCTTCTACAAGGGATGATGGTTTTAATAAACAGTCCATGACCTTGTGCTGAATATAATGGTGTGGAATATAACGGTAACCAACACAGTGAAAATGGCCGCATTTTGATGTTTGCTACATGGTCCCCTTCTCCTTTACAATACCATTGTTAGTGCACCTTGTTCATCTTTGCACATTAGACCTGTAGCCTTAGGCTGTGTTCACACTAGCATTGTGCTCAAAATGGAAAGCATAACACATCCTTACAGAAGGATGCATTCAAGGGGTTGTCCCATGAAAAATATTCAGCACCTGGATCTGAATACTTTTGTACTGGCATGTAATAAAAAATTTAATATAGCCACTGAGTTATTCAATTTGTTTTGTTTATTTCTCTGTCCACTTCACTGAGGTGGTCGCACATGCTCAGTTCCATTCTTCAGCTGCCACCAGTCCTATCTACTCTTAGAAACTGTGTGAGGGAGAGAAGTACTGTAGAAAGGACATTACCTCTGAGAAAGAACATGCCCCCTGAGCTGCCAGTCTGGACAAAATCCAGCAGAGCAATGAAAGAGGAGAGGTCTGGATCCATGTGAGGTACAGGAATGATCTTAGCTTTGTTAGAAAAAGACTGTACTATATTATGATTTGGATTTTTTTTATATTAATCATGGAGTAACCCCTTTAAATACTTTCTTTGAGGGTCAGACTGGCCCACTGCCCGTTAGTAGGTCCAATAATGGGCCAATAGAGCAGCAGAAGACAACCCTAGAGCTGACCTTAGAGCCAGTGTCTTGTCATTAGGGTCTCTTTCTTTTGAGATGGTTTATAAATAACCTTTTAGACTTTATTGGTGATATGTCCTTTATGTACAACGATACCAACTAACTGTATAATTTATTTAACAAAGGACATATTCTTTATAGACTAAGGGTGGATCCTCAGAACTATCCCCTCTCCTAGGCCCAGGGAACCTCATTCTGACATTGCTTTGCTCAATTGATTTCAATGCTACAAATGATAGAATGTCAGGAATGTTCTGGCCCTATAAAAACGAAACACCTGAAGAAGGGGCATTTGCCATCAGAAAAATCCCATTATGATCAAAAAAGTTTTAATGACTACATTTCCATAAATTTTCATGTGAAAACATTGAAATAATAATAAATAAATAATAAAATAAGAAAGTGCTAGTGTGAACAGATCCTTAAACGCTACCTACTCAAATTTTCCCTGCTTTCTTATATCACGTTGCCCAAAAGGGTTTCCATTTTAAGTTACTTGTCGCATTGTATTGCGTATGTATGACAGACGTAAGAAAAATCCATGCTAATTTTATTCTTATTTTGCCATGATCAATTTACATCTTGAAAGTAAGCTGTTGTCGTGATGGTTGACGCTTTAGATTGTAAGCTCTCAAGGGCAGGGATAGCCCATCTGTATGTGTCTGGTAATGCATATCCTTTGTTACTCAATGATAAGTGGGCACTAGAGAAATCTGGAAGTAGTAGTGGAGGGTACAAGGAAAATTGGTAACTGGCAGCTGCTTATTTCTTACTAAGCCAATGACCGATGTGTACTCAGGGAGACCCGTATAAGACAGATGGACTTAGTATTTGGCAGTTTGATATGCTGCTTTATATTTTGTGTGCCTCTCTGTAAGAGTAATACATATAGAAGCCCACTCATCATATATGTGACATGGGAGTTTGATTTCTTATTGGCATTTGCATTGAAATTTGTGACACAGTTTGGACAGTATGACTTCAGTACATTCTCATCTTGTTTTTACTTTTTGGACAAATAATTTTATGAATAAAATGTAGAACAAAATTGTTTGTGATGTTTGTTTCGCATTTGGAATGAGCTAATGGAGGACATTTGTCTGGTGTTAGTCACTCTCGTAATCTTTGTAATTATTTATGGCCAAAAGTAAATGGACATTGCTTTGGCCATTTCAGCCACACCCATTACTAATGGACAGAAAATGACAAAGTGCATGACTATGCAATCTCAATAGACGAATGTTAATAGGAGAATGGGTCCTGCTGAAGAGCTTAGTGACCTTCAGCATGATGTTTAGGATGCCTCTTGATCATTTCCTCAAGCCTCCACCCTACAAAAGCTGCAAGAGCAACAAAGGTTCAGTTGTGAAGAGGACACTTCATTATATGACTTCATGGATTGGGTCTCTTTGGTTGAGGAACAACATACAAATCATGAGCAATGTGAAGCAGAAAGGGTGGAACACTGGCCGAAGGCACTTTTTACAGGGGAACAGGCCGACAAGGTGTATGTGGGCATCCCTACTTTCTATCAGCTAAGCTGAGCGTGCATGTATATGGGGGAGTCGGAAGGAATAGCTGTCAGTCAGAAAAACATAAACAGCTCTCTAAGTTTTGTGACCACCTTAAAACACATTGCCACTGGTTCCAGTTAAAGGGGTATTCCAGCCAATGTGAATGGAAAGGTGGCTACACATGAACCTCTTTCTGTTCACCTCTGTGGGACTTCCAAAACGAGGCCAGTATGCTCACTTGGCTATTTTCAGGACCCCATAGAAGTGAATAGAGAGAGCGGCCACATTCACCATGACCATAAGACGGTGTCCTGATCTCAAGATAGGTGTGGATCCCACCTCTGAATATGCCATAAATGTTGAGACTTGAACACCCCTTTGAAAGGGTTTTCCAAGAGTAAAATATGTATGACCTATCCTCAGGATAGGTTATCAGTATCTGACCATGGGGGTCCGACGCCCGGTACCCCTGCCATTCAGCTGTTTGAAAAGGCTTCTTCCTAGGTTAGTGATGTCACTTTCATTGGTATGGCTTTTGTGCAGCTCAGTCCCATTCAAGTGAATGGACCCGAGCTGCAATGTCAAGCACAACCTCTATACATTGTACAGTGCTGTGCTTGGTATGCTTTAAAATGGCTACAGTGCTTATCTGAGTGATCTGGACCTTTCAAACAGCTGACTGGCGGGGGTCAGATCCTCACCCATCAGATTTTGATCACCTATCCTAAGGTTCCATTCACATGGAGTCTTTTGTCACCGGAATTTGGTGCAGATTCAGTGCCTAAAAGCTGTCAGCAGCCATGCGGAATCTGCCTCTCATTGTTTTAAATTGGAGTCTGCACTGCAGTTCATGTGGCCATGGTTTATCATTTAGAGAGCTCCAAGAAAGGACATGTCCATTCTTGGTGTGTTGTCCAGAGGGATGCTGATGGAAACCAGGGTTGGTGTCTGCCTCTGGTTGAGATCCATTCAATGGGAATTTACTGAAAATGAGGATATATACATTGGGGGTAAATGCAAATATGTCACTGAAGAGAGACCCACTCTAAAACATAACTTTTATAGGTCCATAACAACCCACATTGAATCTCAAACTGAACATTTAAAGATAAAGAGTAGTCAAAGGGACCCTAAGTGGGACAGATAAACAGATGCCACCGTAAGGGGCTGTCATAATGATAACTCACGATTAGATGATACCAACGCGTTCTGGTCACTCACAATACGTACTGCTGCCAACCAATTTTTCTCATCCCTACATTGGGTTGCACTCCAATATTCTGGTGCATTTAATGTCAATATCTGTTTTCAGGGGATACTTGCCCTATAGCTCACAGGAAATCCTGCCTAAAAGCGGAGTAATTGCCCCAAAAGAGACGGCCCCACTTATCGTTGGCTGTCCCTACACTAGCTGATCCCTTCGTATAAATCTTGCCCCAATCCTGTCCCAATGCGCTTCCCCTATAAAATAATATATAGATTCTTCAGGAGACAAAGTAAATGATGCCCAATAGCTTAGCTGATAATTGGTGTGTGCCATGAAAAGTCGCAGTTTGTAAACCAAAATTCTCAGAAGTCATGACTATTTCTGGCACAATTTATACCAAAAACTCCTGTAACCTGCATAGTAAATGTGGGCCTGTGTTCGGATATTAGGACTGGTAGAAACATCCATGCTATAATTAAAGGAGTATTCTGTTTTCATCAAATAATTGTTGACTCGTGGTTTACAACATCTCTGCTGGCTGTCATTCCACTGTAACCTTCCTTGTTTACTTCCAGTGAATAAAAATGTGTCCTGGAAGTAAACAAGGAAGGTTACAGTGGAATGACAGCCAGCAGAGATGTCTTAAACCACGAGTCAACACTTATTTGATGAAAACAGAATACTCCTTTAATTATAGCATGGATGTTTCTACCAGTCCGGTGAAGGACTTGTTACAGTACAGTTATCAGTGATGTGTCTTCTTATGAATTGAGCAACTTTGTGTCCGTCACATGACCGGAACAGCAGATTTGTATCCCCTGGAAGAAATCAAGGGATACTATATATTAAAAATGTAATAACTTTTCATTATATCTGAAAAATAACATTTATTTAGTGAAAAAGAAAAATTTAACGAATGATTAGGAAAATTATGCTTCAGAGCCGCACTCTGGATTTTACACTGTAGGAAATTCTGAGTTAAAGAGGACCTGTCACCACTCCTGACATGCCTGTTTTAATAGCTTCATGCATTCCCCATGTAATAACATATCTGGGGCATCTATTCTTATGTCTCTATGTTGTGCCATTCCTGTATTGTTTCTACTAGAAGTTATGAATGAATTGCTAGCAGTCTGCAGTAAAGTTACAGAGGGGAGGTAACCAGTTGGGTGGTGTCCCTGCACAGTCTGAAAATGGCAGCACTGATTGGATAGAGTGAGTCTGTGCAGGTACACACCCCCAACTGGTTACTGCCCCCTCTGTACCCTTACTGCAGACTGCTAGCAATTCATTCATAACTTCTAGTAGAAATAATAAAGGAATGGCACAACATACAGACATAAGAACAGCTGCGGTCCCAAGCAAGGGACTACATCAAATCAGTTTAGGGGGTAGATGTAGTTCTCAACCCGCAACAATGCATTTTACAGTTTATCCCTGTAGACCAGGCGGGAAGAGAGGGAAACGGGGTATCCGAAAAAGGAGTTCATATAGTACTCATGTCAATCAAGAAAGCGATTTTAAGACACTGGCTCCAAAGTGAGACTCCTTTATGGGAGGAGGTGCTGGGTATCCTGAAACATATGCTTCTCATGGAAAGATTGGAGATGGAGAGGTACAAAGAAAAGTCCATAGGCAAATTTGTCAAGAAATTGAGACAGTTTATTGAAGCATCACTAACAGACACAGAAATTCGGGAGCTGATGTCTCCCTTCACACAAACAAAATGGTATCTGGAGGCCCAAATGGGAGGGAAATTGGGTAAACTGGAAATCTAGGATATCAGGGCGATATGGCGAATACTAGGAGGCATGAATCCTCATTCTGGAGGAGGAACTGTTCTGTCCAGCAGTACACACACAACTCATTTATTTGAATAGGCCTTGTGAAATGCCTAGTTCCCCAGTGGTGGCGCTGCAGGGAAATCAAACACTCACTGTCAGGGTTCCCCAAAGATTACAGCTGACCACTAGGAGTCCTAGCTGGGGGACACTTTACAATGTTCCTATTGTCAAGGGACTCCTCTAACATGTAGTTATTTTTCTAAACGGAGCACCACCACCCACCCTGCCCCTGGGTTTTATACGCGCCCAGATTATTATGTTATGGGATGTCAGGCTGTGTAGAGATACCTCTTATTAAAAAAAGGTAATATCAGGGGAGAGGACAGGTTCAATGTCATCCACCTGAAAAAAAGTGATAGTGTTAGGTAACCAAAATTCTTCTCTGTATATTAGTTTGGCCCAGATCTTCGAAAAGGTCTGAAGTTGTAACCATGGATGAAAAAACGATTGTGTTTTATTGGGTAACATCCAACATGTAGCTACTATTACCTCCAGCAGCATCCTACCATAATATATCTAAGGGCCCATTTACATGATCAGATTATCAGATAATCATCAGGTATGAATGTTTATACAACACTCATTCCCTATAACTGGTCTGTGTAAATGTACCGCCAAACACCTGAAAAATGGGCAAACCGTTAATGTGGCACATAAAATCATCGTTTGCCAGAAGCACATCTCCTTGTGTAAACAGTGAAACTGTACGAGGACGAACAATCTCAGTAACGATCATTCATCCCCATACACAGAGGATGATTGCTGCATGTTAATACAGCTGAAAGTTCAGGCAATTATCGGGAACAAATGGTTCATTCCTGATCATTGCCCCTTGTATACGCCCATGTAAATGGACCCTAAGTCGCTTTGATGACATCGTACTCGGTGGAGTCACCACACCTGTAGACAGTGTGATAAATCCTGTAGCTTCACTTATACACTTTCCCAGGACTTCAAGCTTACATCATTTCATTGCCTGTTTCTTAATCTGCATCGCTGAGATTAGAGATGAGCGAATCGAATCCCACGAAGTGGAATTCAATCCAAATTTCAGGATAAATTCGATTTCACCTCGAAGCCGAATTTCCTCGTGCTTCGTGTTAGCGAATCAATTTGACCCAAAATAGTGTTAAAAACAAAAAATTCTTGCTTACCCCCTCCATTTGCTCACAACAGGCCGCAAGCCGCCATCTTGATTAAAGATCTCAGCCGAAATTCCATGAGTGGTGACGTATGACGTCACCACACCGGCCGACGTGATGACGTAATCTCGCACCGCGCGTGATTTCGCGCCAGATCTTCAAGCAAGATGGCAGCGGCCGACCCGTCGCGAGCAAATGGAGGGAGTAAGTTTGATAGAATTTTTTTTTATGTTAATTTGACACTGTTTTTAAACTAAGATGCCGCAATCATGTATGAACGTGGCATCTGAGGGGTACAATGACGGGAGCAGCTCTATCGCAACTCCCTGTCATTGCACCCGCTACTTACAAAAAAATGCATTTTGTGACAAAGTAATTTGTCACAAAGCAAATTGTTTTGTTAAATTCGTCGAGTCAGCCAAATCTAACTTTTCATAAATTCGCTCATCTCTAGCTGAGGTGATCATGTTATCATTATTACTGCCATCCCCCCATCTCCATACATAAGACCGGAGACCTTGTGTTACCTCAGGTCTGAAATGACTGCAGTACTTGTACAGGACCATTGTGCGGCTCTTATGAAAATGGAATGCATAATGAATTAATGTGGTCAGGGACTTGGAAATTGTCTGATTACATTGCACTTAGCACATAAGTAGCCATCATATCCATGTGTCTTCTTTGTATAAACTGAGGCTTAGCAGGAGGCTGAGTACCTGTGCTGAACACCACAAAAGCCGTCATGCTTCTGGCATCTGTATGCTATCCTCACTATAGGCCTCTTTCACATATCGGTGAATCACAGACGTGTGCTCTACATGGTCTCCACGGACCGCTCATGTATTTAGTGAGTTTAATGTGTGTATTCACACATCAGTGGTTTTCCACAGATGGTGGGTGCGTGGTGATACCACAGAAGCCTACCCTTTTTTTCCCATATTTATGGATCCCTCAGGCACAGTCTAGGGGTCCGTGAAAACCACAGACACGGATTCTATCCGTGTTGTTTCTGTGATTTTCACAGATCATTGCTAGAAGATGCTCTGGAAATTAATTTTCAGACAAGCAGTGTCCGTGGAATACAGATGACACATGGAGGACAAAAAATGGACACACGGACCAAACACGGATGTTATCCTTGGACATTAATGTGTGAAAGAGGCCTAACAATGGCTGATTTGGTAGTCACCAAAACATACAGTACCAGCTGTCACTGTACATTACTGCTTGCTTGGCTCCCTCGCTGTAATCATCTGGTTTGACGCCGCCTGCAGCCATTCACTGGCCATGGCGGTGACTGGCTCCCTTTATATTATGACAAATGGTTACATGACGCAAGATGATCCGGTCTCCGCCACAGCAAGTAATTGGCTGCAGGTGGCGTCAAACCGGATGCGGGAGTGGCGGAAAGCCAGCACCGGGAAGCAGATAAGTAAGCTTCCCTTTACCGGTCCGGCCAAAGGGGGAGGATTTGCAACCCCCCCACCCCCACCCCACTCCGTCCTTCCGCCTCATGCACAACCCTTTAAGAAATTTGCAAGAGTGCGTGGGATAATGATAATGACTTTACCTGTCTTATAATACGCCAGCCGCCTCAGACATTTATTGAAGCACAATATTTATATGAAATATAAAGACCTGTCATCACAGAAATAGACCAAATAGGTGTTATCTAGAATTATATCACCTCCCAACTGAAATTTCAAAAATAATTTGAAATGCTTCTGGGTCTCAATGATAAATGGCGGATATTCCCTCTTCCATCTTTACCTTCGATATCAAATGATAGATGGTTGTATCCGTGACATGTGGCTATAGTGTGACTGATTATAACATTACTCATACTTTGCAAATGAAAGGTAACCACATAGGTGAATATTATTTCATGTTGCAAAATATAAAATGATTAATATTGTTGTAAGCGATTACTAGTATTCAGTTATTGCTCATCTCATGGATGGCTGCAGTGGTTTAATCAGCAATGCCCATTCCCCCGCTTTGCACATTATAGGTGTGCTAAATATTTCTAGTCGGGTTATCAAGGTGCCTCCTTCCACGTGGACTTCCAACTGGGTGCATATGTGGATCTCACATGAAACGGCCTTGCCCCAATGAGACGCCAATTATTGATATTGACAGCAGTGTACACAGATATCATAGAGCCCCATAGCAAAACTTAATATGGCCCACCTCATTGAGATTTCTGATTAATTTAACTATTTCAATCTTAAATTTTTTTAATTAAAGTTCAGCTTTTGACAGCTATTAGCTAGAATAGAGAGGGGCTGTAAGTCTCAACCTAGAGAACCTGACATATGGCTGCATTACACAGACCGACCATTGATTTCAAAGTGAATGTGTATCGCCTTGTTTCCTCCTGTAGCAGACAGTGAACACTTGTTGCCACGTTCCTATTCAGATTAGAGTTGATCACTGGGGTGTCAGCAGCAGGACACCCAGCCTATAATCAGCTTTTGGGCTATGGTATAGTATGACAAAAAGGGATTAACCAGCGTTGACAAGCCCTTCACATTCGAGAGTTGTCAGTAACTAAAACCTTGTGGTCAAGTTGTCAAATGCAATAAAAGCAATGAAGATATTTTCCATTTCAGTCTATGTCTATTTAATGTAATTAAATGTTAGACAGATGGTAAGATAACTCAAGACTTCCTAAAACTAATGTCATTGTCTTTATTTTTCAAGGTACAACCAGTTTCACCCATACCCCCACTGAATAGTCAGTCAAGTGCCATCTCTAATGGTAAGTTTGTAAGTCATTTGTAGTCCAGCGACCTTATATTTACAGTACCAAAAAATGATTTCTTCCATTGAACATCATCCTATATCTTTTTGGTCAATTCACAGAGGCTCAACCAAAGGTTGTAGGGAGATTTCAAGTAACGACTACGAAAGACCCTGCTGAGAATGACAAAGCATGGAACCTAAGCAGCAGTCCTGAGACATCAGACACCACCCCTGAGCAGTATGAGACAGCATCCTCTGATACAGACTTCAGCACAGATGAAGAGACAGAAGGAAATTTCTCAGAGCCTGAGAGACTTACTCCTAACGTTAACACAGCAGCATGGGACAAGCCACTCAGTTGCTCAGAATCTGACACCTGCAGCCAGGGTCAGGGCGATTGCTGTGATGACAGGGAAGACATCACCCCAGTGAGTAATGATGTGGAGACCACAGATGTCTGTGCTTGCGTCTTCAACAACAATATTATAACCCAAGATGGCTGCCCTGATAACTCCATCAATGAAGGCCTTAACCAAAATGGCAGCATTATGAATGGAGAAAACTCTGTGGACAGTAGTAAAGCAATAGAATGTGTTGGGAAGGATGTAGACACCAGGTCTTCTAGCGGGGACGAGAACATGGAGAAGACACCTCAGCAGATCTCCACAGTCCAGGTGTGGCTGCACTACACGAGAGGTATCTCCAACCTCAGCAGTGATGACACAGAGAGTGAAGATGAGGAGATATTTGAGGAGCTTCAGCAACTTAGACAGAAGTAAGTTTCACTTAAATGCTAATTTAGCATCTTAGAAAACCAAATGAAACGTGGGCATACCATGTGTGCAATATGGAGGGCAGCCTATTGCTACCTTAAAAAAAAAGATAACAGTGGTTCCTGCTCTCTATTAGGGTTAGTTTTTTTCTGTCCATGTGTCAAAGTTACTTGTGGGTTAGTACAGTGATGAACGATTTTCTGAAAAGCTATGAATGAGGTGGTCTATGGCTAGAAATTTTATGAAATCAAATTAACAATTGGAAGTGAAGGAGCATGTAAAACATGCATGTAAAACATTATTGAACATCGGTCCTCTGGCATTGGTATCTGCCCCTAGGTAAGCTACTGTGATGTCACAGATCTGTTTGATTGTGGCAATTATGACACTACAAGTGGGTTTCAGATAAGTGACATTACAAATATGTATCACTAGAGGAAGCTGATGTGACATCACAACTAGGTAAGCTACTGTGATGTCATAAGAGAATTTCCGATTTCAGAAGTACCTGTGACAGCATTACTCTCTCTATGTCAAGTAAGCTTCTATGACATCATAGACTAGTTTCAGTCAGGAAAGCCACCATCACAACAGTGTTTCTATCAGTTAATCTGCTGTGACGTCATCACAAGTGGGTTTCAGTCAGGTTAGCTACTGTGACATCATCATCATCACCTCTTTGAGAATTATAGGCATTGGAGGTTCTTCATGGGTTCTCTGGGTCTTGTTTTGTTGAGTTTTTGTCTTTAACATAATAGTAATTGGTGATAACTAAAATGTTATGCATGTACTTTACAGTAATAATTTACTAATTAGGTTATAATAAACATGGAAACATATTATATGTAAATTAGGGAACCATTCTAGCTATAATCTGACGTCCTTTATTCTGTGGCCTGCAGACACATGTCTGAAGTGCAGCTATTACAAGCGCTGCAGAAGAAAGAGATTGAAGAGCTGTATTATAGGATGGGAAAAGTGCCTCCACCAGGAATCGTCTCTCCAGCGGCCATGCTCTCCAGCAGACAAAGGCGACTTTCTAAGAGTAGCTTCAACCCATCGAGAAGAAATAGCTTGCAAAGGTTGGAGCTTCTCCCAGCAACTGGTAAGCTCTCATACCAGGCATATATTTTTCCACATTGTTTCTTTTTTCACACAATATAGATAAGGTATGTTTTAGAAGCTGCTCTAATGTATGTAAAATTGCATCTGCAGTTTACTATAGAAAAAAAATCATATTCCTCATACTTCCTTAAATATTTCCCAACAGTACACTCCATACTCTTTTTTGGGGGTGTTAGTACCACTATTGAGCTTGATAGCCCATGTGTGCAATGGTAAGCCTCAGTCTCAACTTCAAAATTTGGCATGACAATGATATGCATAATAGAATAAGGTGGCTTTAGCCATTAAACCAGGGGTGTACAGCCTTTTCCGGTCCAAGGGCCACATTGCCATATTGGACCACTCCCAAAGTCCGCAGTAAAACTAAAATAAAGGATTAAAAAAAGTTAACATAAAAACTTGATTTAATCAATATAATTTTTCTGATGGCACACCTAAATATGTTTTTTTGGCCTTTTGTAATCAAGTAATGCACATTATTACTTATCATATCAACAGGAATTAGGAAGAATTCACTTGGAGGAAGCAGTACAGGGTCACAGGATCAGCGTCCAAGCAAAGGAGTCATATTTACAGGGGATGTAACAAGAATGGTGAGTAAATTAAAGTGTTGTAAGTTATCCTATTCAGCTACATACTTCAGACAACTTTGGTAAAACATCATTTAAAATGCATTTCTGACGTGATTGGTACGTACTCTTTAAGTACAGTTCAGAACTTCCTAAAGGCTCACGCACATGACTGTATGTATTTTGCGGTCCGCAAAACACAGATCCCCAAAAATACGGATGACGTCCATGTGCATTCCGTATTTTGTGGAACGGAACAGCTGGCCCCTAATAGAACTGTCCTATCCTTGTCTGTAATCCGGACAATAATAGGACATGTTCTATTTTTTTGCGGAACGGACATACGGAAACGGGATGCACACAGAGTGTGCGGACCCATTGAAATTAATGGTCCCGCATACAGTCCGCAAAAAAACCAGAACGGGCACGGAAAGAAAACACGTTTGTGGGCATGAGCCCTAACACAACTTTCTAATGGAAGTTTACCTGTTGTCCGGAATGTTGTCTGATTTCGAGTGAGGGTACGGACACTTGGTCAGGTTTATGCATGCAGTTTTGGAAGCTGAAACCTGCAGTGAATTAAAAAAAGATGTGGTTTCTGTCCTTTATAGTTTCTCTCCTGTTAGCACTAGGATATGCCATCAATGGGTTGATGGATGTCAGACCCTTACCGATTGCTAGAATGAAGTGGTCCCTTTGGCTGATGTTGGCTTCACTCAGCTCATCAGATTGGCCCTTTGTAGTCACAATCTGACCAGCTGTATCACTGCCAACAGTCCCGTATTTGCTAGAGTTTTCCTGAATATTCAGAGAACAATCCCAGAAAATTATAAACTGAGAATGGGAGGGCTTATATAACCTCTGCCCATAAGTGGGCAGTCCATGTGGATTTGGCTGTGTCCATGACATGTCTTAAATATCCCAAATTTACCAGCAAAAAAGAAGGTAGGTTTGCATTTAGCCTCCTCAAAAAACATACTTTCCTAGAACCACTCAACTTATTGGCAAGGGTCATTGTGCTCGGATGGCGCTGCCATTAAGATAAAAATCCATCAGCTCTCTAAAGTTCGTGAATTATGTAAAATTGAGAAAGGTCCAAGGTGGCAGGCTGAAATTTGGCTGCCGGATTTTTATACAGGTAAAACTCGAAAAATTGGAATATCGTGCAAAAGTCCATTTATTTCAGTAATGCAAATTAAAAGGAATTGCATTAATGCAGCTTAAAATTTGAATTTTGTGAAAAGGTTCAATATTCTAGGCTCAAAGTGTCACACTCTAGTCAGCTAATTAATCCATACCCCCTGAGCGAAGGGTACCTCAAAATTGTGACTTTGGGGTTACATAAGCTATAAGCCATAATCATCCAAATTATAACAAATAAAGGCTTGAAATATCTCGCTTTGCATGTAATGAGTCTATCTCATATGTTAGTTTCACCTTTTAAGTTGCATTACTGAAATAAATTAACTTTGCACGATATTCAAATTTTTCGAGTTTCCCCTGTATATGTGTCATCTGGTTCTCTGTGGGACTGCTCTATAATTTTCCTTTTATCCCCAATAACTGTCCCGGGTAAAAGGACCTGCTCTAGATGTCCCAATATCAGCATGTGCCCGTCTAAGATGCTTTCCCCTCCCAATTACCCGGCCGTGTAGATGGCAATAGCAGTGGCCCAGGACAGAAACTGCACTTGGATGTTGTGACATTGGACACCTTGAAGTTCTTTACATCCTGCCACCACTGCCATTCAGGATGTACAGTAATGAAAGTACTGTACAAAGTAAAAATTCAGTACGTTACCCCCCAAAGCAGGGAGCAAAAATAATCGTATTTCCCTTAGCAATTTGTTGGATTTTAATTGCTGTTCTGCTTGGCTGCTATAGCAGTCACAATGGTTGTTTTTCCACTGATTTTTGCATAGAAATCATTTTAATGATGTATTCTTAAGATATTAAGTACATTTACATGTGTTTCAGGTAACTACTGGAGGAATTCACAGTGATGCCTGTGATCAGGATGATAAAGGCAAAGTAAAGGTAATTTAATATTAATATTACACCAAGATCTGAGGAGGAAATTGGATTTAAATTAGAAACCCAGCTGAAATCTATTTCTGACAGATTATAGTGACCAGTGATGGTCAGTTCGCAGTGTTCACCAGCGAACACATGCGGGCTGCCATCTTTAGTAAGGTAGACTCACCCATCCGGCGATGCACAGGTAAGCCCTTACCTCTGCCTGTGCCGGGAGTCGGTCTGAAATCAAATGCAGTCACCGAGAGCAGGCAGTTCCGAGAACAGCCCGATGAAGGCCCCCGGCGGCTGTTCTCGGAACTGCCTGCTCCTGGTGACTGCATTTGATTTCAGGGCTTACCTGTGCATCGCTGGACGGGTGAGTCTACCTTACTAAAGATGGCAGCCCGCATGTGTTTGCTGGCGAACACTGCGAACTGACCATCACTGATAGTGACCTGTTAGGAGTGGTAAGAGTTATGTAAGTGGTAGTCCAACCGTATTCCAAAACTAAAGGAGCCATAGAGATTTTAGGGAAACCCATTTGCACAAATTATACCATTGATTGCAGCTTTCTCAAAATTTTCTTCTTACTTTATGTCCTTTTTTTTTTCCTACAGTAAATTCTTCAAATCACCTGAACACTTGAAGATGCAGCGATAAAGACAGACTACCTCAGCAGACCTTTGTTGTGGTCTTCTGCTATGTGATGGCCTAAGTGGTTGAGACTTGTCCTGCAAGACATCCACATTGCTTTGGAGCAACGTGCAAATATGCTAAGGACTAAATTGTGCATTATTGTAGATGAAAGAATCTGCACCTTGCCTCGATGGATAGCACCCAACAGATGGGTATCATGGACTATGGATGCCTCATGACTGCTTAATGGGATTTTCTATTTGAGAAATTAGAATGAAGATCTTATAGTTCTGTGTTCATGTTTCCAAAAGGACATAGTAAGGTTCTTCACAAGAGTCACTGCCTTGTAATGTGAGGACCTATTGGAAACAGAGCTAGGACATGTTGTTGGTTTTGGTTAGGTGTTCTCTATGAGTTCCATGACCGCGCACTTTGGACTTCTTCAGAGATGAAATCTGGGAAGTCACCTGCCAACACTTTTTGCCATTTGGCTTTGTTTCGCTTGAAGCCACGATTAACAATGAATGTGCATTATCTCTAACGCTATAGCAATACAACGTGAGATTTAGAGATCGTTGAATGTGGAAAATGTGAATGAGACTTGTAGATAATACACTTTGAAGATGAATACGAGTTGTTTTAAACTGTGTTCCTCATATCTGACAGAATGTAACGATTGTACAAAGCAAGTGAAGTGTTTCATGGTATGTTAACTATGTATGTCACTTTAAATCTCAAAGAGGGCAAAATGTGGGAGAAGTTCTTGAACATTTGCTGCTTGCATTATTGTGTTTAACTAGGAGAGGGCAGCACTGTATAATATAATGTGAAATAATACTGGTTTAATATCTGCTGATATAGCTTATATACAGTACATCATTTTTTGATTGGCATGGATCCGACACCCCAGACCCCTGCAGATCCTCCCTAGCTCTACACAGCTACTTCAGCACCTCTTCTATTGAAGTCAGTGAGAGCAGCGCTGCAGTAACCAGCTCCGTCCATTATACGGTGGACGGAGCTGTGTAGTTGCGATGCCAGACTGAAACAGCTGATTGTGGGGGTGCGGGGTGTTGGACCTCCATCTGATATTGATGGCCTATCCTGAGAATAGGCCATCAATATAAAAGCACCAGAAAACCCTTTGAATCTGGAACCTAATAATCCAGAAAGTCTAATAATGCGGCTACTATTTCAGTGTAGAACAAAAATATACGGTAATGTAGAACTTCACAAGGCTAGATATAGCCTTGACTGAGCGCTGATTGGAAAACCAAACTATAGTAGCAAGTTTAGGATTCTTCCTGTAGGTTTCCTAAGATTCCAAATATTAACATCACAAACTTATTGATGCCGCATTAAGGCCTCTTGCACACAAACGTGCGCAACGGAAGCACGGAACCCTACAGAAGCACTCCGTAGTGCTTCCGTAGGGTTCCGTGTTTCCGTTCCGCATCTCCAAATTTGCGGACCCATTCAAGTGAATGGGTCCGCATCCGTGATGCGGAATGCAAACGGCCGGTGCCCCATCTATTGCGGACCCGCTGTATGCGGGCCGCAATACGGCCACGGGGAGCACGCGGTCGTGTGCAAGAGGCCTAAGGCTACCTGCAAACGGGTGCGGGTAGACTGGCAGAAATTTCACATGAAACTCCTTGAGGATTTCTGTTCATTTCCGCACCAAATCTACATATGTTCCTTGCAGAATTTTCAGCAGATCTATCTCATCCTTGCATTGCACAAAAAAAAATCACACAACAATTGACATGCTGCGGATTTAAAAATCCACACAGCAGGTCAATTTCCGCACGGAAGAAGAAAGCAGTGTACATGAGATTTTTCTAATCTCATAAACTTTCTGGTGCCTATTAGGCCTAGTTCACACTTCAGTGTTTAGTCAGTGATTTCCATCAGTGATTTCCAGCCAAAACACAGAACGAGTGCAGATCTTTCCATTTTACCTTATCAATGGAGGCTCCATTCCTGGTGTGGACTAGGTCTTACACCGTGGTTTTCCCGCATGAGAATTCGTGCATAAAAACCGCATGTAATCTACAACGTGTGCAGGCAGCCTAAAGGAATTTTTCTGTATAATGGTTTCATTGTATTCAGGCCATGAGACACACCAGACAAAATACAAATCACATTGATTTTAGTACTTAAACCGCTTTACTCCCGGACTCGTCTAATGTCCAAGATAAGTATGTGCAACTTTTCATGGTCTCTAATTTAACCATGAGATGTAGCTTTTATTATACAATACTATGAGATTAAGGCCTCATGCACACAAACGTATTCTGTTTCCGTGTCCGTTCCGTTTTTTTTGCGGATAGGATGCAGACCCATTCATTTCAATGTGCTGTCCACATCCGTATGTCCGTTCCATAGAACCGTAAAAAATAAATATATAACATGTCCTATTCTTGTCCGTTTTAGGCATTGTTACAATGGATCCGCAAAAAAAAAACAACAGATGGCATACGGATGTCAAAACACATACGGTCGTGTGCATGTAGCCTAACATAGGTTTTATTATACAATAATATAGATTTATATGTGAATATATAAAAAATATATTAGGGGCCCTGTATATGGTACAATGACTGATTAAAGTTAAAAGGGTTGTCCTATTTCATCATTACATACCTGACAGCTCCCACACCGCTGCCCTGGTTCTCCTGGCTGGGCTCTGTATACATGGTTGCAGTGGTGACATCACCTGCTGCAGCCAATCACTGGCCTCAGCAATGCACCGAAGAGGCCAGCAATTTGCTGCAGTGGTCACATGTTGTTGATGTGACATCACTGCTGCAGCAGGATAAACAGGAGAAACGGCGCAAGATGTTGGATAAGTAACAATCTATTCTTTTCTGTGGCAGATCATATGTGCTGTCAGATTTCCTCCTGAAACAGGACAACCCCTTTAACAAGGTCATATTTATAGGATAGCACAAAATTAAGACACAGCGTTCTATACACAGAATCGGGTTAATATGTATTGTTTTAAGTAAGATTGCTATATATACTGCTTGTTTCACTCCACAAGAGATCACTGGACGCCAATCACTGGACTACTCATGATCGACATTTGAAGTTCTGGGAATGTATAGGCTGCTATTTTGCTGTCCTGCCTGTTTATGATTTGCCCTATGTAATTGAAAGTCGCAAACACCCGAGGCCTAATTATGAAACTTATTTTCTTATAAAGGAAAACCTTTACATTGTAAATACTTTTCTTATCGGAAGCTATAAAAAATATCAAAGAAAACGATCTCATGGACTGCAGTTATTATGCAAGTAACACAGAATAGCAGCATGGAGAACCCAATCCACACAAAGGGGCTCTGCAGTTTTTTTCTTACTGATGATCTATCCTCTGGATAGATCATCAGCATCTGATGGGCAGGGGTCCGACACCCCGGGACCACCGCCGATCAGCTGTTTGAGAGGACAGCGGCGCTGGCAGTAGCGCCGCGGCCTTCTTGTTGTTTCCCTCAGGCCCAGTGACGTCACGACTAGTATCACTGGCCCGGGTGCGGCTAAGCCCCATTGGAGTGAATGCAGAACACCTTTAAAGGGAACCTGTCATCAACTTTCTGCTGACCCTACTGAGGACATCATACATTAGTGACAGAAATGCTGATGTCAGCGGTGTGTCACTCATGGGCTAAAAGTAAGTGGTTGCCGAGAACCAGCATCATAATCATTGCAGCCCAGGCCTTGAAAAGAGTCAAATCTACCTGAGAAGAGTCCTGGTCATACATAATCTCCTGCTCTCCTCGCCCATCTGCTGCTTATTGGCAGTTCTCTCCTAGAGAGAAGGGTAGAAGACTGATATCAGCAGGTGGGCAAGGAGAGCAGGAATAACCATGACTCTTCTCAGGTGGCCGTGACTCTTTTCCAGGCCCAGTCCGCAATGATTGTGATGTTGGTTCTCGGCAACCACTTTTAACTATTAAATGACAGACCTCTGAAATCAACTCGCCTGTCTCTACTTTATGCTGCCGTTAGTATGGGCAGCATAAAGTTGATGACAGGTTCCCTTTAAGGCTGAGCTCAGATCACGTATAGCTTTTAGTTCTTCTGATCCGTCAGAAGAATAGAAAATGTTTGAAAAAACGGATCCGTTATTTTCAGCATCAGTTATGATCAGTTTCTGTCGCTTCCGTCAGAGATCAGTTATTTTTGACGGGAGAAAAAGTGCATTAAAGCTAAACAGTGATGTGGCTCATTCAGATGAATGTAAGGGCTCCATGCCCGTGCTGTGGTCCACAATGCGCAGGCATCGGCCGCGTGCAATGCGTGCTGTGGATTCGGACCCGCTGACTTGATACGGCAATGTCCTACCTTTTGCAGTGCGGAAGCACGGATCCAAAAGCCCACGGAAGAGCTTTGTAGTGCCCCCTTACGGTCGCGTGAATGGGACCTAACTGGTACTCTACCACCGTGCTTATAGGGTACCACCTGTCCCACCAGAAGACTGTGAGTAATCCGGTCAGTAGCCTCTCCTACAAACAGTTTGGGGGAGATTTATTAAACTGGTGTAAAGGAAAATGGGCTTAGTTACCCATAGCCACCAATCAGATGCCACCTTTTAATTTCCAAGGAAGCTCTGAAAATTGTAGGGTGAAATCTGATTGGCTGCTATGGGCAAACATGCCAGTTTTTCTTTACACTAGTTTTGATTAATTCCCTCCCCTCCTTGTGTGGATTCAAATCACCATTCACACCAATGTGCACACATAAGCCACTATTCAAGATAGGGAAAAGTGTGCTAGGTCTATTCCTCTGGTGTGTGTAATGGGCACAATTTATCACTGTAGGGCTGTTTGAGGCAATTTTTCTTTAGACTGGAGTTGCTATGTGCACCTTAGCCAAATTTCTGAAGATGAGGTTCAATTTTATAAAATTTGGTGCGGTTTCACCACTATCAGTGAAAGGAAGCCAGGGGGTTGTCTAGGGTGGAGATGTGGCTTTTTTGTGACTAAAAAGTCACACATATAAATGAGACATAAAAGTAAGGGTGGGTTCACACCTGCGTTCTGGATTCCGTTATGGTTATAACGGAAAATAACGGAATCCATAAGACGGAAGGACGGATCAGTTTTTCTGCCTATAGACTTGTATTATGACGGAATGCAAAAATAGAACATGTCCTATTCTTGTCCGCAATTGCGGCCAAGAATAGGCATTTCTATGGGGGTGCCGGCCGGGTGTATTACGGACGTGTAAATTGACCCTTAGGCCTCTTTCACACGGGCGAGATTTCCGTACGGGTGCAATGCGTGAGGTGAACGCATTGCACCCGCACTGAATCCAGACCTATTCAATTCTATTGGGCTGTGCACATGAGCGGTGATTTTCACGCATCACTTGTGCGTTGCGTGAAAATCGCAGCATGCTCTACTTTGTGCGTTTTTTACGCAATGCAGGCCCCATAGAAATGAATGTGGCTGCGTGAAAATCGCAAGCATCAGCAAGCAAGTGCGGATGCGGTGCGATTTTCACGCATGGTTGCTAGGAGATAGGGGACCCGATCATTATATTATTTTCCCTTATAACATGGTTATAAGGGAAAATAATAGCATTCTTAATACAGAATGCTTAATAAACTGGGGCTGGAGGGGTTAAAAAAAATATATATATAATTTAACTCACCTTAATGCACTTGTTCACGCAGCAGGAGGAAAATAACCTGTGGTGACGTCACTGCGCTCATCACATGGTCCGTCACATGATCAATCACCATGGTGATGGATCATGTGATAGACCATGTGATGAGCGCAGTGACGTCACCACAGGTCCTTTACCCAGATCCTGAAGAAAGAAGAGAAGCCGGTGTTCTGCCAGATCTCTATACCTTGCGAAAAGTCTATACCGGAAGTGACGCGGCCGCCCCGGAAGTGACGCGGCCGCACAGGATTCAGCTCGAGGAGGGTGTGCACATCCACTTGCTTAGCAAAGAATCATTGCAGCGCCGCGATAGAAGTACTTTGTGCACCACGCGTGCGCACTTAGGGGTATAGAGATTTTCCAGCGAAAAATTACATCTCGCTACCCCTGAGTGCGCACACGCGCACAAATCATCAGGAGCAGCAGTTCATCCTTACCGCAGAGCTGAGTGCAGGATATTGGGGTACACCACAGAGCTGAGTGCTGGATATTGGGGACACCACATAGTGGAGCTGAGTGCAGGATATTGGGGTCACCACACAGCGGAGCTGAGTTCTGGATATGGAGGACACCACATAGCAGAGCTGAGTGCTGCATATTTTGGGGTCACCACATAGCAGAGCTGAATGCTGGATATTTTGGGGTCACCACATAACAGAGCTCAGTGCTGGATATTGAGGTCACAACAAAGCAGAGCTGAGTGCGGGATATTGGGGGTCACCACATAGCAGAGCTGAATGTTGTATATTTTGGGGTCACCACATAGCAGACCTGAAAGTGGAATATGGGGGGATTCCACATAGCAGGGCTAAGTGCTGGATATTAATGTCACCACATAGCAGAGCTGAGTGATGGAAATTGGGATAACCACATAGCAGGGCTGAGTGTTGGATATTTTGGGGTCACCACATAGCAGTGCTGAGTGCGGGATATTGGGGAATACCACATAGCAGAGCTGAGTGTGGGAAATTGGGGGATACCACATAGCAGAGCTGAGTGCGGGATATTGGGGTCACCACATAGCAGGGCTGAGTGTTTTATATTGGGTTCACCACATAGCAGAGCTGAGTGCTGGATATTGGGGTCACCACATAGCAGAGCTGAGTGCGGAATATTGGGGAATTCCACATAGCAGAGCTCAGTGCTGGATATTAGGGTCACCACATAGAAGAGCTAAGTGCGAAATATTTGGGGATACCACATAGCAGAGCTCAGTGCTAGATATTGGGGTCACCACATAGCAGAGCTGAGTGCAAAATATTTGGGGATACCACATAGCAGAGCTCAGTGCTGGATATTGGGGTCACCAAATAGCAGGGCTGAGTGTTGGATATTTTGGGGTCACCACATAGCAGAGCTGAGTGTGGAATATTGGGGGATACCACATAGCAGAGCTCAATGCTGGATATTATGGTCACCACATAGCAGAGCTGAGTGTGGGATATTGGGGGTCACCACATAGCAGAGCTAAGTGTTGGATATTTTGGGGTCACCACATAGCAGAGCTTAGTGCAGAATATTAGGGGATACCACATAGCAGAGCTGAGTGCTGGATATTGATGTCACCACATAGCAGAGCTGAGTGTTGGATATTGAGATCACCACATAGCAGAGCTGAGTGTTGGATATTTTGGGGTCACCACATAGCATAGCTGAGTGTGGGATATTAGGGTCACCACATAGCAGAGCTGAGTGTTTTATATTGGGGTCACCACATAGCAGAGCTCAGTGCTAAATATTAGGGTCACCACATAGCAGAGCTGAGTGCTAGATATTGGGGGATACCACATAGCAGAGCAGAGTGTTGGATATTTTGGGGTCACCACATAGCAGAGCTGAGTGCGGGATATTGGGGGTCACCACATAGCAGAGCTGAGTGCGGAATATTGGGGTCACCACATAGCAGAGCTGAGTGCAGAATATTGGGGAATACCACATAGCAGAGCTGAGTTTTGGGTATTTTGGGGTCACCACATAGCAGAGCTGAGTGCGGGAAATTAAGGGATACCCCATAGCAGAGCTGAGTGTGGGACATTAGGGGGCACCACATAGCAGAGATGAGTGTGGGATATTGGTGTCACCACATAGCAGAGCTCAGTGCTGGATATTGGGGTCACCACATAGCAGAGATGAGTGTTGGATAATGGGGGATACCACATAGCAGAGCAGAGTGTTGGATATTTTGAGGTCACCACATAGCAGAGCTGAGTGCGGGATATTGGGGTCACCACATAGCAGAGCTGAGTGCGGAATATTGGGGAATACCACATAGCAGAGCTCAGTGCTGGATATTGGGGTCACCACATAGCAGAGCTGAGTGTGAGATATTGGGGGTCACCACATAGCAGAGCTGAGTGTTGGATATTTTGGGGTCACCACATAGCAGAGCTGAGTGCAGAATATTGGGGGATGCCACATAGCAGAGCTTAATGCTGGATATTGGGGTCACCACAATGCAGATCTGAGTGCAGAATATTGGGGGAAACTACATAGCAGAGCTGAGTATTTTATATTGGAGTCACCACATAGCAGGGCTGAGTGTTGGATATTGGGGTCACAACATAGCAGAGCTGAGTGTTGGATATTGAAGTCACCACATAGCAGAGCTGAGTGCTGGATATTGGGGTTACCACATAGCAGAGCTGAGTGTGGAATATTGGGGGATACCACATAGCAGAGCTCAGTGCTGGATATTGGGGTCACCACATAGCAGAGCTCAGTGCGGAATATTTGGGGATACCACATAGCAGAGCTCAGTGCTGGATATTCGGGTCACCCCATAGCAGAGCTGAGTGTTGGATATTAGGAGTCACCACATAGCAGAGCTGAGTGTTGGATATTTTGGGATCATCACATAGCAGAGCTAAGTGCGGAATATTGGGGGATACCACATAGCAGAGCTAAGTGTTGGATATTTTGGGGTCACCACATAGCAGAGTGCGGAATATTTGGGTATACCACATAGCAGAGCTTAGTGCTGGATATTGGGGTAACCACATAGCAGAGCTGAATGTTGGATATTTTGGTGTCACCACATAGCAAAGCTGAGTGCGGAATATCGTGGGATACTACATAGCAGAGCATAGTGTTGGATTTTGGGGTCCTCACATAGCAGAGCTAAGTATTAGATATTGGGGTCACCACATAGCAGAGCTCAGTGCTGGATATTGGGGTCACCACATAGCAGAGCTTAGTGTTGGATATTGGGGGATACAACATAGCAGAGCAGAGTGTTGGATATTTTGGGGTCACCATATAGAAGAGCTGAGTGCGGAATATTGGGGGATTCCACATAGCAGATCTAAGTGTTGGATATTTTGGGGTCACCACATAGCAGTGCTGAGTGCTGGATATTAGGGTCACCACATAGCAGAGCTGAGTGCGGAATATTGGGAGTCACCACATAGCAGAGCTGAGTGTTGGATATTTTGGGTTCACCACATAGCAGAGCTGAGTGCGGAATATTGGGGGATACCACATAGCAGAGCTGAGTGTTGGATATTTTGGGGTCACCACATAGCAGAGCTGAGTGCGGAATATTTGGGGATTCCACATAACAGAGCTGAGTGCTGGATATTGGGTTCACCACATAGCAGAGCTGAGTGTTGGATATTTTGGGGTCACCACATAGCAGAGATGAGTGTGGAATATTGGGGGATACCACATAGCAGAGCTTAGTGTTGGATATTTTAGGGTCACCATATAGCAGAGCTGAGTGCGGGATATTGGTGGATACCACATAGCAGAGCTCAATGCTGGATATTGGGGTAACCACATAGCAGAGTGCGGATAATTGGGGGATACCACATAGCAGAGCTGAGTGTTGGATATTGGGGTCACCACATAGCAGAGCTAAGTGTTTAATATTGGGGTCACAACATAGCAGAGCTGAGTGTTGGATATTGGGGTCACCACATAGCAGAGCTGAGTGCTGGATATTGGGGTTACCACATAGCAGAGCTGAGTGTGGAATATTGGGGGATACCACATAGCAGAGCTCAGTGCTGGATATTAGGGTCACCACATAGCAGAGCTGAGTGTTGGATATTTTGGTGTCATCACATATCAAAGCTGAGTGCGGAATATTGGGGGATCCCACATAGCAGAGCTGAGTGCTGGATATTGGGGTCACCACATAGCAGAGTTGAGTGTTGAATATTGGGGAAAACCACATAGCAGAGCTTAGTGTTGGATATTTTAGGGTCACCATATAGCAGAGCTGAGTGCAGGATATTGGTGGATACCACATAGCAGAGCTCAGTGCTGGATATTGGGGTCACCACATAGCAGAGCTGAGTGTTGGATATTGGGGGTCACTACATAGCAGAGCTGAGTGTTGGATATTTTGGGGTCATCACATAGCAGAGCTTTGTGCTGGATATTGGGGTGACCACATAGCAGAGCTGAGTGTTGGATATTTTGGTGTCATCACATATCAAAGCTGAGTGCGGAATATTGGGGGATCCCACATAGCAGAGCTGAGTGCTGGATATTGGGGTCACCACATAGCAGAGTTGAGTGTTGAATATTGGGGAAAACCACATAGCAGAGCATAGTGTTGGATATTTTAGGGTCACCATATAGCAGAGCTGAGTGCGGGATATTGGTGGATACCACATAGCAGAGCTCAGTGCTGGATATTTGGGTCACCACATAGAAGAGCTGAGTGCGGGTTATTGGGGGAGTGCGGAATATTGGGGATACCACATAGCAGAGCTTAGTGTTGGATATTGGGGTCACCACATAGCAGAGCTGAGTGTTAGATATTGGGGTCCCACTAGTGTCGAGCGTAAATATTCGAATAATTTGCGAATATTTCGAATATAGCACTATAAATTTGCTATTTCGAATATTATTATTATTTTTATTTTTTTATTGTTATATTTCTTTCTTTCTGGCTGCTCCAGTCAGTGCCTGTTGCCGCTTCTGCCGACTTCCGTGCTCATGGAGCGTCCCCATCACCATGGGAACGCCTCCATACTAAAATGTAATGTCGGATGTGAGAATTAAGTTAAAATCGCAATGCGATTAATATAACTTGAAGTAATCGCATTGCGATTTCATCTTAGACCTGGTTTATTATGGTTGGCTTGGAAGAATTAGCGAAGATGACGAATATGACGAATGTATTCGTCATATTCCTCAAAATGAAGATAATAAAGTATTCTCCATCTTCGTTTTAGCTCCATATTCGTCAACTTTGCTAATTCTAGCAATCAAATAGGAAAGTTGACTATAGAGACAGCTGTGTTTAATTCACTATGCGATTATATTAGTTAGCTTTTTTTATAAATAGAATAATTATAATAATTATCAAGTATTATAATTATTTTATTTATAAAAAAAAAGCTAAGTAATATTATCGCATAGCGAATTAAAAACTTAGCTGTCTCTAGTCAACTTTCCTATTTGATTGCTAGAATTAGCGAAGTTGACGAATATGGAGCTAAAACGAAGATGGAGAATACTTCGTTATCTTCGTTTTGAGGAATATGACGAATACATTCGTCATATTCGTCATCTTCGCTAATTCTACCAAGCCAACCATAATAAACCAGGTCTAAGTTGAAATCGCAATGCGATTACTTCAAGTTATATTAATTGAATTGCGATTTCAACTTAGAGCTGTGTTTCTAATGGGTCAGCTTGCTAGAATTAACGAAGTTAACAAATATGGAATATAGCAGTGCTAAGTTTAAATCGCAATTCGATTAATATAACTTGAAGTAATCGCATTGCGATTTCAACTTAGACCTAGCTGTCTCTAGTCAACTTTCCTATTTGATTGATAGAATTAGCGAAGTTGACGAATATGGAGCTAAAACGAAGATGGAGAATACTTCGTTATCTTCGTTTTGAGGAATATGACAAATACATTCGTCATATTCGTCATCTTCGTTAATTCTAGATATCAAACCAATAGGAAAGTTACCTTAAGTTAAAATCGCAATAAGCGATTATTTAAAACGCATATTAATCGCGATAACCAGAATAATGACGAATATTCGATTTTGACGAATATGAGACGAATATTCAAGCGAATATTCGCGAATTTTGTTGAAATCGAATATGGCACCTCCCGATCATCACTAGTCACCACATAGCAGAGCTGAGTGCTGGATATTGGGGTCACCACATAGCAGAGCTGAGTGTTGGATATTAAGGGATACCACATAGCAGAGCTGAGTGTTGGATATTTTGGGGTCACCACATAGCAGAGCTGAGTGCGGGATATTGTGGGATAGCACATAGCAGAGCTCAGTGCTGGATATTCGGGTCACCACATAGCAGAGCTGAGTGCGGAATATTGGGGAATACCACATAGCAGAGCTCAGTGCTGGATATTAGGGTCACAACATAGCAGAGCTAAATGCGGGATATTTGGGGTCACCACATAGCAGAGCTGAGTGTTGGATATTTTGGGGTCACCACATAGCAGAGCTGAGTGCGGAATAATGGGGGATACCACATAGCAGAGCTGAGTGTTAGATATTTTGGGATCACCACATAGAAGAGCTGAGTGCGGAATATTGGGGGATTCCACATGGCAGAGCTGAGTGCTGGATATTGGGGTCACCACATAGCAGAGCTGAGTGTTGGATATTGGGGTCCCCACATAGCAGAGCTGAGTGCGGAATATTGGGGGTCACAACATAGCAGAGCTGAGTGTTGGATATTTTGGGGTCACCACATAGCAGAGCTGAGTGTGGAATATTGGGGGATACCACATAGCAGAGCTGAGTGTTGGATATTTTGGGGTCACCACATAGCAGAGCTGAGTGCAGAATATTGGGGGATTCCACATAGCAGAGCTGAATGCTAGATATTGGTGTATCCCGCAGAGCCGAGTGTTGGATATTGGGGTCACCACATAGCAGAGCTGAGTGTTGGATATTTTGGGGTTACCACATAGCAGAGCTGAGTGCGGGATATTGAGGGATACCACATAGCAGGGCTGAGTGCGGGATATTGAAGTCACCACACAGCAGAGCTGAGTGTTGGATATTTTGGGGTCACCACATAGCAGAGCTGAGTGCTGGATATTGGGGTCACCACATAGCAGAGCTGAGTGCAGAATATTGGGGGATACCACATAGCATAGCTTAGTGCTTTTCACATTTTTTTTGCCTTTTTTCAAAATATTTTTTTTTTTTGTCTGTTAGGTTTAAGGTAAGTACGTGAACACCCATGCCCCCACACACGCGCACACCAAATAAAGATTTCCACGCACGCACGCACACACACACACACTCCCCTATGGTCCGCTGGACGTTTTTGGCCGAGGAGGCATACGCCAAGTTTGCCTCCAAGTCCGAGAGCCCCAGTGAGGATGAGGATGACCCCACTTTCCTTTTGTCATCCGCATCCTCCTCATCATCTAGTGATGATGATGAGTCCCCAAGGTGGTGGAGACGCCACCAGGCGGAGCAAGGGGACCGCCATGCTAGGGACCCTGTGGCCCACACTAGTACGAGAAGCAATGGGGCTCCTACTAGTTTTCCGGCCCACCAGTTAAGTCCACCGGAGCCCCCTACCAGTGAACTTGCATGGTGTACCCCAGAGCATTTTGAGCCTGCGATTCCTGATTTTGTTTGCCAACCAGGAATCCAGATTCCCACAGTGGACTTCACGGAATATGACTATTTTAGTCTTTTTTTCAGTGACCACTTTGTAAATCTGATGGTGGAGCAAACGAACCTGTTCGCCCAACAGTTCGTTGCTCAACACCCGGGCTCCCTTTTGGCTAGTGCCGGTGGCTGGACTACGGTCAGTGCAGTCGAGATGAGGATGTTTTGGGGCCTTGTGTTACAAATGGTCCTAATCAGAAAACCTAGTCTCAGGCATTACTGGAGTGGGGACGTCCTCTACCAGACCCCACTTTACAGTACAGCCATGACACGCTCCCGGTTTGAGGCCATCCGAAAATGCCTGCATTATGCAGATAATGCAGCATGTTCCTCCCAAGGTGATCCTGCCTATGACCGCCTGTACAAAATCAGGCCGGTCATCGATCACTTTGGGGCCACATTTGTGGAGGCCTATGTACCTGAAAGGGAGGTTGCGGTTGATGAGTCTCTCATTGCTTTCAAGGGGAGACTCATTTTCCGCCAGTATGTTCCCTCTAAGCGGGCGAGATATGGTGTGAAGCTGTACAAACTTTGTGAGAGTACCTCAGGTACACTTACAAGTTTCGTGTGTACGAGGGGCGAGATTCCCGTATTGAACCCCCAGAATGTCCCCCCACTCTGGGTGTTAGCGGGAAACTTGTGTGGGACCTTATGCACCCACTGCTAGATAAAGGTTACCACTTGTACGTGGATAACTTTTATACTAGTATCCCCTTGTTCCAGTCCCTCGCCGCCAGATCTACGTCCGCTTGTGGAATCGTGCGGAAAAATCAACGCGGCCTCCCTACCCACCCCCTCCAGGTACCTATCCCCAGGGGTGAGACCCGTGCCCTTACCAGTGGAAACCTGTAGCTGGTCAGATATAAGGACAAGAGGGATGTTCTTGTCAGGGCCGCCATCAGGGGGGTACAGCCGATACCCCAGTAAGGGGCCCGGCCAGTTCTAAATTTAATATATTTTTTTATATTTTTTTGTGTCAGCAGGGGGGCAATTGATTATTCCTTGCCCCGTTGCCCGACCCTCCCCCCGCTGCGCTGATTCGGCCGTATTATTATACCTAGTAGCTGTGTAGTAGTACAACCTAACCTGCGGACGGTATTCCGGCTGCATTCCCCTTTAAAAGGTTCTGGAGCTGCTGCGCAGAGGAACGTGGCTGCGCAGCGGCAGGTGACGTCAGACGCTGTGCCTGTAGCCTGTCACTGCCTGCTGCTGCCTCACGCCGGGACGCCGCCGGCATTCAGATTAGCGCGGCGGGAACTTCTGTTCTGGCCTCTGGCTGACTGGCTAGCCTGGGAGAGAGAGGGACGGACTGCCTGGCCCTGGAATAATCAAATCTGGAAAAAATAATTTGTGGAGGTAACTAAGTTGTGGAAGCCTGCCAAGCTGCCCTAGTGCCCTCGCCCCTCCTCCATCACACACATGATCTTGGACTTGGATGGACCCCCCTAATGATTTATTAGGTGGGTCCATTAGGTTAGGTTATTACTTTTACTTGCCTTGTTTCCATAAGGCAAGGGGGCTGGGTGGGCTGGCAAGGGAGGGGTTAATAACAATAAGTGATGGAGGATCATGGCCCTGTGGGATATAATCCAGAAAACAGCTTTGCATTTTACCCCCGAGCAACATTATCGAGCAACATTATCCAGGGCCATGATGATCCTCCATGATCCATCACTTATTGTTATTAACCCCTCCCTTGCCAGCCCACCCAGCCCCATTTAGCTGTGTGTTCTGCTTTGAATTTTTTTTTTAGGCCCTGAAGGGGTTAATTAAGTGTTGGAGGGGGTGGGGGTGTTATTATTGTGCATATTGTGTTTGGGATCCATTTAACAAGTTTGACCAGTTGGGTTTGAGAGTGGTTGAGTGTCATCCACAGATCCCCCATAAAAATGTGTCATCCACAGATCCCCCATAAAAATGTGTCATCCACAGATCCCCCTATAACAGTGTGTCATCCACACATCCCCCCCATAACATTGTGTCATCCACAGATCCCCCCCATAACAGTGTGTCATCCACAGATCCCCCATAACAGTGTGTCATCCACAGATCCCCCCCATAACAGTGTGTCATCCACAGATCCCCCATAACAGTGTGTCATCCACAGATCCCCCCATAAGTGTGTCATCCACAGATCCCCCCATAAGTGTGTCATCCACAGATCCCCCATAACAGTGTGTCATCCACAGATCCCCCATAACAGTGTGTCATCCACAGATCCATCCCATAACAGTGTCACAGTGTGTCATCCACAGATCCTCCCATAACAGTGTGTCATCCACAGATCCATCCCATAACAGTGTCATAGTGTGTCATCCACAGATCCCCCCATAACAGTGTGTCATCCACAGATCCCCCCCATAAGTGTGTCATCCACAGATTTCCCCATAAGTGTGTCATCCACAGATCCCCCATAACAGTGTGTCATCCACAGATCCCCCATAACAGTGTGTCATCCACAGATCCATCCCATAACAGTGTCACAGTGTGTCATCCACAGATCCCCCCATAACAGTGTGTCATCCACAGATCCATCCCATAACAGTGTCACAGTGTGTCATCCACAGATCCCCCCCATAAGTGTGTCATCCACAGATCCCCCCATAAGTGTGTCATCCACAGATCCCCCATAACAGTGTGTCATCCACAGATCTCCCATAACAGTGTGCCATCCACAGATCCCCCATAACAGTGTGTCATCCACAGATCCCCCATAACAGTGTGTCCTCAACAGATCCCCCATAACAGTGTGTCCTCCACAGATCCCCCATAACAGTGCGCCTGCGCACTGAGGAAGAGAGAGAAAGGAGGGGAAAGAATCCTCAAAAGCAAGCACAACAGACGACTGAATAGCTTCTTTTGTAAGTAAATTGCTTTATTATAAATGCAGTTTAACCACCTCAGCCCCTATAGCTTAAACACCCTTAAAGACCAGGCCACTTTTTACACTTCTGACCTACACTACTTTCACCGTTTATTGCTCGGTCATGCAACTTACCACCCAAATAAATTTTACCTCCTTTTCTTCTCACTAATAGAGCTTTCATTTGGTGGTATTTCATTGCTGCTGACATTTTTACTTTGTTATTAATCGAAATTTAAAGAGGACCTTTCACCTATTCTTACTCTATGAACTAAGTATACAGCCATGTGGAGCGGCGCCCGGGGATCTCACTGCACTTACTATTATCCCCAGGCGCCGCTCCGTTCTCCTGCTATGCCCTCCGGTATCTCCGTTCCCTAAGTTATGGTAGGCGGAGTCTGCCCTAGCGCTGGCCAATCGCATTGCAGAGCTCACAGCCTGGGAGAAAATAACCTCACAGGCTGTGAGCTCTGCGCTGCGATTGGCCAGCGCTAGGGCAGACTCCGCCTACCATAACTTAGGGACTGGTATCTCCGCCTACTATAACTTAGGGAACGGAGATACCGGAGGGCATAGCGGCAGAACGGAGCGGCGCCCGGGGATAATAGTAAGTGCAGTGAGATCCCCGGGCGCCGCTCCACATGGCTGTATACTTAGTTCATAGGGTAAGAATAGGTGAAAGGTCCTCTTTAACGATTTTTTTGCAAAAAAATGAAATTTTTCACTTTCAGTTGTAAAATTTTGCAAAATAAACGAGATCCATATATAAATTTTGCTCTAAATTTATTGTTCTACATGTCTTTGATAAAAAAAAAAATGGTATAAAAATGTGAATTTCCGCTTTTTGAAGCAGCTCTGACTTTCTGAACACCTGTCATGTTTCCTGAGGTTCTACAATGGCCAGACAGTACAAACACCCCACAAATGACCCCATTTCGGAAAGTAGACACCCTAAGGTATTTGCTGATGGGCATAGTGAGTTCATAGAACTTTTTATTTTTTGTCACAAGTTAGCGGAAAATGATGATTTTTTTTTTTTCTTACAAAGTCTCATATTCCACTAACTTGTGACAAAAAATAAAAAGTTCTATGAACTCACTATGCCCATCAGCGAATACCTTGGGGTGTCTTCTTTTCAAAATGGGGTCACTTGTGGGGTAGTTATACTGCCCTGGCATTCTAGGGGCCCAAATGTGTGGTAAGGAGTTTGAAATCAAATTCTGTAAAAAATGGCTGGTGAAATCTGAAAGGTGCTCTTTGGAATGTGGGCCCCTTTGCCCACCTAGGCTGCAAAAAAGTGTCACACATGTGGTATCTCCGTAATCAGGAGAAGTTGGGGAATGTGTTTTGGGGTGTCATTTTACATATACCCATGCTGGGTGAGAGAAATATCTTGGCAAAAGACAACTTTTCCCATTTTTTTATACAAAGTTGGCATTTGACCAAGATATTTATCTCACCCAGCATGGGTATATGTAAAATGACACCCCAAAACACATTCCCCAACTTCTCCTGATTACGGAGATACCACATGTGTGACACTTTTTTGCAGCCTAGGTGGGCAAAGGGGCCCACATTCCAAAGAGCACCTTTCGGATTTCACCGGCCATTTTTTACAGAATTTGATTTCAAAGTACTTACCACACATTTGGGCCCCTAGAATGCCAGGGCAGTATAACTACCCCACAAGTGACCCCATTTTGGAAAGAAGACACCCCAAGGTATTCAATGAGGGGCATGGCGAGTTCCTAGAATTATTTTTTTTTTGGCACAAGTTAGCGGAAATTGATTTTTTTTTTGTTTTTTCGCACAAAGTCTCCCTTTCCGCTAACTTGGGACAAAAATTTCAATCTTTCATGGACTCAATATGCCCCTCAGCAAATACCTTGGGGTGTCTTCTTTCCAAAATGGGGTCATTTGTGGGGTGTTTGTACTGCCCTGGCATTTGAGGGTCTCCGCAATCATTACATGTATGCCCAGCATTAGGAGTTTCTGCTATTCTCCTTATATTGAGCATACGGGTAATGAGATTTTTTTTTTCCGTTCAGCCTCTGGGCTGAAAGAAAAAATGAACGGCACAGATTTCTTCATTCGCATCGATCAATGTGGATGAAAAAAAACTCTGCCAAAAAAAAAAATGGAGGGGAAAGGCGTCTGCCAGGACATAGGAGCTCCGCCCAACATCCATACCCACTTAGCTCGTATGCCCTGGCAAACCAGATTTCTCCATTCACATCAATCGATGTGAATGAATAAATCATTGCCGGGATTTTTTATTTTTTTTTATATACAAAGTGTTTGCCAAAGTATATGAACACCGCCGCCTCCTCAGCTCATATGCCTCGGCAAACGTATCTTTTACTGCAGAGGAGAAATCTCGTCTTGCAGCGCCGCATACACCGACTTGCGTGTAATCTGACAGCAGCGCAATGCTTCTGTCAGAATGCACATCAGTGCTGCAGCTAGTCGATCGGTTGGTCCACCTAGAAGGTAAAAAAACCAAACAAAAAAGAAAAAACCAGGCCGCAACGCAATAAATTTATTAACTTTATAATAACTTTTGAACATAACATATGAACTTTATTGAACTGAACGTTAACTTTTATACTTACCGGTGATTTTTTTTATTTTATTTTTTTTTACCTTTATAGAACAAACCTCTCCTTCCCCATGGGACAATGTGCAAAGCGCAAATCGCCCAAAAGATGTGGCGAAGTACGTTATGCACTTTATCCCAGGTGAAAGGAGAGGTTTGCAGCAGCTGTGAGTAAAAGGGCCCTAATAGCCCTGTGTACCTGTCCTGTAAGATGCAATCCCTATGCTAAGTGTACCTGTGTGTGGTACTTCCGGAAACACTCTCTTAAGCATTGGGCAGGGTGGTCAGGACAGTCAGGACAGAAATAGCGGGTGTCACGCCTTATTCCACTCCTGCTACAGACACGACATTTTTTTCGGGGTGGCGGTTGGGTTGAGGTACCAGGAATGCCACTGGGGAAATGTCGCTCGTGTAGACGGCTAACTACACTGGTGGTTGGGGCCACGGAACCTCCTGGATACAGGAGGTTCTCGATGATCTCTTCCTGGAATTTGAGGAAGGATCGTGTTCTCCAAGCCTTACTGTAGAGAACAAAACTATTATACAGAGCCAATTGAAATAAATATACAGACACCTTCTTATACCAGCGTCTGGTGCGTCGGGAAACTAAATAGGGAGCCAACATCTGGTCATTGAAGTCCACCCCTCCCATGAGCGCATTATAGTCGTGGACTGAGAGGGGCTTTTCAATGACATGGGTTGCCCTTTCAATTTGGATTGTCGTGTCTGCGTGAATGGAGGAGAGCATGTAAACGTCACGCTTGTCTCTCCATTTCACCGCGAGCAGTTCTTCGTTACACAAGGCAGCCCTCTCCCCCCTTGCAAGACGGGTGGTAACGAGCCGTTGGGGGAAGCCCGCACGACTAGTTCGCGCGGTGCCACAGGCGCCAATCCATTCTAGAAACAAATGCCTAAAGAGGGCCACACTTGTGTAAAAATTGTCCACATAAGATGGTACCCCTTGCCGAATAAGGGTGACACCAAGTCCCAGACTGTCTTCCCACTGCTCCCCAGGTAGTCAGGGCAACCGACCGGCTCCAGGGTCTGATCTTTTCCCTCATAGAC
Source organism: Bufo bufo (assembly GCF_905171765.1). Taxonomy (NCBI): domain Eukaryota; kingdom Metazoa; phylum Chordata; class Amphibia; order Anura; family Bufonidae; genus Bufo; species Bufo bufo. The sequence continues at coordinate 316,961,891 of NC_053394.1, forward strand.
ACGAAATTTGTGGGTATAGCCTGTGGCCCTTTCACAGAGCTTATACAATTTGACCCCATACCGGGCACGCTTGCTTGGGATGTATTGTTTGAAGCCAAGGCGCCCGGTAAAATGTATTAGGGACTCGTTTACGCAGATGTTTTGCTCGGGGGTATACAAATCTGCAAATTTCTGGTTGAAATGGTCTATGAGGGGCCGAATTTTGTGGAGCCGGTCAAAAGCTGGGTGGCCTCTGGGACGGGAGGTGGTGTTGTCGCTAAAATGCAGGAAACGCAGGATGGTCTCAAATCGTGTCCTGGACATAGCAGCAGAGAACATGGGCATGTGATGAATTGGGTTCGTGGACCAATATGACCGCAATTCATGCTTTTTAGTTAGACCCATGTTGAGGAGAAGGCCCAGAAAAATTTTAAGTTCGGAAACTTGGACTGGTTTCCACCGGAAAGGCTGGGCATAATAGCTTCCCAGGTTGGCGGTTATAAATTGTGTGGCATACCGGTTTGTTTCTGCCACGACTAAGTCCAAGAGCTCCGCAGTCAAGAACAGCTCAAAAAATCCCAGGGCCGTACTGATCTGAGCCGTCTCAACCCGAACTCCAGACTGGGCGGTGAAAGGGGGAACTAATGGTGCGGCTGAAGTTGGTGACTGCCAATCAGGGTTTGCCAGCACCTCAGGGACTCTAGGGGGTCTACGGGCCCGTCTTTGCGGTGGCTGCGACGGGGTAACTACTGCACGTGCCACCATACCAGCTTCAACTGCCCTTCTGGTGCTCGCTACTTCACCATGTTGTACGGCAGTGCTGGTACTAGGTCCAGGAAGGGCTGCGCTGCTGGTGTATGCCTCACCACGTGATCCGACAGCGCCAGCCCCACTCTGCTGCTCTTGAAGCGGATCCTGCGCAACCTGTGGTCTAGCGACACGGGGCCAGGTACGCCTGGTTCTATCAGGGACCTCCACCTCCTCGTCCGAACTTTGGGTCAGAGAGCCCGTGCTTTCTACAGGTTCATATTCTTACCCGCTAGATTCGTCAGATGAGGGTTCCCATTTCTCATCCGACTGGGTCAGAATCCTGTAGGCCTCTTCAGAAGAATACCCCCTGTTTGACATTTGGGCAACTAAATTTAGGGGTATTCCCTGAGACTACCCAAGAAAAAAAGCAAGCCTGTCTTACAAAGGGGAGGCTAGCGAAGTACCGGAGGCCGCTGCGGTTGATAAAAAATATCAAAACTGATTTTTTTATCGCCGCAGTGCGTGTAAAGTGAATGTGCAGTGATCAAAAAAAAAATTTTTTTTGTCACTGCGGTGGGGCGGGCGTGGGTGAACGCACGTGTGGGCGACCGATCAGGCCTGATCGGGCAAACACTGCGTTTTGGGTGGAGGGCGAGCTAAGGTGACACTAATACAATTATAGATCTGACCGTGATCAGTTTTGATCACTTACAGATACTATAAAAGTACAAATGCTGATTAGCGATACGCTAAACAGCGAATAAGTGAGTGCGGTGCGGTGGGCTGGGCGCTAACTGATCCCTAAACTACCTAACCAAGGGGCCTAAACTAATCCTAAAACCTAACAGCCAATACTAGTGAAAAAAAAAGTGACAGTTTACACTGATCACTTTTTGTCTTTCACTAAGTGATTGACAGGGGGCGATCAAGGGGTTAATTTGGATGATGGGGGTGATGGAAGGTGATCTGGGGCTAAGGACAGTGTTTGGTGGGTACTCACAGTTCAGTCTGCTCCTCTGCTGGATCCAACCGACGAAAAGGACCAGCAGAGGAGCAGAGAAGCCATATAACAGATCATATTTACTAATATGATCTGTTATATGGCTTGTGATTCGATTTTTTAAAAATCAGCAACCTGCCAGCAACGATCATTGGCTGGCAGGTTGCTGATGCAATACCCCTCGAACTTTTGCCGGCCCGCGATGCGCATGCGCGGGCCGGCTGTGACCGAAATCTCGCGTCTCGCGAGAGGACGCGCCGGCGCGTCCAGGCGGAGTGAATCAACCACCTCCAGGACGCGTCGCTGCGTTCGGCGGTCCGGAGGTGGTTAATGTCTGTTTTTGTCTTTTATTATATTCTGTCTTTTGCTTAAAGGGACAGTAAAAAAGTTATTTTTTTTAGTTATGTATGATGCTTTTTGATAATAAATAAATGTAAATGTAGTGCCAGTGGTGCTATAATGTGGCATCCCTGCATACTGCAATACTCTTGTATTTATATATCTTATTTATATATACTTATTTAGTTTTTTCAGTAGTATGATTAAGGGTTCTTTCACACCTGCGTTCTTTTCTTCCGGCATAGAGTTCCGTCGTCGGGGCTCTATGCCGGAAGAATCCTGACCAGGATTATCCTAATGCATTCTGAATGGAGAGAAATCCGTTCAGGATGCATCAGGATGTCTTCAGTTCCGGTACGGAACATTTTTTGGCCGGAGAAAATACCGCAGCATGCTGCTCTTTTTGCTCCGGCCAAAAATCCTGAAGACTTGCCGCAAGGCCGGATCCGGAATTAATGCCCATTGAAAGGCATTGATCCGGATCCGGCCTTAAGCTAAACGTCGTTTTGGCGCATTGCCGGACCCGACATTTAGCTTTTTCAGAGTGGTTACCATGGCTGCCGGGACGCTAAAGTCCTGGCAGCCATGGTAAAGTGTAGCGGGGAGCGGGGGAGCAGTATACTTACCGTCCGTGCGGCTCCCCGGGCGCTCCAGAGTGACGTCAGGGCGCCCCAAGCGCATGGATCACGTGATCACATGGATCACGTCATTCATGCGCATGGGGCGCTCTGACGTCATTCTGGAGCGCCCCAGGACCCGCACGGACTGTAAGTATACTGCTCCCCCGCTCCCCGCTCCTACTATGGCAACCAGGACTTTAATAGCGTCCTGGGTGCCATAGTAACACTGAACGCATTTTGAAGACGGCTCCGTCTTCAAATGCTTTCAGTACACTTGCGTTTTTCCGGATCCGGCGGGCACCTCCGGCAACGGAAGTGCACGCCGGATCCCAAGAACGCAAGTGTGAAAGAGGCCTAAGTGGTGAAAATTATTAGTGCCCCCCACCTTTTTGACTGTGGTATCTTATGTGCCCCCTCTATATATTGTTACTAGAGTTGCTACTGACCTGACTGACTGATTGCAATTTGTACTCAGTGCAGTCAATCGATCAGTCACACTCACACACACTGACATCATACACTTTCATGCAGCACCCGGTCATACCTCTGGGTCTGTCCACTGAGGTACGTCCACTGCGCTATGATGTCACTCATTACCTTACCTCAGTAGCGCTGTGGCGGAGCTCGGAAGAGGAGCAAGGCAAAAGGATCAGTCTGCTGGCTACAGAGGAGTAGAGCAGCGCCCGGAAAGAAGAGCATGCCCTTCTGGGGGACATTTGCTGAGAGAGACCTACAACGACTATATGCGGGCAACTATTAACAAAGGGGCCTACCCAAACTATGGGGCCTCTATAAAGTTTGGGTAGGCCCCTCTGTTAATAGTTGCCCCCATATAGTTTCGGTAGGACCCTCTGTTAATAGTTGCCCCTATAATGTTTGGGTAGGACCCTCTGTCAATAGTTGCCCAACCCCATATAGTTTAAGTAGGACCCTCCATTAATAGTTGCCCCTATAGTTTGTGTAGGACCCGCTCTGTTAATAGTTTCACAAAGCGGGCACTATTACTGTGTGGGGCAATACACATGGGGAGTTTGTAAAGAGGTGGACATTATTGTGCTGAAGAAAAGAGCCTAAAATGTTTATCTGATAGGTTTTGTGGAGACAGAAGAAATCTGGGAGAAATCTTCATGGAGGTCTGAGCCGAATAGTGAAGAAAAGAAAAAGTGGACAACTCTCATTACAGAAGACACCCCCTGTGATTCGTTTAGAGACGACATCTCCTGTGAGTCTTTAAACAAAACTATACTGTAATAATTTGTACGGTCTGCAGAGCACTTGTGTACAGTGGTATATACCACTTTATGGTCACTGTATTGGGGGAATATAGGAATTTGTATTAACATAGAACGTAATGACTTCATTAAGAAACTGACAGCTGGTCACCTTTACTAACCGGATGGTACATTTTAATAGTGCGTGCAACCCTGATGCTAACAATATATAGGCTTCTGGGCTGGCTGGCACTCAAATAGATGGACTTACATTTACTGCTTTGTCTTGTAAAATATGAAGCATTTATTGGACATATATATGTAATAACATAAAATCTTGAACTTTAATAGAACTGATAGTACTTGTGAGTAACCACTCCTAGGGGTCACTGTAATGCTTCCAGTGATGAGTCCCCACTTCTGTGTGGTTTCTTCAAGCGCTCCTTTATAGTAAACTTGTGTAAGTTTTATTATTCATGTTCAATTGAATACACATGCATGCGCGTTTATCCAAAAGTTTTGCAATGTCAGCACATCTATATACGGTATATCCTTCACACCACCAATTTTACTCAGGCTCAGGTGTGAAGGATATATATAGATGTGCTGACATTGCAAAACTTTTGGATAAACGCGCATGCATGTGTATTCAATTGAACATGAATAATAAAACAAGACAATAGGGTGTGTGTGTCTGCTGGAGAGAGCACCTTTGTCATGATTGTAGCTAAGGTTGAGCCACTGGCACAACGATTCATTCCGATTCTAACAATGCATTGGGCGTTCTTAGCCCTGAGTGAACTGGTATGCCCGTCTAGATGGTGTGTGGGTGTACCAGTGCACTCGGGGCTAGGGAACGCAAGAAGATCATTTACAAATTTGGATTGAGAGCAGTATCTCTGGAACAGCGCAACGGATCAAGGTTTTCAATGTTGTATTGCTAATCGGTGTCCTGTTTTGTTTTTCTAAATCTGGTCACCCTGTATATGGTAGATATACACTCACCTAAAGAATTATTAGGAACACCTGTTCTATTTCTCATTAATGCAATTATCTAGTCAACCAATCACATGGCAGTTGCTTCAATGCATTTAGGGTTGTGGTCCTGGTCAAGACAATCTCCTGAACTCCAAACTGAATGTCAGAATGGGAAAGAAAGGTGATTTAAGCAATTTTGAGCGTGGCATGGTTGTTGGTGCCAGAAGGCCGGTCTGAGTATTTCACAATCTGCTCAGTTACTGGGATTTTCACGCACAACCATTTCTAGGGTTTACAAAGAATGGTGTGAAAAGGGAAAAACATCCAGTATGCGGCAGTCCTTTGGGCAAAAATGCCTTGTGGATGCTAGAGGTCAGAGGAGAATGGGCCGACTGATTCAAGGTGATAGAAGAGCAACGTTGACTGAAATAACCACTCGTTTCAACCGAGGTATGCAGCAAAGCATTTGTGAAGCCACAACACGCACAACCTTGAGGCGGATGGGCTACAACAGCAGAAGATTCCACCGGGTACCACTCATCTCCACTACAAATAGGAAAAAGAGGCTACAATTTGCACAAGCTCACCAAAATTGGACTGTTGAAGACTGGGAAAAATGGTTTCTTGAACATGACAATGAGATCACTGTACTAAAATGGCCCCCACAGTCACCAGATCTCAACCCAATAGAGCATCTTTGGGATGTGGTGGAACGGGAGCTTCGTGCCCTGGATGTGCATCCCTCAAATCTCCAGCAACTGCAAGATGCTATCCTATCAATATGGGCCAACATTTCTAAAGAATGCTATCAGCACCTTGTTGAATCAATGCCACGTAGAATTAAGGCAGTTCTGAAGGCAAAAGGGGGTCCAACACCGTATTAGTATGGTGTTCCTAATAATTCTTTAGGTGAGTGTATATGGAGGTATATGGAGCTGTATGGGGGCAGGGCCTAACACTGAGCATTTCTAATTTTTGAAGGTTTTATGTCACATTTTACAATGTATCCGCATAAGTCTGGTTCATTGAAGCGGAAGGAGAAGAGAGAAAGAGAACAGGAAGAAGAAAAACTTAGAAACAAAAATGTGTTGTTAAAGTTTTTCAAGAAGCAGAAATCACCAGAGGAAGCTGCCACTGCAGAGTCTGTTGAGCTGTCTGAGAAAGAAGTTCTTGTTGAACCAGAAGAGGAGACTGCTTCCTGCAGCACATCTTTTGTAACTGACACTGAAGGTCATACTGACACATACCCACAAGAAGAAGATGAAACTCAGACTGAGCACATTTCTGACCTTGTGGAAAATGAAGAAGAGCCTGATTGGAAGGATCCAGCAGTTTGGCCAGATGTGTTGACGGACAAACACAGAGAAAGTATTGTGATTTGTGGTTTAGATAAAGAACAACAACTACAGGAAATGATAAAAGGCATGGACAAGGATTGTGAAGAACGTTCAATTCAGTGAGTTTTTACTCTATGCAAAATCATCAAATGGACGTGAGAAAATAGTGCGGGACTGGCTAAGGTGGAGTACCAGCAAGCACGTTTTGTACTGTGTGACTTGCCTTACATTCTCTTCTGACCGTGGCAAAGCTACTAGTTTTCTTTGTCGGAAAGAGGGATTTAATCCGTCAAAAAACAAGTGGCATTTTCTGTACAATCGATTGCCAGAACATGAGAATTCCATCAATCACAAGCAACACTATTGGAGTTGGAGGAAGCTTCAAAAATCTATTGCAGGCCATGGTTTGGACTCCCAATTGCAGAAAAGTTTGGACAATGAAACCCAAAAATTTTCTGCTTTATTAGAACGACTTCTGGATGTTACCTTATTTCTGGCATCAAGAAATTTGGCATTTCGTGGAAGCTCTCAAAGAATTGGAGACTTGCATAACAGGAATTTCCTTGGTGTACTGGAATTGATAGCACACTATGATCCAATGCTACATGAACATTTGGAAAAAGTAAAGAGAAGCCAAGAAAGTGGAAGAAAAGTTCATGCTCATTACCTATCTTGGGCAACCCAAAATGAGTTTATAAATATATGTGGGAAACATGTTCTGGACACCATTCTGTCTGAAAGGAGGAATGCAATTTATTTCTCTCTGATATGTGATGCCACACCTGATATTTCACATACAGAACAAAATGTCATTGTTTTAAGGTATGTGCATAGAAATTCAGAGACTGAAAATTGGGTTATTTCAAGAAAGGTTTATAGAGTTTTTTGATTTTCACCAAAAGACTGGCGAAGAGATAGCAGAAAAGCTGTTATTGAGACTGGCTGAGCATGGAATAAATCTTGATGATTGCAGAGGTCAAGGATTTGACAATGGTGCAAATATGTCGGGGAAAAACAAAGGAGTTAGAGCACACATACAAAAGAAGTTTCCAAAAGCTGTATTTTGTCTCTGTGCTTCCCATTCTTTAAACCTTGTTGGTGTACATGCCGCATCCTGCTGCCCTGATGTGATTACGTTTTTTGGATGTGTCAATCGTTTATATGTACTGTTTAGTGGAAGTCCACAAAGGTGGAAAATATTGAAGGATGAAATTTGAAGTTCACTGCATGCCTTGAGTGACACCAGATGGAGTGCTAGAGTGGAAGCTGTTCGCCCAGTTGCTTTAAGACTTCCAGGCATCATTCAAGCCCTCGAAAAAGTAATTTCATCCCAAAGACTTTCAAGTGAGGCTCATTCTGAAGCGATGGGACTGAAAGATTATTTTTTATCTTTTAAGGCTATGATACTTGCGACATTCTGGGTAAAAGTTCTGCAGAGTTTTGAAGAGAGAAACAAGATTCTTCAAGCCAGATCTATTTCAATGGATATCGGAAGAGAAAATATTAAATCCCTTTCGCTGGAAATGCAGGCACTCCGTGATAGGTGGACAGATCTACTTTCTGATGCAAAACTTGTGGCAGAAGAAATGGGGATACCGAAGATCCTGAAAGCACCAAGGCGGCTGAATAGGTCAAGAAAGCAGCAGCCAGATGTATGTATTGAACCAGAAGAAGCTGAAATGGAATTCAAGATCAACGTTTTCTTTGTGGCACTTGATTCTATAATTAGTGAGTTGAACCAGCGGTTTCAATCAATGGAAAAGGTTTGCTGCCTGTTTACTCCCATTTTGAATTTAAAAACCCTTTCAGATGCGGAATTGGTAAGCTCCACAGAAAACCTGATCTCTTACTACTCTGACGATCTCTCAAGCTCTCTAGTAGGCGAACTTCAGCATCTTCGCAAGGTATATGATGCCACATTTACAAGAGACTTAGCCCCTCTTGACTTGTTGAACTCCATACATAAATTACAGCTTGAAGGAATATTTGGAGAAATATCTATTGCTCTCAGAATTTTCACCACAATTCCACTCTCTGTTGCTGAAGGAGAGAGAGCATTTAGCAAGCTATCTTTAATTAAAAACTATCTGCGGTCAACAATGAGTGAGCAACGTCTGAATAGTCTTGCACTTCTCTCCATTGAGCATGAGCTTGCACGTAAACTGAGTTTTAAGGATTTGATTGAAGACCTTGCAAGCCTAAAACTGAGGAGATGGTCAACTCACCATAGTTAAATATTTAACTAATTTATTGTATTTATATAGATACTGTGTGAAATGTTTTGTTTGTGGTTTTATTTATACAATTAAAAAGTTCACAACTGAGTAAAACAGTAAACCTTGTGCTTTTAAGGTGTTTTTCTTAAATGTGCCAGGGGAAGATTTCTAGGGCATATTAGAACAGGTAGTGTAGTTAGTGTTAGTGTAGGGTCCTGCTTTAAAGAGTCTACCTTGTCGTGGTAGCAGGCTTCATATTATTTGGTCAAAAAATAATTCCTTACTGAAATCACTGATTATCACTTTTTACTGTCTTTGTAGTTGTAAAAAAATAATGAAATTGGGGGTGGGTCCTTGCGGGTGGAGGGGGGTCGGGAGGCGGAGTCAGGACAGATTCTAAAGGGGCGGGGTAAAAGGGGGGGGGCCCAGGCCTTGAGCTGTGTAAGGGGCCCCAAAATTTCTGATGGCAGCCCTGGTCCTTGTACTGTCCACAATTCACGGTAACGGCATCACCCCTGTCCCTGTGCGAGGTACCGCGGCAACGGTCCTCAAGCCCGATTGTATCGTCGGCTACAATCGGTATATGGGAGGAGTTGATCTCTCTGATCAAGTCCTCAAGCCATATAATGCCATGCGCAAAACCCGGGCATGATACAAAAAAGTTGTGGTCTACTTGGTACAGGTTGCCTTGTACAACTATTTTGTGCTGTCCTGGAGCGCTGGCAACACAGGGACATTCCTTCAGTTCTATGAGGCAGCCCTCAAGGCCCTGATCTTTTCTGACCAGGAAAGAGCAGGCCGGAGTACCTCTGAACTGGAGGCGCCCAGATCGTCCCTGGCAAAGGGACGGACCCAAAAAAGGAGCAGAGTGTGTCACAGGAGGGGGATACGGAAGGACACCACCACTCAGTGTGACACGTGCCCCGATCATCCGGGCATCTGCATTGACGGTTGCTTCAGGGAGTACCACACTTCCATGGAGTACTAAATTTATATTCCCCTTCCCCCATTTTAGCCACTGACAATCGGAAAAAACTATGGTTCTCAGACTTGAGACACAAACAAAAAAAAAAATTCAAAAATATTGTTTAGTAAAACTAAAATAAATAAAAAAAAGTAGACATATTAGGTATCGCCACGTCCGAAGAATCTGCTCTATAAAAATACCCCATGACCTAACCCCTCAGATGAACACGGTCAAAAAAAATTAAATAAAAACTGTGCAAAAAAAAAGGTATTTTTTTGTCACCTTACATCACAAAAATTGTAATAGCAAGCGATCAAAAAGTCATACACCCCCCAAAATACAGCCAATAAAACCGTCCTCTCATCCCGCAAAAAATGAGCCCCTACCTAAGATAATCGGCTAAAAACAAAAAAAAATGACTCAGACTATGGAGATACTAAAATGTTTTTTTTTTAATTATAAAAAGATAATATAGTGTAAAACATAAATAAATGTAAAAAAAAGTAGACATATTAGGTATCACCCCTCAGATGAACACGGTCAAAAAAATAAAATAAAATAAATAAAATTTTCCATTTTAATCTGTTTTTTTCCAGTAACAAAGCAAGGGTTAACAGCCAAACAAAACTCAATATTTATTGCCCGGATTCTGTACTTTGCAGAAACACCCCATATGTGGCTGTAAAGTACTGTACGGGCACACGGTAGGGTGTAGAGGGAAAGGTGTGCCGTGTGGTTTTTGGAAGGCAGATTTTGCTGGACTGGTTTATTTACACCATGTCCCATTTGAAGCCCCCCTGATGCACCCCTAGAGTAGAAACTCCATAAAAGTGACCCCCTTTTGGAAACTATGGGATGAGGTGCCAGTTTTGTTGCGACTATTTTTAGGATACATATAATTTTTGGTTGCTCTATATTGCATTTTTGTGAGGCAAGGTTACAAAAAATTGAAATTCTGAAATTTCATCTCCATTTGCCATAAACTGTTGAGGAACACCTAAAGGGTTAATAAAGTTTGTAAAATCAGTTTTGAATACCTTGAGGGTTGTAGTTTCTTAGATGGGGTAGCTTTTATGGAGTTTCTACTCTAGGGGTGCATCAGGGGTTCTTCAAATGGGACATGGTGCCAAAAAAAAAGGCCATCAAAATCTGCCTTCCAGAAACCATACGGCGTTCCTTTCCTTCTGCGCCCTGCCATTTGGTCATACATTGCTTTGTTACTGGAAAAAAAACAGATTAAAAATAGATTCTTACGGACGCGGCGATACCTAATATGTCTACTTTTTTAAAATGTATTTATGTTTTACACTATATTATATTTTTATTTAAAAAAAAAACATTTTAGTATCTCCATAGTCTAAGATTCAGTTTTTTTGTTTTTAGCCGATTATCTTAGGTAGGGGCTCATTTTTTGCGGGATGAGAGGATGGTTTTATTGGCACTATTTTGGCGGGCATATGACTTTTTCATCACTTGCTATTACAATTTTTGTGATGTAAGGTGACAAAAAAATACCTTTTTTTGCACCGTTTTTATTTTTATTTTTTGACCGTGTTCATCTGAGGGGTTAGGTCATGGGGTATTTTTATAGAGCAGATTCTTACGGACATGGCTATACCTATTATTTTTTATTTTTTTTAGTTTTACTAAATAATATTTTTGAAAAAAAATAATTTTGTTTTAGTGTCTCAAGTCTGAGAACCATAGTTTTTTTCCGATTGTCAGTGGCTAAAATTGGGGAAGGGGATTGTAAATTTAGTACTCCATGGAAGTGTGGTACTCCCTGAAGCAACCGTCAATGCAGAGGCCCGGATGATCGGGGCACATGTCACACTGAGTGGTGGTGTCCTTCCGTATCCCTCTCCTGTGACACACTGTGCACCTTTTTTTTGGGTCCGTCCCTTCTTTCCAGTATGGGGGACCACACCTGGAAACTGTTTGCCAGGGACAATCTGGGCGCCTCCAGGACAGCACAAAAGAGTTGTACAAGGTAACCTGTACCAAGTAGTCCGCAACTTTTTTGTACCATGCCTGGGTTTTGCGCATGGCATTATATGGCTTGAGGACTTGATCAGAGAGATCAACTCCTCCCATATACCGATTGTAGTCGACGATACAATCGGGCTTGAGGACCGTTGCCGCGGTGCCTCGCACAGGGACAGGAGTGATGCCGTTACCGTGAATTGTGGACAGTACAAGGACATCCCTCTTGTCCTTATATCTGACCAGCTACAGGTTTCCACTGGTAAGGGCACGGGTCTCACCCTGGGCATAGGTACCTGGAGGGGGTGGGTAGGGAGGCCGCGTTGATTTTTCCGCACAATCCCACAAGCGGACGTAGATCTGGCGGCGAGGGACTGGAACAAGGGGATACTAGTATAAAAGTTATCCACGTATAGGTGGTAACCTTTATCTAGCAGTGGGTGCATAAGGTCCCACACAAGTTTCCCGCTAACACCCAGAGTGGGGGGACATTCTGGGGGTTCAATACGGGAATCTCGCCCCTCGTACACACGAAACTTGTAAGTGTACCTGAGGTACACTCACAAAGTTTGTACAGCTTCACGCCATACCTCGCCTGCTTAGAGGGAACATACTGGCGGAAAATGAGTCTCCCCTTGAAAGCAATGAGAGACTCATCAACCGCGACCTCCCTTCAAGGTACATAGGCCTCCACAAATTTGGCCCCAAAGTGATCTATTACCAGCCTGATTTTGTACAGGCGGTCATAGGCAGGATCACCTTGGGGGGACATGCTGCATTATCTGCATAATGCAGACATTTCCGGATGGCCTCAAACCGGGTATGTGTCATGGCCGTACTGTAAAGTGGGGTCTGGTAAAGGACGTCCGCACTCCAGTATTGCCTGACACTAGGTTTTTTGACTAGGCCCATGTGCAGCACGAGGCCCCAAAACGTCCTCATCTCGGCTGCACTGACCGGAGTCCAGCCACCGGCTCTAGCCAAATAGGAGCCCGGGTGTTGAGCAACGAACTGTTGGGCGGACATGTTCGTTTGCTCCACCATCAGATTTACAAAGTGGTCACTGAAAAAAAGACTAAAATAGTCATATTCCGTGAAGCCCACTGTGGGAATCTGGATTCCTGGTTGGCCAACAAAGTCAGGAATCACGGGCTCCAAATGCTCTGGGGTACACTATGAAAGTTCACTGGTAGGGGGCTTCGGTGGACTTAACTGGTGGGCCGGAAAACTAGTACGAGCCCCATTGCTTCTCGTACTAGTGTGGGCCACAGAGTCCCTAGCATTGCGGTCCTCTTGCTCCGCCTGGCGGCGTCTCCGCCGACTTGGGGACTCATCATCATTGCTAGATGTTAAGGAGGATGCGGATGACAAAAGGAAAGTGGGGTCATCCTCGTCCTCACTGGGGCTCTTGGACTCGGAGCAAGCTGGGCGTATGCCTCCTCGGCCAAGAACATCCGGTGGGCCATAGTGGAGTGTGTGAGTGTGTGTATTTGGTGTGTATGTGTGTGGGGGCACAGGTGTTCACGTACTTACCCTAAAACTAACAGACAAAAAAAAGGACAAAAAATGTGAAAGCACTGAGCTCTGCTATGTGGTATCCCCCAATATTCCGCACTCAACATTGCTATGTGGTGACCCCAAAATATCCAACACTCAGCTCTGCTATGTGGTGACCCCAAAATATCCAAAACTCAGCTCTGCTATGTGGTGACCCCAATATCCCGCACTCAGCTTTGCTATGTGGTATCCCCCAATATCCCGCACTCAGCTCTGCTATGTGGTGACCCCAAAATATCCAACACTCAGCTCTGCTATGTGGTGACCCCAATACCAACACTCAGCTCTGCTATGTGGAATCCCCCAATATTCCGCACTCAGCTCTGCCATGTGGTGACCCCAAAATTTCCAACACTCAGCTCTGCTATGTGGTATCCCCCAATATTCCGCATTCAGCTCTGCTATGTGGTGACCCCAAAATATCCAACACTCAGCTCTTTTATGCGGTGACCCCCAATATCCCGCACTCAGCTATGCTATGTGGTGACCACAATATCCAGCACTGAGCTCTGCTATGAGGTATCCCCCAATATTCCGCACTCAGCTCTGCTATGTGGTGACTCCAATATCCAACACTCAGCTCTGCTATGTGGTGACCCCAATATCCAGCACTCAGCTCTGCTAAATAGTATCCCCCAATATCCAGCACTGAGCTCTGCTATGTGGTGACCCCAATATCCAGCACTCAGCTCTGCTATGTGGTATCCCCCAATATCCCGCACTCAGCTCTGCTATGTGGTGACCCCAAAATACCCAACACTCAGCTCTGCTATGTGGAATCTACCAATATTCCGCACTCAGATCTGCTGTGGTGACCCCAATATCCAACACTCAGCTCTGATATGTGGTGACCCCAATATCCAGCACTCAGCTCTGCTATGTGGTATCCCCCAATATTCCACACTCAGCTCTGCTATGTGGTGACCCCAATAATCAACACTCAGCTCTGCCATGTGGTATCCCCCAATATTCCGCACTCAGCTCTGCTATGTGGTGACCCCAATATCCAGCACTCAGCTCTGCTATGTGGTATCCCCCAATATCCAGCACTCAGCTCTGCTATGTGGTGACCCCAAAATATACAGCACTCAGCTCTGCTATGTGGTGACCCCAAAATATCCAGCACTCAGCTCTCCTATGTGGTGACCCCAATATCCTGCACTCAGCTCCGCTGTGTTGTGACCCCAATATCCAGCACTCAGCTCTGTGGTGTACACCAATATCCAGCACTCAGCTCTGCTATGTGGTGTCCCCCAATATCCAGCACTCAGCTCTATGTGGTGTCCCCAATATCCAGCACTCAGCTCTGCTCTGCGGTGTCCTCAATATCCAGCACTAAGCTCCGCTGTGTGGTGACCCCAATATCCTGCACTCAGCTCTGCAGTAAGGATGAACTGCTGCTCCTGATGATTTGTGCGCGCGTGCGCACTCAAGGGTAGGGAGATCTGATGTAACATTTTTTGCTGGAAAATCTTTATACCCCTTAGTGCGCACGTGCGGTGCACGAAGTATTCTATAGCGCCGCTGCAATGATTCTTTGCTAAGCAAGTAGATGTGCGCTTGCGCAGCGCACACCCTCCTCCAGCTGATTCCTGTGCGGCCGCGTTACTTCCGGTATAGACTTTTCGCAAGGTATAGAGATCTGGCAGAACACCGGGCTGCGCGAACAAGTGGTTTAAGGTGAGTTAAATTATTATTTTTTTTAACTCCTCCAGCCCTAATTTACTTTCTGTATTAAGAATGCTATTATTTTCCCTTATAACCATGTTATAAGGGAAAATAATTACATCTACACAACCTTGAACCCAAACCTGAACTTCAGTGAAGAAGTTCGGGTCTGGGTACCACATTGCACCCGTGTGATAAAAACTGAACAACGGAACGCAATCGCAGTCGAAACTGACTGCAATTGCGTACCTATTCGCGGGTTTGCCGCAATGCACCCGGGGCGCATCCAGAGCCAAAACGTGACGCCCGTGTGAAAGAGGCCTTACTTGTAATCCTGACCAACTTTTCATACCACTTTTGAAAGTGGCGAGGCTCACCAAATGTTGCAAAACAAATTGCACAAAATGTCTCACAATTAGCGTGGATAACTATCAGTGCCAATTGGGAACACAATCTACTATGCCTCCCTTGCTTAGGGTTTGTTGTGTGCTGAATTAAAGGGGTTTTCCAGAACTTAAATATGGAGGATAGGTCATCAATATCTGATGTTTGGGGGTCCAGCTCCAGGCACCGCTGCAAAAATGGCTTAGGGCTCTTTTACATGAGCAGATGCCGTGCGGGTAATCCGCTGCGTGAAAGAGTGCCAAGCCGCGCTCTGGACAGCAGAGACACGGAGCATTAACATGATTAACCATCCCCCATCACACTAACGCCGAAAGGCGTGACTGCGGCGGCTCCCTCAGGTCACACTAACGCCAATCAGCGTCATCTCGTGAGACCCGAGATTTCCTGTGAACGCGCGCTCACAGAAGCGTGCGTTCACAGGATCAGATGTCTCCCTGGGGCTACTGCTAGAAGAGATAGAAGACGTATTATTAATATTGTTAAGCAAGCAAAGCAGGAAGGGGACGTGGATGTTCTTGTCCATCTAGGGACAAATGACCTGGCTTGCAATGAAGTGTCAGAGGTGAAAAAATCTTTTATCACACTTGGTAATGACGTACAGGATTTTGCATCCACCATTTCATTTTCTGAAGTTCTGCCTGTGCATAATGTTCAGAATGATAGGCAGAGGCGCATAAAGGAGTTCAACATATGGCTTGGTAAATGGTGTCAAGAGCAAGGATTTGGCTTTGTTTCTCATGATAGCTCTACTTGGAATAGAAAGGAACTGTACAAAAAAGATGGTTTGCATCTTTCTCTCAAAGGAACAAATGTACTTAGTGAACAACTCCAAGAATTTGCGAAAGAGTATTTAAACTAGGAAGGGGGGGGGGCAAAAGAGTGAAAATAAAAGAGTCCAATTGCCCCCCGAAACAATGCCAGAACAGGTCAGAAGCACAGAGGTTAAGAAATGATAAGCTCAGAGTCCTGTCTACAAATGCTCGCAGTTTAGGTAAAAAAATCAATGAACTTGGGTCAATAATGGCATCTGAGAATGTTGATTTAGTGGCTGTTACGGAGACATGGTTTAATGAAAGAAATGACTGGGACATAACCATACCAGGGTACTCTTTATACAGAAGAGACAGAGAAGGCAAGAAAGGAGGAGGAGTGGCCCTGTATGTGAAAGATAGCATTAAATGTAACCTAATACAAGTTGGTGAGGCCAACATAGAGTCAGTTTGGGTTACGTTGCAGTTTGCTAACCATGCAGTAACTCGTGTAGGTGTGATATATAGACCACCTGGTCAAGTTAAAGAACTAGATGATCTACTAGTTGAAGAAATAGCTAAAATGACAATGAAAGGAGAAGTTATCATTATGGGAGATTTCAATCTTCCAGATATAAACTGGAAAACCAAAATAGCAAGTTCTACCAGGAGTACAGATATTCTAAATTCCCTACTGGGGTTATCTCTACAACAAGTGGTTGAGGAGCCAACCCGGAGGGAGGCCATTTTGGATTTGGTATTCACAAACGGGGATTCGGTATATGATGTCATTGTAGGCGAAACCTTGGGATCTAGTGATCACCAGTCAGTGTGGTTTAATATAAGAACTGAGAAAGAGTCCCACCACACAAAAACAAAAGTTTTAGATTTTAGAAAAACAGACTTTTCAAAAATGAAATTAGTCATAAATGAGTCCTTATCAGACTGGAACGGATTACATGGAGTCCAGGAGAAATGGGACTACTTAAAAGGTGCATTATTGAAGGCAACAGAAAATTGCATTAGACTTGTCAGTAAAAGCAAAAAAAGGAGGAGACCAATGTGGTACTCAGCAGAAGTGGCCCAAATCATTAAAAATAAAAAGCTAGCATTTTGTAATTATAAAAAAAACCAGAGCAATGAAGATAAGGAAATCTACAAGATTAGGCAGAGAGAGGCCAAGCAAGTTATAAGAACTTCTAAAGCGCAGGCAGAAGAAAAACTAGCTCAGTCTATGAAAAAAGGGGATAAGACATTCTTCAGATATATAAATGAAAAAAGGAAATTAAAACAAGGAATAACTAAATTAAAAACAAAGGACGGAAGGTATGTAGAAGAGAATAAAGGGCTAGCCGACTGCCTTAATGAATACTTCTGTTCAGTTTTTACAAAAGAAAAAGGAGAAGGACCTCCACTAGAAAGAATGACTATTAAATCTTTGATGCATGTATCTTTACAGAGGAAGATGTTCTAAGTTTGCTGTCTAAGGTGAAGACAGATAAGTCACAGGGGCCTGATGAGATACACCCAAAATTATTAAAAGAGCTTAGTGGTGAGCTGGCAAAACCGTTAACAGATTTATTTAACCAATCATTAGTAACAGGAGTCGTCCCGGAAGATTGGAAATTGGCAAATGTCGTGCCCATTCACAAGAAAGGTAGTAGGGAGGAATCGAGCAACTATAGACCAGTGAGTCTGACATCAATAGTAGGCAAATTAATGGAAACCCTATTAAAGGATAGGATTGTGGAACATCTAAAATCCCATGGATTGCAAGATGAAAAACAACATGGGTTTACTTCAGGGAGATCATGTCAAACAAATCTTATAGATTTTTTTGACTGGGTGAATAAAATAATAGACGGTGGAGGTGCAGTAGACATCGCATATCTAGATTTTAGTAAGGCTTTTGACACTGTCCCACATAGAAGACTTATCAATAAACTGCAGTCATTGAGCATGGACTCCCATATTGTTGAGTGGATTAGGCAGTGGCTGAGTGACAGACAACAGAGGGTTGTAGTCAATGGAGAACATTCAAAACAAGGTAATGTTACCAGTGGGGTTCCACAGGGATCTGTACTGGGACCGATTTTGTTTAATATCTTCATAAGTGATATTGCAAAAGGCCTCGCTGGTAAGGTTTGTCTTTTTGCTGATGACACAAAGATATGTAACAGGGTTGATGTTCCTGGAGGGAAGCGCCAAATGGAAAAGGATTTAGGAAAACTAGAAGAATGGTCAGAACTCTGGAAACTGAAATTTAATGTGGATAAGTGCAAGATAATGCACCTGGGGCGTAAAAACCCAAGGGCAGAATATAGAATATTTGACACAGTCCTGACCTCAGTATCTGAGGAAAGGGATTTAGGAGTAATTATTTCAGAAGACTTAAAGGTGGGAAGACAATGTAATAGAGCAGCACGAAATGCCAGCAGAATGCTTGGATGTATAGGGAGAGGTATAAGCAGTAGAAAGAGTGAAGTGCTTATGCCGCTGTACAGAACACTGGTGAGACCTCACTTGGAGTATTGTGCGCAGTACTGGAGGCCATATCTCCAGAAGGATATAGATACTCTAGAGAGAGAGTTCAGAGAAGAGCTACTAAACTAGTACATGGATTGCAGGATAAAACTTACCAGGAAAGGTTAAAGGACCTTAATATGTATAGCTTGGAAGAAAGAAGAGACAGAGGGGATATGATAGAAACTTTTAAATACATAAAGGGAATCAACTCGGTAAAGGAAGAGAGCATATTTAAAAGAAGAAAAACTACCACAAGAGGACACAGTTTTAAATTAGAGGGGCAAAGGTTTAAAAGTAATATAAGGAAGTATTACTTTACTGAGAGAGTAGTGGATGCATGGAATAGCCTTCCTGCAGAAGTGGTAGCTGCAAATACAGTGAAGGGGTTTAAGCATGCATGGGATAGGCATAAGGCCATCCTTCATATAAGATAGGGCCGGGGGCTATCCATAGTATTCAGTATATTGGGCAGACTAGATGGGCCAAATGGTTCTTATCTGCCGACACATTCTATGTTTCTATGTTTCTATGTTTCATCTACAGCCTGCCGGCCGCGATCATTGGCTGGCAGGCTGTAGATTTTTGAAATGACCAATGAAATGGGTATGTCAGACGCTATTTTGAAAATAGCGTCTGATATACCTGCTACCTGCTCCTCTGGTGGTCCCTTTTGCTTGGATCGACCACCAGAGGACACAGGCAGCTCTGTAAGTAGCACCAATCACCACACATACACATTACATATTACCCTGTCACTTATTAACCCCTTATTAGCCCCTGATCACCCATATTAGACTCCCTGATCACCCCCCTGTCATTAATCACCCCCCTGTAAGGGTCCCTCATCACCGCCAGGTAGTTAGCTACTTGCTAGGTAGTTAGCGCCCAGCCTACCGCAGTCACTGATTAGTCGCTGATTAGCGTCATTGCTGTCGCTAATCAGCACTAGTACTATATAGTATCTGTAAGTGATCAAGACTGATCGCAATCAGATCTATATAAGTACATTAGGGTCACCTTAGGCTCTACAAAAAACGCAGTGTTCGCCCGATCAGGCCTGATCTTGTGCACACACTTGCGTTCAGTCCGCCCCACCGCAGTGACAGAATTTTTTTTTTCTGATCACTGCAAAAACACTGTAAAATCGCTGCGGCGCTATAAAGATCACTTTTGAGCTTTTTGGATCTTTATTAGCGATCGCAGCTTTACTTCGCAAGCACTCCTTTTTACTAGGTAGGTTTGCTCTTTTTCCTGGGTAGTCTCAGAGGAATACCCCCTAAATTTAGTGAGCCCAAAATGTCAAACAAGGGGTATTCCGATGAAGAGGCCTACAGGATTCTGGCCGTGATGGATGAAAGCGATGGGGACGCCTCACCTGCTGAATCCAGTGGTTCAGAATATGAACCTGTAGACAGCAGTGGCACTCTAACCGCTAGCGAAGATGACGAGGTAGAGGTCCCTGCTACGGTCAGGCGTACCCGATCCCATGTCAGGGTTCTGCATACCCCGCATGATGAGCCTCATTTGCAGCAGAGTGGTGCTAGCGCTGATCTTGTTTATGGTGCGGCATACACCAGCAGCGCAGCACATCCTGGACCTTATACCAGCACTGCTGTATTCCCTGGTGAAGTGGCGAGCACCAGAAGGGCAGTTCAAGCTGGTACGGTGGCACGTGCAGTAACTCCCCCGTCGCAGCCACCGCGTTCACAGGCCCGTAGAACCCTTAGTCTCCCAGAGGTGCTGGCAAATCCTAATTGGCACTCCCCTGATTCCGCCGCACCCGTATTGCCCCCTTTCACCGCCCAGTCTGGAGTTTGCGTGGAGACAGCTCATTTAGGATCAGCCCTCAAATTTTTTGAGCTGTTCTTCACCGCGGATCTCTATGACCTAGTTGTGGCAGAAACCAACCGCTACGCCACACAGTTTATTCCCGCCAATCCGGAAAGCTTCTATGCCCAGCCTTACCGGTGGAAACCAGTCACAGTTTCCGAATAAAAAGATTTTTTGGGCCTTATCCTCAGCATGGGTCTAACTAAAAAAAATGGATTGCGGTCATATTGGTCTAAAGACTCAATACATTACATGCCCATGTTCTCTGCTGCTATGTCCAGGGCACGTTTTGAGGTCATCATGTGCTTTATGCATTTCGCTGACAATAACACCTGTCATCCAAGAGGCCACCCTGCTTATGACCAGCTCCACAAAATTCGGCCCCTCATAGACCATTTGTCATCCAGATTTGCAGATGCGTATACCCCCAATCAAAACATCTGCATAGACGAGTCCCTAGTACATTTTACCGGGCGCCTTGGCATCAAACAGTACATCCCCAGCAAGCACGCCCGGTATGGGGTCAAACTGTATAAGCTCTGTGAAAGGGCCACAGGCTATACATATCGTTTTAGGGTCTATGAGGGAAAAGACTCATAACTGGAGCCGGCCGGATGTCCTGACTACCTGGGGAGCAGTGGCAAGATTGTCTGGGACTTGGTGTCACCCTTACTCCACAAGGGGTACCACTTATACGTGGACAATTTTTACTCAAGCGTGGCCCTCACATCTAGTCGGAATTCAATGCTGTGGCACCGCGCGACCTAGTCGCCGGGGCTTCCCCCAACGGTTCGTTAGTACCCGACTTGCATGGGGGGAGAGGGCTGCCTTGTGTGACCAAGAACTGCTCGCGGTGAATTGGAGGGAAAAGAGGGACGTTTACCTTCTGTCCACAATTCACGCAGACACGACAGTGCAAATTGAAAGGGCAACTGGAGTCATTGTGAAACCCCTCTCTGTCCACGACTATAACCTTCACATGGGAGGGGTGGACTTCAATGACCAGATGTTGGCTCCCTATTTAGTGTCCCGCCGCACCAGACGCTGGTATAAGAAGGTGTCTGTATATTTAATTCAATTGGCTGCATATAATAGTTTTGTTCTCTACAGTAAGGCTGGGAGAACAGGATCCTTCCTAAAATACCAGGAAGAGATCATTTCGGAAATCCTGTATCCAGGAGGGTCCGTGCCCCAAGTCCCAGATGTAGTGAGCCGGTTATATGGCAGACACTTCCCGAGTGTCTATCCTGGTACCCCAACTCAATGTTCCCCAAGAAAAAGATATCATGTCTGTAGCAGGGGTGGAATAAGGCGTGACAGCACCTTTTTTTGTCCTTAATGCCCTGACCACCCTGCCCTATGCATAGGGGAGTGTTTCCGCAAGTTCCACACACAGGTACACTATTAGTGTAGGGATCGTGTGACACAGGACAGGCCCACAGGGGTCTTAGGGCCCTTTCACACAGAGCTGCCATAAACCTCTCCTTTAACCTGGGACAAAGTGCATAATGTACTTCGCCACATCTCTGGGCGATTTGCGCTTTGCACATTGTCCCATGGGGAAGGAGAGGTTTGTCCTCTAAAGGTAAAAAAAATAGAAATACAGGTAAGCAAAAAAGTTAATGTTCTGTTTCAAAAGTTCAATAAAGTTTATAAAAGTTAATGTTCTGTTCAAATGTTAATAAATTTATTGCGTTGCGGCCTGTTTTTTTTTACCTTCTAGGTGGACCAAGCGATCAAGCAGCTGCAGCACTGATGTGCATTCTGACAGAAGCATTGCGCTGCTGTCAGATTACACAAAAGTCGATGTATGCGGCGCTGCAGGACGAGATTTCTCCTCTGCAGTAAAAAAAAAAAAAGATACGTTTGCCGAGGCTTATGAGCTGAGGGGCGGTGTTCATATGCTTTGGCAAACACCTTGTAAAAAAAATAAAAAAATTCCGGCAATTATTTATTCATCCACATCGATTGATGTGAATGGAGAAATCTGGTTTGCCAGGGCATACGAGCTGAGTGGGTTTGGATGTTGGGCGGAGCTCCTATATCCTGGCAGACGCCTTTCCCCTCCTTTTTTTTCATCCACATTGATCGATGCGAATGAAGAAATCTGTGCCGTTCATTTTATCTTTCAGCCTAGAGGCTGAACGGAAAAAAAAAATATCTCATTACCCGTATGCTCAATATAAGAATAGCAGAAACTCCTAATGCTGGCCATACATGTAATGATTGTGGAGACCCTCAAATGCCAGGGCGGTACAAACACCCCACAAATGAGCCCATTTTGGAAAGAAGACACCCCAAGGTATTCGCTGAAGGGCATATTGAGTCCATGAAATATTTCACTTTTTGTCCAAAGTTAGCGGAAAAGGAGACTTTGTGAAAAAAAACAAAACACAAAAATCAATTTCCGCTAACTTGTGCCAAAAAAAAATATCTTCTATGAACTCGCCATGCCCCTCACGGAATACCTTGGGGTGTCTTCTTTCCAAAATGGGGTCACATGTGGGGTATTTATACTGCCCTGGCATTTTAGGGGCCCTAAAGCGTGAGAAGTCTGGAATCCAAATGTCTAAAAATGCCCTCCTAAAAGGTACTCATTGGAATTTGGGCCCCTTTGCCCACCTAGGCTGCAAAAAAGTGTCACACATGTGGTATCGCCATACTCAGGAGAAGTAGGGCAATGTGTTTTGGGGTGTATTTTTACATATACCCATGCTGGGTGAGAGAAATATCTCTGTAAAACTTTGTATAAAAGAAATGGGAAAAGTTGTCTTTTACAGAGATATTTCTTTCACCCAGCATGGGTATATGTAAAAATACACCCCAAAACACATTGCCCTACTTCTTCTGAGTACAGCAATACCACATGTGTGATACTTTTTTGCAGCCTAGGTGCGCAAAGGGGCCCAAATTCGAAAGAGTACCTTTAGGATTTCACAGGGCATTTTTTACGCATTTGGATTCCAAACTACTTCTCACGCTTTAGGTCCCCTAAAATGCCAGGACAGTATAAATACCCCACAAGTGACCCCATTTTGGAAAGAAGACACCCCAAGGTATTTCGTGAGGGGCATGGCGAGTTCATGTAAAATTTTATTTTTCGTCACAGGTTAGTGGAATATGAGACTTTGTAAGAAAAAAAATAATAATTATTATTTTCCGCTAACTTGTGCCAAAAAAAAAATATTCTAGGAACTCGCCATGCCCCTCACGGAATACCTTGGGGTGTCTTCTTTCTAAAATGGGGTCACTTGTCGGGTATTTATACTATCCTGGCATTCTAGCACCTCAAGAAACATGACAGGTGCTCAGAAAGTCAGAGCTGCTTCAAAATGCGGAAATTCCAATTTTTGTACCATAGTTTGTAAACGCTATAACTTTTGCGCAAACCAATAAATATACACTTATTGGATTTTTTTTTTAATCAAAGACATGTAGCACAATAAATTCTGACACAAACTTGTATAGAAATGTAATTATATTTGAACAATTTAACCAGAGAAAGTTAAAAATACTTTTTTTGAGAAAATTGCAGCCTATTTTGATTAATATCGGAATAACGAAAAATCTTCGCAGCAATCAAATACCACCAAAAGAAGCTGTATTTGTGAGAAGAAAAAGGAGGTAAAATTCATTTGGGTGCCAAGTTGCATGACCGAGCACTAAACCGTTAAAGTTGTGAAGTGCCGATTTGTAAAAAAGGGCCTGGTCACTGGGGGGGTATAAACCTGTGGTCCTTAAGTGGTTAATAATGCACTGTGACCTTTTTACTACAAAACCACAGTGAGATAAAGTTGTCACTGTGATTTTGTAGTAAAAAGATCACAGAGAGGCACAGAGCATTATCAATCATGTTAATGCTCCGTGTCTCTGCTGTCCGCACGTGTGAAGGAGCCCTAATAGTATACTAAGCACAGTGCCATATATAATATAGTAGCTGTGCTTGGTACTGCCATTCAATCTGATGTGAATTCCAGCAGGCTGTCCCGGCACAGAACAGTTAGCCGAAACGTCCGCCCGCCCCATAAGGTTAGTTGCACACCTTCTGGCAGACCACAGAATCAGCTGGACACAAATCGCAGCTGCAGCGATTTGTGTCCAGCTGGTTCCCCGCTCGTCTGCCGGAATGCTTACAGATGTCCGCCGGACCCCATTATACTTAAGGGGGCAGGCAGACAATCCGTACACATCCAGCGGTGCTGAATTCGGACAGAACAGCCTGCCGGAATTCACACCAGAGGTGTGAAAGTAGCCTAAGTATAATGGGGTCTGGCGTAGATCCGTACGCATTCTTGATAAGCGGAGGACCAGCCAGACACAAACAGCTGCATGCTGCAGTTTGTACCTGGCCGATTCTCCGGTTGTCTGCTGGATTGGCCATGATGGTTTCACACCAGAGGTAGGAAACTAGCCTTACTTGAAAGGGACTATACTACACAAAGCCCATGTGATCAATGGACATGACCTCAGCAACCAAGGAAGAGAGGCGGAAGCAGTGGTCCTATTCAACTGGTGTGGGCGCCAGGAGTCAGACGCAAAGCACTCATCAATATCTAAGTGAGTCATGAAACCCCATTCCAGTATCTCACACACTGGTACGGCACAAACTATGGCAACTGACTGAACCAAGCTGGCACAAGCAACATTATTAAACACCGCCACAATATGTGGGAAGTGGTAAAAACGCATGAGAGTGTGGTTTGCAGCTGCTACATGTCCTTACCCCAAAGGATCCAGTATGTTACTCCAGGTAATAAAGAACAGTCCATTGTGAAAATAGTGAAAATTCTCAAATTTTATTTAAATAAATATACAGCAGATGGCTTTATACGTTTTATTAATACAAGGGCGATCAAGTTAGGGAGATGGAATAAGATACGGAGATCTACCACCCACCACATTTATGTCATACAGATATCTTTCAGTCTGTGATAACTTCTGATCCTGGACTGGATTTACTGTACGTGTATATCAGAGCTCCGGACTCAAATTGCTCATTCCCATGGCTGGAGAATTCGAGAGACTTCATAAGCCGCAGTTCATGTCCCAATGGCCATTTAATTTGCTGATGTTTTTGGATAATTTGCTCGTACAACCTTGGCTTCATCTTCAAGCTCATCCAGAAACTTTTCTTGAGACACAGAAAAGAAGGTGTACCCGTCTGTATATCAGTGAAGAAATGTAAGGAAAATAGGGAAGACAACTACAAACTACACACCGCACAAACAAGGAAATCTATTACTGCGGTCACAAAGGATGGACGGACGATAAATTATAGGCACAGAGCCTGTACCTGGATGTAATATTTCCACATACTGTATTAATTATACTCATAGGATCAAATGAGTGCGGGACAATAGCCCCACGGGCGCCCCGACGTGCGCAGCATCATTGTAATCTATGATGCCGTTCTGGGACATATGGCCCGCTCATGGACCGTATATCTCGGAGGGCATGCGGTCGTGTGCAAGAGGCCTAATTACAACTGCTCATCCGGTTCACTTGAATAGGATGAAGCAGCTGTAATTGCATTGCGCCACCTCTACAAAAGAGACGACGAGTAGGTAGATTATTATGTGGAAGCACAACACCAGCTTATAGTAGAGGGACCCGGGTGTCGGACCCCCACCGATCTGATATTGGTGACCTATCCTGAGGTTAGATCATCAATATTTCAGCACTGCACAGCCCCTGTAATGTGAGGGCCTATTCCTGCAGCACATCTCAGGTAAGGCGTCTGGTTATGGGCCATCATTAATCCTACCAGTGCATACATGTATATTCACCTTTTCAATGGTGTTGTCCTTTGCATATAGCCAGTTATAAGTCCTGACATGCTGATGAGTATGAAGAGAGTAGGCCAAGAGCTATTCTTGCTGCTAATCACATAGAACAGCCGCCTCTGCTGCAATGGGGTGGCTTTAGTGGTCTCCTAGCTGAGCAGAGGACTTGTGAAGGAGGTCTTCAGCACTTCAGCTTGAGGGACCTTCTTTACAGCACTTGCTGGAGTGAGGCAGCTAATAAAAGCTCAGATAAAGGTATGCATACCCTGCCCCAAAGCTCCTACCTGGCACTGTTAGCTGGTACCGCTGGCCGACTGTCTACTACAGACACAAAGGAAGTTCCCGTTTCCTCACACTACACTATAACAGCTATGCAACATGCTTTCTTCATATCCATGTGTCAAAAGTACAAATGACCACCACTATGCCTTAGGCCTCTTGCACACGACTTTATGGCTTTTTCAGTATTTTGCGGTCCGCAAAAAATACAGATGATGTCTGTGTGCATTCCGTTTTTTTGCTGAACCGAACAGCTGGCCCCTGATAGAACAGTACTATCCTTGTCCGTTATGGTTCCGTGAAGGGTCCCTATACTGAATGCAAAAAACAGAACGGAAAAAAAAAGTTTGTGTGCAAGAGGCCTTATTCTAAGGGCTCATGCACACGAACGTATTTTCTTTCCGCTTCCGTTCTTTTTGCGGACCGTATGCGGAACCTATCACTTCAATGGGGCTGGAGAAAATACTGAAGTTACTCAGTGTGCATTCCGTTTGTCCGCATGGCCGTTCCGCAAAATAGTGCATGTCCTATTATTGTACGCAAATCACGGTTCAAGGCCTCATTCAAGTCAATGGGTCCGCAAAAAATACGGAACGCACATGGAACATACGTATTTTGCAGATCCACACTGTAGAAATGCCCAGCCCATACTGCTCATGTGTTTGGTGATTAATAAGTTACTGTTTCCTTTTCCGATCCGCAAAAAACGGATCAAATACGGAAACCATATGGATATGTTTTGTGCAATAACGGAACAGAAGAGGACTTAAATCAGAGAAAAAAAAAACAACTCAGATACTGAACAACGGATCCGTGAAAAACGGACCACAAAACAACCACGGTCGTGTGCATGAGGCCTAAGTCAATAGCAAAAGAACTCTATAGCGAAAAAAAATAAAAGGAAGTACTTGCTCACTAACCACCTAAAATGCATACAGTAGGAAGGGGGTTAATATAATTCACGCAAGAAAATTGGCATAAATTATACCTTAAACCTACACCAACTCCTATATATTTCAGTGCTGGTGCACGGACAGCCCGAGATGCATCACATTTAAGAGGCGTGCACCTTTTAAAGGGGTTGTCCCATCTCAACATTTATAGCATATCGCCAACTCTGAGACCCCCTCCTATCTCAAGAATGGGGCCCACAAAGTGAAGAGCAACTGCGTATATATGGTCACCCTTCATTCACCGCCATTTTCAAAAATATCCGGAGTGTATATGCTTAGCTATTTTTGTAAGTCCCACAGAAGTGAATGGGGTGGATGCTGTGCAAGCGCGACCAACTCTCCGTTCATTGCTATCAGGCCGCTGTAAATCGCTGAGCCACTGATGGGCTATTTTTGGAACTCCCATAGCGGTGAATGGAGGGTGGCCACGCATTCACAGCTGCTCGCCTTCACTATGGAGGCCCCATTCTAGAGATAGGAGTGGGTTCCACAACTATCTGCCATTTATGGCATACCCTAGTGAGATGGGACAACCCCTTTAATAACTGTGCCGGTATCTGACACCAGTGGACCACAGATGAAGACTGGCAAAGTTGTCCGGGAATACATAAATTCTAACAGGTGTCTGCCTCCCCTCCTGAAAGGATCAAACCTGCTCTTCTCATACCCCAAGGTTACGGTCCTCCTCCTTGGCGCTCATGTCCCCATCCTCCTCCCTGGCATGGTCCCCTGATCGCCTTCAGCTAACCGCTGGCTCCAGCAGTGATGTGTCCACAAAAGACATGACTCCGCTGATGCCAGCAGTTGGCTGAAGAGGATCAGGGGGCATGCCGATGGCAGAGAGGAAGAAAACAAACAGCAGACTGGAAGATGGAGACGCAGGAGCCAGCGCGGAGGACTGTTGCGTTGGGGAGTAGGTAGGTATGACCCTTGCAATAGGGGATGTATTCCCGACAATGGGAGTTGTCTGGGCTAAAGATACCGATGTCCTATCTTCAGGATAGGTCATCAATATCAGATCAGTGAGGGTCCGACACTGATGACCCCCCACAATCAGCTGTTTTGTGCAAAGAGGAAGCAGCAGTGTCAGCATCACCTTCCGAGAGCTGCAGGATCCCGGCACGACCACTACATAGATGGACAGAGTCTTCTGCATTCTGAATCTACACTGTACCATTATCACCATGGATACCAGAAACGGGGGGGGGGGGGGGGGGGGGGGTGACAGGTCATCAATATCTGCTTCCGGATAACCCCTTTGTTATTAAGTGCTCTTGTTTGTGGGACACTCCACTGGCTATTATAACCCATGAAAATGGGGGCACTCCAATATTTTTAAGCAGATTTATATTTAAAGGGAACCTGTCACCGGGATTTGGGGTATAGAGCTGAGGACATGGGTTGCTATATCACCGCTAACACATCCGCAATACCCAGTCCCCATAGCTCTGTGTGCTTTTATTGTGTAAAAAAACAATTTGATTCATATGCAAATTAACCTGAGAGGAGTCCTGTCCCTGACTCATCTCACATACAGGACTCATCTCAGGTTAATTTGCATATGTATGAAATCAGGTTTTTTTACACAATAAAAGCACACAGAGCTATAGGGACTGGGTATTGCGGATGTGCTAGCGGCCATCTAGCTGCCCATGTCCTCAGCTCTATACCCAAAATCCCGGTGACAGGTTCCCTTTAAGCCCCATTCACACTTAGTGGAATCCAGCCATTTTCTTGAGTTAACTGGAGGGGCTTTATGTGTGAATGCAAACATCCACAAACTCTGTCCGGGACTTGACCCAGACTTTCTCCGCAGAGCCCTAGTACTAAGGCCACTTTCACACTCACGTTTTGGGCGCATCCGTCATTGATCTGCAAAAACTGATTTGTTACAACAATACAACCGCATGCTTCAGTCATGAACGGATCCATTTGTATTATCTGTAACATAGCCAAGACGGAAACTCCATTGAAAGTCAATGGGAGACGGATCCGTCCCCATTGACCTACATTGTGTGCCAGGACAGATGCGTTTGGCTCCGTTTCGTCAGACGGACACCAAAACGCTGCGTCCGTCTCCAAAGCGGAATGGAGACTGAACTGATGCATTCTGAGCGGATCCTTATCCTCTCAGAATGCATTAGGGCAAAACTGATCTGTTGTGGACGCTTGTGAGAGTCCTGAACGGATCCGACAAACGGAAATTCAAAACGCCAGTGTGAAAGTAGCCTTACTCCGAGTGAGCGCATGTGTGAAAACAGCAGTAAATGTTCCAGAAAATCACAGCGGCCATGCCTAAAGTTCCCGCCCCGTGCCTAGGGACCTGGAACATTTCCTCTGTAGTGAGAACGCACCCGACATGGCACATCTCCGGGGTAATAGCTACATGTGTGAAGGGCCAACGCCAGTAAATCTCCGGACCTGATCATCTGGAAATATTCCAGAGTTTAGGTGTGAAAACAGCATTAGGCTACTTTCACATTAGCGTTTTCAATTCCGCTATTGAGATCCGTCATAGGATATCAATAGTGGAAGAAAACGCTTCCGTTTTGTCCCCATTGATTGTCAATGGGGAAAAAAAACTGAACTAAACGGAGTGCACCAAAATACATTCTGCTCCGTTGCGTCCCCATCACGAACAGAAAAACATTACAAGCAGCGTTTTTCTGTCCGCAATGTGGTGTGGAGCTCTGACACAATAGAAAACGGATCCGTCCCCCATTGACTTTCAATGGTGTTCAAGACGGATCCGTCATGGCTACAGAAGACATAAGCCAACCGGATCCATTCATGACGGATGTATGCGGTTGTATTATGGTGACGGAAGCCACAGACACCGATTATATGAGAAAGAAGCTTCTAGCAGCCAAACCACAAGCAGGATGGATGGATAGATAGATAGATAGATAGACAGACAACAACAGACGACAGACAGGCGACAGATAACAGATGGATAGATAGATAGACAGACAGACAGACAGACAACAGATAGACAGACAGACAAACAGATAGACAGACAGACAGACAAACAGATAGACAGACAGACAAACAGATAGACAGACAGACAGACAAACAGATAGACAGACAGACAGACAACCAGATAGACAGACAGACAGACAACCAGATAGACAGACAGACAGACAACAGATAGACAGACAGACAACAGATAGACAGACAGACAGACAACAGATAGACAGACAGACAGACAACAGATAGACAGACAGACAGACAACAGATAGACAGACAGACAGACAACAGATAGACAGACAGACAACAGATAGACAGACAGACAACAGATAGACAGACAGACAACAGATAGACAGACAGACAACAGATAGACAGACAGACAACAGATAGACAGACAGACAGACAACAGATAGACAGACAGACAGACAACAGATAGACAGACAGACAACAGATAGACAGACAGACAACAGATAGACAGACAGACAACAGATAGACAGACAGACAACAGATAGACAGACAGACAGACAACAGATAGACAGACAGACAGACAACAGATAGACAGACAGACAACAGATAGACAGACAGACAACAGATAGACAGACAGACAACAGATAGACAGACAGACAACAGATAGACAGACAGACAACAGATAGACAGACAGACAACAGATAGACAGACAGACAACAGATAGACAGACAGACAACAGATAGACAGACAGACAACAGATAGTATATACTAGAGAGATAGATACTTAGAATAATAACAGATAATAGGTATGATATGAGATGGATATACCAGATAGATAGTATATACTAGAGAGACAGATACTTAGGATAAGACAGTTAGATGCATATATTACTTGTGGCTCGCAGATACTGCTGTCACCCAGAAGAACAGATGAGGAGAGGTGACCGCAGAGGTCAGTGCACACACGGCGGTACAGGATACAGATCCCCAGCACTATCCCTCCTATGGCCAGGCCGGTGAAGATATTTCTCGTCCGCAGCCTTCCTGAATTCTTCGCCCAGTAAGCCATCTCCCTGCTCCGTATCTGCTCTCTGGCCAGCTTCTCCTGCTCCATAGAGCCCGGCCCCTGCGCGCTCCCCTTGTCCGCCATGTCTAAATGTCACCCGCGCCGGCAGATGACGTCACTACTAAGCTTCGGGGCGTCTCTCGCTGGACGTTTAAACATTGCTAAATAATGTATTCTTATTCTTATTATTTTACAACACCTTACAAGAAACGCTGTCAGGTTTTAGGAGCGATGACGTCCGCTATAAATTCAGCTCGGACTGGCATACTGCCCACAACAAATATGGCGCCGGCGTAGGTTGTAACTGGATCTAAGTTGCGTAATTCCATACCAATTTGCTTATAAAAAGAGAACGTGAGGGACAATAATCGGGAGTGGAGGTGTCTGTATTGTTTTCATGTAGGGATTTAGAAGGTCACTCTTTTAGTGTGTTTTCTAGGAGTGAGGGTTCCCACAGCAACCAATTGGTTCGCTGCTTTCAAACTCCAACTGTCCTGTTACCTGCGATCTGATTGGTTGCTCCTTACCTTGTGCTGATGTCCGCCATAGTTCCAGTTTATGAAGAAAGGCAGACAGCTGATATATATATCCGCCAAGTATATAGACATATAGTGTACTGCATGTATAAAATAACTCCTGTATGTTATAAAGCCAGGGTCAGGGGGCTAAGGTGACACATGGCACAAGGACCTGACAGGAAGCATACAATAGGCAGAAGGAGTATTCCGGAAGAAAGCACGCCTTGCCGTCTTCGCTAATGACTGGTGGCAGTGCCCCCCTCACGGATATTCTTTCTATTAGACAATCTGCACATGATCATAAATAGACAGGGGGGAGGGGGCAATGGAGGGGCAGTAAGGCTGATGTGACCCTAGAATGGAGGATTGGGTGCCGCAGGTCATGATACGCTGGTAGCCAAGATGGCGGTTGTCTTATGGCCTGTGGCAATGGGAATTCTATGGAGGTAGCAAGGTGAGACTTTGCAGTCGTGAAAGAGGGTTCCGTCAATGTGTGGGAAGGGCAGGTGGGTGCAGGGTGGGCACTAATCTGGGTTTTGTTGTGCCACCCTAAAACTGTACTTACGTTTACTGGCTTCGTTCATGGCCCTGCACTCCAGTAGTATGGCATATGGCAGTACAGATGTGGGGTCCACTAGCTACATGGTAGAGGACTCTGCACTTTTGGCGGTAAACCTCTGGTACATGTTAGGCCTGGGCAGCCAAAAAAACCTTTTGGGAGGTGGCGGTAGAGGTCTTGTCTGTTCATCTGCTTGTTTTATGATGAAATGGGTCGGAGTCTCTAGAATTTAGCAGAGTGACCTCATATTTATTTCAGATAAAGTAGTGGAAGGCCCACCAGAGATTTGTGTCCGCTTCCAGTGGTTTCCTTTTAGCTTAGACCCATAAATAACACGTCTCGTGATAAATCAGATGCAAAGACCCTTAATCACAAGGAAGCATTGGTTGTCCACACGATAGCGGGCTCACCTCACTTGTGAAATAACATCGGTTGGTGGCCCCTTCGCTGTGACTGACAGCCGGCTGTTCGGCAAAGCCAGCCGAACTCTCTGCATAGGCCACTGTCAGTACAGCAAAGGGGCAGGGAAGGGGGCACGGTTACGTAACTTGAAACAAGGAGGCCGCTGCCCCCGTGACTTCAAGCATGTGCAGAGAAGCGCGCCGACAGGGGATAAAACAACGTTTTCAGTATCTGCCATCAGGAAGAAAGGCATCATCAGAAACACACTGCTGGCTACACACAGGTACTGCTGGCGGCTTGGGATGGTTTTGGGAGGTGACAGGTTCCCTTTAAAGTGTTTTTCTGATTTCATAATTAAAGGGGTTTTCCGGTTTCACAAAATAAATAAATAACAGCAGTGTTCAATACTGTACAGAGCAGGAGCTCCGTACAGTATTAGAATGTATTGGCTCCGATGAAAAAACCTCCTTGGCTGTGACGCTCTGCGCTGCGATTGGACAGAGCTACAGCCAGGGAGAAGGAGACGCCCACTGAGAAAGACTCAGGCTCCTCCTCGTTGTTCCGATACTCCTCATTATAATGCAAGGCGCCAAAATCAACGGGACGCCACAGTGGATGAACGACGACGGGGGGGTATCTTTTGAAGAAAAAAAAAACAGCCATGGCATCAGTGGGGGCCGCCCTATAAGGTAACACCCTAATTAGACTTTTGCAAAGCTGATGAAAGGTCCTGTTTTAAGGAAGAAACCACTGTTGAAAGCAAATAAAAAAAAAAAAGCGAGACTGGAATTTGCTAAAATGCATGTTGACAAGCCACAAAGCTTCTGGGAGAATGTCCCTTGGACAGATGATACAAAACCGGAGCTTTTTGGCAAGTTGAGAGAAAAGCATACAAAGAAAAGAACATTGGGGCACATCTATTAAGATTTTAGACGCCGGTCTTAATAAACCCCTGTATTGCCAGTGGATCCGCCGAAGTTATGAAGAGGCGCCGGCCTCTCCATAACTTTGGGGCATCCAGCGACAGTTCTAAATGTAAGACAGCTTCCGAGTTGTCTTACATTTAGACCATTTTCTAGGCCTAAAACAGGCGTAAACCAGCCTGTCTTCATCACCCATGCCACGTCCACAATTTTTGACTGGGCATGAACGGGGAAAAGTTGCAGACTAACCAGCGGCGCAATTTTTTTTTAAAATGCTTTGTGTAAAAGTAGCAAAACTTTAAAAGAAACGATATAAAATTGGTATCTCTGTAATCGTACTGACCAGCAGAATAAAATGTATGTTATTTTCCCTGCACGGCGTTCACCACAATAACAAAAATCAAAAAGCAATGGCAGAGTTGTTGCCTTTTCTTTATCCTGCTTCATAAAAAGTGATCAAAACAGTTGTATTTACCCCAAAATAGAACCAATAATAATGGCAACTCATTCTGCAAAACATTAGTTCTCACACAGCTACGTTGAGAGAAAAAGAAAAAACATATGTTTCTCAGAAAATAGCTGTACTGGTACCCAGAGGCTGTTGACAGCAACATGGCACTCTTAAACCAATCCATCAAAATCTGCGCTGCAAAAGCCAAAAGGTGGTCTTTCCCCTTTGAACACTGCAACATGCCCAAACAGCACTTTACGTCCACATACGTTCTAACAATTTAAGGGCTGTGGTGTGAGGCTTAGATAGCACAAGCTGGACATAGCTTATTGGGGCCGAAATGCCATATCTGTGGAAAACGTACAATATTCACTTTGCACAGTTGCCTGCTCATTAATTTCTGCAAAATACTTGCGCTGTCAAAAAGCTCACTCCACCCCTTGATAAATAACTTAACAGGTAGTGTATCTATGATGGGGTCACTTATTGGAGGTTTCCTCTGTACAGGGACCTCAGTGTCACGGATGTTCCCGCGACAGGTGGCAGGAGATCAGTGAGACTGGCAACACGTGGTTTGATCTGACATGTTTTCCGTTTGGATCAAATGACGTCTGTGTTGTTTCGGGTGCTTGCCACACCTTCTTTCCCCAGGTGTGGCTATTGGGGTCATTTAAACTTCTCTATTTATAGTTTCTTCTCCCACAATGCTGTGCGGTTTATAGCTTCTGTTTGGACCTTTGGATAGATTGTAGTTGGATCTCGGCTGAGTTCCTGGTGCTTCCATTGCTCCTTTGAAGTTAAGTCTTTCCTTTCCCCTTTGTATTTTGTTTAGGTTCCTTGTGTTGCATTTCCCTATTGTTTGTATTTGGCCTGAAGGAGACCCCTGTTCGTCCTTCCTTTTGGAGGAACAGGTAGTCTCGTCCCTACCATTAGTATCAGGGTCCTATAGGGCTTAATAGGACAATAGGTATTCCTTTGTATGAACTCACCTACCTTTGGAGTCTGTTCATACTGGTAGTCAGTCAGGATTTTGGTTAGGGTTTTCACTAGGAGGTGTCCATTTTCCTTCCCTAGTTCTCAGGCCTGATTCTCTGTTCCCCCCTTCCCTCCTATGCTGGTGTGGTGTTTCCCTCCCACACCAAAGCGTGACACTCAGGGGGTCTGCAAATGTGATGTAGTACCCAGAAACCATTCCAGCAAAATCCATGCTTCAAAAGCCAAATGCCGCTCCTTCCTTTCTGAGCCTTAACGGATGCCCATACAGCACCTTACGCCCACATTTATAGCATTTTCACACCCCGCCTATCAATTCAAGAAGTCTCAGATGGCACCAGCTGGGCACAGCATATTGGGCACTAAAATGCCATATCCTTGCGATAAAAAAAAGGAGGATCACAGCAGCATATCCGGAGTATGTTTAATCAAAAGCCTTGAGTGCGTACAAAAGCAAAATACGACGTTTCGGCTACGCAGTAGCCTTTATCAAGCATGTATACAATATAAATAGCAGCCTTAAATACTCATATATGGTCACTCCTACATCCTGATGGAGCCAATCACCTACGGGCTCCCACCTACTACACACAGGTGCATAATTAAAAACAGCCCAAGGACGAATCAAAGTGTCAGTGCTTAATTAGTGCAAAATGCATACCTTATACATGGTAAATAGCATCTGGCAAACACGCGTGTGACCGCGCTCACCATCGGCTAAATTTGTCATTTATATGATTGAATGTCCCTGTAGCTTAGTCTATGTGGGAGAAACGACCATGGAAAATAGGGAACATATTAACAAGCACAAAAGCACAATAAGGAAAAATGTATGGATAAACCGGTGGCTAAGCATTTCAACGACTGTGGTCACTCTATCAATCAATTGCGATTCCGGGTCATAGACTCTGTTGATATTTTTAGAAAAGGTAGTGATAGAGAACGTATGTTGAGAAAGAAGGAGTTAAAATGGATTTTCACATTACAATCTCTGCAACCCCAGGGACTTAATATTGAATTTAATGTGACTAATATAGATAGTTTTCTGGAATCCAGCGGTGGTGCTGAGCTCCTCATCGGTGTCCATTCAGATAGGTATTATACTATTCCCTCTCTCTAGTATGGACTATGTTATGTGGATTAGCACCGTGGTGACGTAGGCACCTGGCCTTATAATGCAATATTATGCATGAGACATTGTTTTGTCCCGATATTTGCATATGCGGCTATTGGCGATCTCCACATACACGGTTCGATGCATGATTGTATTCACATGTTACTTACAGGATTTTGTTTGTCATGTGATGGTCATGTGATAGGTGATCACTCCATCAGGATGTTGTCACGGAAGGTGTACAGCAAACTAGAAGACACAAAAGGAAGATCCGGCTGACTGGATTCAAAACTAAGGAACCAAAGGGATAGCCCTGCAACAGACCTGGCTCTCTCCCTAAACTGCTCAGCCTATGCAAAATTCTCAATGGTAGAAGATCGCATATCCTCGTACCTCGACTGAATAACCCCTGAACACCCTATAATAGTGAGGGGACACGACCACCGGCTCCCTACACTTGATACGGAGGGAGTCAGGGTCTCCTGGGATCCAGCAAACAGGAAAATACAAATGAATAAACAAAACTTGTCTGTAGAAGACTCAGTAGTAGCATCCAGCATGCATATACTCCAGGAAGTTGTATAAACCGCAAAGTGATGCAGTATGGGAAGGGATTTAAAGGGATGCAATCAGTGCAACTACAGGACAGCTGAGAGAGGCTAACGAGATGAGAAAATGAAAGCAAAACAAAAGGAACCTCGAGGAGGTTCTGAAGGACGTCTGTCAGAGCTTCTCAGATGTCTGGTGGTGACAGATGTGGGAGTGACCATATATGAGTATTTAAGGCTGCTATTTATATTGTATACATGCTTTATAAAGGCTACTGCATAGCCGAAACTACGTATTTTGCTTTTGTACGCACTCAAGGCTTTTGATTAAACATACACCGGATATGCCTCTGCGATCCTCCTTTTTTTCTACAGTTCTGTGGACTGCTGTGGATCTGCGGTCTCATTGCGGCTGATGCATTCCGGGTTTGGTCGATGACGTCCGTTTGTGCTGCTCTACAACTTTCTCTGTACACATATCCTTGCGATAAGTCATCAATATCGGACTCTTGGGGGTCTGACACTAGGCACCTATACCAGCAGCCGGCTGAAGTCTGTAAAAACACAGTGAACGAAGCCAGAAACAGAAGTGTACTGCAGCTTAGCTCCCACTCACCTGGAGTTTATAATATACTCAAAATGTTATGGCAACCCCTTCACGTACTACATTCTGACACTGTTTCTTCTGTATTTGTTGCAGTCCAAGGATGAACCAACTTCCAATTATATCACAAAGAGCTTCACGACATCCTGAAACAATATTTGGAATAGCCCCCTTTGATGTTATAGCAGACATTCTCATTGGCTTGGCAAATGACAATGAGCGTATTCTGGACCACTTATCAGAGTATGCCGGCTCATTTAAGCAACCAAAAGTGATAGGTAAGTACTTGGTTAGCTAAGGATGTTTATATATACGGTGGGGCAGATTTACTAATCCTAAAGATGGCATAAATTCAGACCGGCTGACCAAATTTAAACACAGCATAGATGTGAACCAAATTTATCATGGTGGATCATGCTGGATCAAAGATCTAGGGGTCATTTATTAAGACCGGCGTTTTAGACACCGGTCTTAATAACCCCTATAGCTGGTGGTGGATCCGCCAAAGTTATGAAGACGCTGGCCTCTACATAACTTCGGCATATCCAGCGCCAGTCTAACTGTAAGCCAGCTTCCTAGTTGTCTTACATTTAGGCTCCATTCACACGTCCGTGGTGTGTTGCGGATCCGCAACACACCCGCCCGGCACCCCTATAGAAATGCCTATTCTTGTCCGCAAGCTGCGGACAAGAATAGGACATGTTCTATCTTTTGCGGAGCTGCGGACCTGAAGATCGGGGCCGCGCTCCGCAAATGCAGGTGCTGACAGCACACTGTGTGCTGTCCGCATCCATTCCGTCCCCATAGAAAATGAATGGGTCCGTACCCGTTCCGCAAAATTGCGGAACGAATGCGGACCCATTTGCGGACGTGTGAATGGAGCCTTAGACCATTTTCTACTCCTAAAACAGGCATAAAAATTGATGAATGAGACGGACCTGCTGGCCTGTCCCCTTCCCCGTCCATGACACGCCCACTTTTTTAGACCTGGCGTGAGCGGAAAAAAGTCTGAGATAGCAACTCAAATAACCTTTGCATCGCAATCTGCACCAGAAATATGCCTAATATAGGCGTATGTCTAATAGTAAATGACTCCCGTAGTGCATAGTTAGACACATTTGTCTATCTTTATCTTTATACAAACTACTGGTTGGCTTAGTTGTAGACAAAATTTTACGCCAGAATTGTAGCATCATTTTGGTGCAAAATGGCACATATTAGGTCCCACCCCTTGTCAGTGAACCACGCCTCATTAAGCCAATTCCCCTCATAGGACTAGGTGCAGATAATATCTGCAAACCTTGATGCGCAAAATTGCGCCACCTTTTGGCTTAATTTATGCCTAAATCTAGGTGCACTCACATTAGTAAATTTGGGCTAATGTCTGGTGCATGAAAGTTTTTAAAGCCCCATCTACATGTAGCAGAAAAATTCTGTGCAGAAATCAGAGCATGCTGCAGGTTTGTAATTCCTCAGCAAGGTTACTATGCTGTGGAAATGACACTGATTAACATAGTGGATTTGCAATGCATATGGTGAAATCTGCGCGAAAGTCCACATATAAAACTGAATTTGCAGGAGAAAAAGGTTAGGTAGAGTTGGTCTTACCTTTAGGCCTCTTGCATACGAACGTATTTTTTTTCCTTGTCCGTTACTAGTTTTTTACGGACTGTATGCGGAACCATTTACTTCAATGGGTCCGCAAAAAAAAAAACGGAAGTTACTCTGTGTGTATTTCTTTTCCGTATGTCCATATTTCCGTTCCGCAAAAAAATAGAACATTTTCTATTATTGTCCGCATTATGGACAAGGATAGTATTGTTCTATTAGGGGCCAGCTGCTCTGTTCCGCAAAATACGGAATGCACATGGATGTCATCCGTATTTTTTGCGGATTCGTTTTTTTCGGACAGCAAATTACATACGGTCATGTGCATGAGGCCTTAGGGGGCTGTTTATTTAGGATCCTAATCTTTTGTATCCATATCAATTTTATTACAGAACTGGTCTTCCTATTGTCAGTCCACTGGTGTCAGGACAACTCTACTAAGTACCAGGCAGTGGAATTATTAGACAGGTACAGTTACTAATCCGTTGTAATCGCAGCGTACACCTTGTCTATTATTTCTCTTGCTTATATAGCACTGACAAATTCTGCAGCACTTTAGAGATAGTGCGACAAATTTACTAATAGTGGAGCATTTTACACTGTCTAAGAATATGAATGACAGTCTTAAAGGGGTTATCCAAGGCCTCCCCATATGTCCGGGCCCCTCACACAGATAGTACTTACCTTGCTCCCCGTCACCCGCTTCGCTTCTGCAGTATTTTCCTGTCATGCAGATAAAGACATCCGCCATCGGGGGGGGCAGCCAATAGCAGGCCGCACAGGGGCGAGACTCCCTAGTGTCACCCTGGCTGCCAAAGATGCCAGATGTTTTCATCCGCGCGACGGGGAGATGCAGCGGCGCCCGTGCCGGCTTAAAAAGCGCCACGGGTGCCGGGGAGTGAGGTAAGTACTATCTGTGTGAGGATACAACATAGAACAAAACATACAATGCAACAGCTCTCTGCAAACTAAATAAAGTACTAAAATGCATTATAATTGCTAATGCTATGCTTATAAATTACAGATGCTTGGCAAATACATTTTGTACAAAATTATTTGAGCCCGTCTGTCACATGTCAAGGCGATCTCTGTAAGACGGAAACCTAACACTAAATTCTACCTGTTATGTGCCATGACGGCTACCATACAATTCAGGGAGTTTAGGTTCCACATGCATGCTGGGCCCACTTTAATTTTTATCATCTTTGGTGCCATTAGCAATTATAATGCATTTTTGTACTTTATTTGGTTTGCAGAGAGCTGTTGCATTGTATGTTTTGTTCTATGTTGTGTTTTCAGCCATAGCAACGTGCACCTGTGCATTGGGATGTACTAACTGACCCCTTTTTTTTCTTTGCTATCTATGTGAGGGACCCGGGCATATGGCGGGTCATTATAGGTCTTGGATATCCCCTTTAATATTAGACAAATGTATTATTCTGGCGCATGGAGCTTTGTTAATTTGGAGTATTGTAAATCATGTGGCAAATTTATGCTAGAGATCTGTCCAAAAATTTGCCTGTGCTCCAAATTTTTGTCTTTGTGCCAAAAATCAGTGTTGCAAAAAAGTGTCCATGCGCCAATAAAAAACCTGTCCATTCTAAGTCTATGCCACCTATAAGTTGCCATAGTTTTACTCCAAAAATGTGCCAAAATTTTGTTGCATGGGGCACATTTACGACATGCCCCTTTCACAGAGCGGCACACCTCTTTCCCACAAAGCCACACTTCTTGTCGGGCAAGTTGTAAAAAGCTTAGAAAAGTGTGTAAAACAGTTGGTGAATGTGATGCAAATCATGCACACCATATTTTTCTTATTTTTTTGGTGCAAAATGTACCCAAAAAACTGGTACATTTTCAATAGTAAGTCTTCCCCTTTGTCATCCACTCACTGTCCCCCATGGAGCTCACAATCTAAATTCTCTATCAGTATATCTTTGAGAGTATACCCATGCAAATATGGGGAGCCCATACAAACTCCATGCAGATGTTGCCCTTAGTTGGATTTGAACCTAGGTCCCCAGTGCTAACCACTGAGTCACCATATCACCTGCTCTCTATCATTCGTAATATAAATCATTTCTAATTGAATTTGACATGAAAATAGGAATCTAGAAGACCAGACCAGCCCACTCAGGTTGGAATCACACGTGCAGTTTTTTGTCAGCCTTTCATACAGTTTTTTGAGCGAAAAGCAGGAGAGGATTCGGAAGGAATAAGAAATCTAAATGTAGCACTATGGCCTCTTTACACTGTCAGTGTTTGATCAGTGATTTCCATCAGTTAGGCCTCTTTCCCAAGGGCGTCTGCGCGAGCACAGTCCGTGGGGCAGCCGCATCGGATCGCGGACCCATTCACTTGAAAAGATAGGACATGTGTTATCTTTTTGCGGAAAGGAAGTACGGGACGAAACCCCACGGAAGCACTCCGTAGTGGTTCCGTTCCGTGGTTCCGTTCCGCACCTTTCCGCATCTCCGGACCCATTGAAGTGAATGGGTCCGCATCCGTGATGCGGAATGCCCACGGAACGGCGCCTGTGTATTGCGGGTCCGGGCGCACATGCCCGTGGGAAAGAGGCCTGATTATGAGCCAAAACCAGGCGCAAGTCAAAAATACAGAATCGAAATCTTTCTATTGTACCTTATCTCTGTGACATTTTTTCAGCTTCGGTGCATTTTTGTGTCTATGCCGTTTTTTGTTTTTGTTTTGTTTTTCAGGCATTTTTTCCATCACCTTCTCCACAGGAAAAAAAAGTGCCTAAAAAAAGACCATAAAAAAAACAACAAAAAACATGTGACATGAAAAAAAAAAAAACATGCCGTTTTGATGGCTTTTTTAGCAACAAAAAAACCTGACAAGCCAAATTCATGGATGGAGCCCTACAGGTGCACTCAGATGTAAAGGTTGGGATGTGGTTCTTGCCACACCGTATGGCGCACAGGAAAAGACGCATGCATTTTTACGATTCATTGCTGCAGTTGTTCAGTTACAATAGGTGGAACTCATTGACACTGTGGCAATTAGCTGTAAAAACGCATGTGATTTTTGCTGCACAATTCTTGGCAAGAACTGAACCCTACCCACCATGTCTGAATACACCCTAATACGTTAGCTGGGCGAAGCTGGCCCCCCTTCAATCGGCACAAACAAAAACTCCAGTGTGTTTCTTTAGAGCTACGTTTGTGCTGTTTTGTGCCGCAAAAATTAACATTTGTGCTACATTTATTTCAAAGTTATTAACCATTTATTAAAAGGTCACCAAAAGGTCACCCAGCCCCCCACCACAGCCAAAAGACACGAAACCGGGCTGGTTGGTTAGTGCTACGTTTGTGCTATAAAAATGATCATTTGTGCTGCTTGATTTTATGAACTCCATTAACAGGGCTGAAGCAGAAGTATCACTGACTATCAAGAAGTAGAATAGTAAAATGTGTCTTAAACATTTCTATTCTACAAATCGTTTTACAAACTGTAGATCATAAAGTTTTCATGAAAATCAATGACAAATGAAGAACAAATAAACCAAAACATAGAGATATCCATATTAAGTTCTGACTTTTTCACCGTCTTGATTAAACGGCAACTGCACGTGTCCATGGGAAGTGCATAAAAAAGTAGATTATCTCAAGCTAAAACCTTTGCTAACTACGCTTAACAAATGGTAATTGGGAACTACAAGCAGCTAATAATCCCAAATCGCCTGCACTCCATACAGCGTACGGACCTTGAGTAAGAGGTTGGTGCTTGAAGTGACAACATGGATGGCGCTGTGTCAGATACAGTCCACAATAGAAGTCACCAGCGCTGGATGATATGTGCAAGAAGTAAAACACTTTTCTTTTATTCATTCGTCAGTCACATGCGTCAAACAGCCAACGTTTCGGGGCCACACAGGGTCCCTTCTTCTGGCCAACATAGTGACGGTCACTATCAACTTATAACTGCATTAAAACTGCACCTGAAATGACACCAAAAACGGCAAAATACTCTCAAGTAGATTGACTCCTCACCAATAATTCCAGCTGACAGTAACAGTAATGTCTACTCTCTTTCAGATTCATGATCTTACACGTAGAGGAGCTATACAAATCCAGCGCTGAGAGCTTGAATGTGATGGAATCCTCCAAAGTCAAGAGTTGGGGTTCCCTAAAGGCCAGTTTATGTGATAAGTTCATGCTCCATATGGCGTCCTGTATTCAGATCACAAGCAAGTTACATTTCCACTCCAAGGTTAGATATCTCGTGTAATAAGTTTAAGACCACACAGTGAACACACATGGCCAAGCTCTGCCCACACACGGTGGCCAAGAACTGCACATTTTTACCGCAAGGTCATGTGACCAGGAGCTGACGTTCATGGGTGGAGCTTGGCTGCGTGCACTCAGCTGCACCATGTGGTTTTAGGCTAGGGCTACATGACATTTTGTTGCACCAATGTCGCGCGACAATTTTTATAATGATATTCTATGGTGTCGCACTGCGACATGCTGCGACTGAGACACGACAGTAGCAAAAAATCCATCCAAGACTTATTGTCCTCGTGTAGCTCTAGCCTTACACTTGTGCCACTCAAACCAGTACAATACAGGCCTGACTACTGGTTTTCTGATTTCTTTGCTAGATGTTAAAATACTGCTCTTTGATAAATGACCCCCAATGTCTTTATAGGTAAATGACTATATACATGCGACTTAGATTTGCTGTTAATTACAGGTCATCAACAACCCCATGGTTCTGCAGTTTTTGCGCTCGGCGGGTTACTCTTATAAGAGAGAGGATCCTCTGAGATCTGAACTTACAGTGTTGAAGACTCTTAATTTCCGTATGAATATCCACTCTCCTTTCGCGTATGTAGAAATGCTTCTGGAGGTTTTAGGTAAGTGCTGTAACCCTGGGACTTAAAATGACTTTTCTATCTAGGCTTGATTTGCAGTGTTGTGACTGAAATGCGGTTTCAGACGATTCTTTAGTAAATGTTTCTATGATATTAAATCTATTTTGCTAAATTGAAAGCACTACATTATATTAATGTGCATTTCATATATGTGCATCTTATCATAACTTGAGTTTTTTATGGCGAGTTATTAATTACGGACTACTACTATAGAGGGTGCCCAAATCCAAACCCTATCTAAAATACTTAGGGCCAGGGACATAGCTATAGTGGGTGCTGAGGTAGCAGTCGCTACCGGGCCCAGGAGCCTGAGGGGGCCCAAAGAC
Organism: Bufo bufo; assembly: GCF_905171765.1. Lineage (NCBI taxonomy): Eukaryota > Metazoa > Chordata > Amphibia > Anura > Bufonidae > Bufo > Bufo bufo. Next base: position 317,005,961 of record NC_053394.1, read on the forward strand.
CCTTGTGCGGCATAAGAAGACACCGGTATTATAGAAAGTGCATGCTGGGACGGTTCTGTTATAGATTTTGTACTGGGGCCCAGAAGGTTTAAGTTAGTCCTCTGGCTGGAGGGAAGGGGTAAGGTCAAGAATTTAACATGGGGGGGGATGCTGTTACAATTTTTGCCTCAGACAGCACGAAGGCTATGTGCTTCCTGGCCCCTGGGGGGCCCAAGCTGAACTCTTGTACCAGGGCCCATTCACACAACCATATTTTTCTGTCCGCATCCGTTCTGCAATTTTGCGGATCGCCATGTGGACCCATTCATTTCAGTGGGGCCGCAAAAGATGCATACAGCACACTGTGTGCTGTCAGTATCCGCACTTCCATTCCGTGGCCTGCAAAAAAGATAGAACATGTCCTATTCTTGTCCATTTTTGTGGACAAGAATAGACATTTCTATCTTATGGAAGGACTCTCCAAACAGCAAAATGTGGAACGCACACGCCCGGTATCCCCGTGTTTTGCGGATCCACAGTTTGCGGTCTGCAAAAACAGATACGGTCTGGTAAATGAGCCCTTAATCACAGCTTATGTACAGATGCACTCGGCATGTATGTACTGCACTGCTGTAGGCTGAATGTGTATATGTAAGGACACAGAGTCCCCGCTGTTATCTGTCAGGAACTGAACATTGACACAGAATATAATGCAATTTTACAGAACATTTAATGCCCTTAGAAATGAAACTTACGAATATTATGTATTTAAAATACACATGCATCCATGGGAGTGCATCCTGTCACAAAAGTTGTGATTTCAGTTGACTGTAATTTTGAAGTAACTGGGAACAGTCATGTGCAAGTCACCTTCTAATGGAACTTGGCAGGAATCACATTGCTTAAGTTGCTGCCTCATGCTAGCATCAAATGGGCCATGCATATTAATGCCTAGAATGATTGAATTTATGTGATGGTGTAAGCCATGTACCGGTGTGGACCCCCAAGGATACAGCGAAGTCACAAACAAGGAAAGCAACTCTGACAACAGCTTTTTCAAAAACAGAATTTTACTAACACGTGATAATAAACACAACCACAAATGCTGAGAACATAGAATAAATTTACATACACCCAGCCCGAAGGCTGAGACCCCCTGTGTTGCAGAGCACAGTGCCCTCTGATGGATGCCAGCGGAAAGTTTGCAGTAATTTACCTACTGGCGGGCACAACTAAAACTGCCTCGCTGTACCTATTACCCCAAAACAGTCTCTAGGCACCAACACTGCAGTGAGATGCGTGCACGATCTTACCGACACGGGTCTGCTCTTTATCCACTGATGTCTCTAAACTGAACAACCAGTCTCTCCAGCAAACATGAGGTCCCACAGGGCAGGGTATGCAGCTTGTTCCTTAGCTCTTGTCAGCCTTCCTGGAAATAATTCTCCTTTTCCTGGACAGGATCTGGGTCTTGTACAATGATCAGCTTCACTCAGCTGCAGTCACTGAGGGGGTCCTCTTTCTCCTGGATCCATCAGTTTGTCTGCTCACACACAGTATCTCAGCTCTCAGCTCAATTCTAAGATGGCTGCTCCTTCTCCATGCTCTGAAAAACCACACCTCTTATGAACATGGAAATATATATGCAGTCAGCTGTGCCTAGCAAACAGCAGCATCTTGTGGCCAAACAGCAGAACGTCAGTCAGAACATTTAATTTAATCCACACACAGTGTTCGAACAATGAGAGCTGTTTCTCAATCTCAAAAGGGCATCCTTAAAGGGGTTGTGCAACAACCAGACCTGTAAAGGGAAGATTACTTCCCCGCTTCTTCTTCTCCTGGGCCGCGATGCTCTGCTGCGCTCTCTCAGTGTAAACATCTGGTTTGATTGTGTCGCAGCCAATTACTGACCACGGCGGTGACAGCTCCACTTACATCATGGGAAATGGTCCCATAATGCAAGGGGATCCGGTCTCTGCCGCAGCCACTCATTGGCTTGGCCAGTGTCAAATCAGATGTATACATCGGGGGAGCACAGCAGAGCATCAAAACCCAGGAGAAGGAGCGGGGAGCCAGTACCAGGAACCCTGGTAAGTAATACTCCCTTTACAGGTCCGGTAAAGGGGGGATTGCCAACTCTCCCCCCCCAATTCTTGCACAACCCCTTTAAAGCCCCTTTTACCTGGGCCAGTGATCGGGGCAGTTATACCACGGAATGCTCCTTCTTATTAACTGCCTTGTGTAAAGGTGCCGCAGATCATCAGATGAACAAGCCCCATACAGCAGAACTGACTGCTGCATGTAAATGTAATTTTCACTTCTTGTAATGAGCAGGCAATTATCGGGAATGAATTATTCTTTCCCAATAATTATCTGCTGTGTTTGCCCATGTAAAGGGGTCTTTACAGTCCCCTGATCGCAGATGAACATAATGAGGGGTCAGGCTTGTCTGGCAGCAACTTCTCTTCCTCTCCATAGTGAAATAAACATGTACAAAGTAATTGGAACATGAATATTTATGGGGGAGAACGAAGAGTTACTGTGAGCTGAAGGAGCGCGTGCCTAGCTGTTATCACATCTGTAAGGCAGCATTAGACCCCCAGTGATCAGTCAAGGAACGTCCATTAAAGATTTTTTTTGATCAGTACTTTGAATATTAATAATTGTACATGTACAGTCAGGACATTTCACCATGCTGAGCTCTCCTACTGGTGAATTGCGAATTTGTTCTGCGGTTGCATGTAATATACACCGTAATGGGGTCGTCCAGGACTAGAAAAACATGCCTGCTTTTATTGCAAGAACAGTGCCACACCTGTCCATAGGTTGTGTGTGGTATTGCACCTCAGCATCAATCACTTCAATTGAGCCGAGATGCAATACCAGGGACAAGCAATGGACAGATGTGGTCCTGTTTCTGGAAGAAAGCACCCATGTTTTCTCTAATCCAGGAAACCTCCAGTACAGTTGTGTTTTCCATCTATAGAGCATAATGGCTGTTCTCTGCCGCTGAAGGACGTACATAATATGTGTGTAATGGTCATGGATTTGGTTTATTTACGGAGAACCCCTATGTATGAAGCTCTTCTAAAGGCATCTGTGGACGTCTCCACGCCAACTAGTTTACAAAGGTAAGGGTATTCATTTCTGATAATTCCTTCATGGGGGTAAGACTTGATTGAAACTGTCATCCAAACCGGGAGCATGTGTAATACAGACTATTAGAGATATTGTATGCGTGTGCACTGTTTGCTCCTATTTATTTTTATTTTTTTTTCTGATTGAGAATTCATTACATTCTTTGTGTAGGAGCAAGTTTCTCTCAGTTAAAGAAGATCAGATGTTCTTGGGTACCGGAGTCATTTCTGCCAGTACCTTCATAGTAAACCAAGACGCCTGGAATCGGGTAACCAACCATCCTCCCATATTCCTTCTACTCACACAATAGATTTTTTTGTAAATTGACAATAAATAGTGTTCTGTGTAGAAGGGCTCATGCACACAACAGTGTGCCGTCCGGGCCCGTATTGCAGCCCGCAAACAGTGGGTCTACAATATACTGGCCCTGGCTGTTTCTGCACCGCATCTCAGATGAATGGGTCTGCAATCCGGAAGGTCCGATGCGGAACAGAGGCATGGAACCCCGCGGAAGTACTACAGAGTGCTTCCGTGGAGTTTCTCTCCATGCACTACTTTTCTGCAGTGCGGACAGATCACGGACCCATTCAAGTTGAATGAGTCTGGATCCGTGTGCGGAATCGGCATGGATGTTGCCCATGCATTGAATGGAACAGCTGTCTGCATGAGGCCTAAAACTGGACACTGATGGAAACAGGTATCCGGATGATGTACTAAGATACTGTTGATGCCTGCCACATGGAGGAGGGGAAAAATCATTGCGTGATTGGGAGAGATAAAAGGACTGCCCCCACAATACACATTTATCACCTATTCACAAGAATTTTAAATGGGTTCCCCCAAAATTGACAGGATGGGTGGTAACTGATCACTGGGGCCCCTATCAATCACAAGAACTGGGGTTCTGAGCCCTCTGGTTCCTCCTCACTGCACAACTTCAGTAAGGATAAGTTTGAATGAGGCAACACATGTACCCTGATGATCCTTTCAAAGTCCATGGGACTGATGGAGATGGCAGGGTACAGCTCCATAGACTGTGAATAGAGTGGCAGGGTGCGTGCTCAACCTTCTCTCCTTTTAATTTCTTCTCACTGTGGCTGAGCAGAAAGAAGAACAGGGCATTCCGGACCCTTGTCCTAGGGATCAGATATTTATCACTTCATTTTGTGGACTGTAGGAACTGTCAATTCTGGGAAAACTTCTTTAAAATCCTTGTATCCCAGAAAGCTGCAGAACATGCAGGGACTGGTAGTGTTTCATCAACAGGTCTGAACTGCAATGATGATCTCTGGCTTTCAGGGATACAGTTACACCCGAGCTTTGCAGTAGAGTTCACTGAAGCCATTTCAAGTGGTCAGGCTATAAATATTTTACATACACGGTTTTCATGTCGAGTGCCTATTAGATCGAGCAATTTTTGAGCCAGTTAATGGGAACAAGTGCCCATAGGAATGCTCATTCCCAATAATTGGCCTGTATAATCCTGCCACCAATAAATGAGCAAGTGCTGATTTGCATCCTTCATCAGGATGGGCAGCACAGCTTACTGTGTAAGGCTAAGGCTACACGACAACATTTGTCGCAGTGATGTACAACATTTTTTGTAACGATAGTCTATGGTGTCGCACAGTGACACAACAGTTGCACATACAGTACAGACCAAAAGTTTGGACACACCTTTTCATTCAGAGTTTTCTTTATTTTCATGACTATGAAAATTGTAGATTCACACTGAAGGCATCAAAACTATGAATTAGGGCTCTTTCACACTTGCGTTCTTTTCTTCCGGCATAGAGTTCCGTCGTCGGGGCTCTATGCCGGAAGAATCCTGATCAGGATTATCCTAATGCATTCTGAATGGAGAGAAATCCGTTCAGGATGCATCAGGATGTCTTCAGTTCCGGAACGGAACGTTTTTTGGCCGGAGAAAATACCACAGCATGCTGCGCTTTTTGCTCCGGCCAAAAATCCGGAACACTTGCCGCAAGGCCGGGTCCTGAATGAATGCCCATTGAAAGGCATTGATCCAGATCCGGCCTTAAGCTAAACGTCGTTTCGGCGCATTGCCGGATCCGACGTTTAGCTTTTTCTGAATGGTTACCATGGCTGCCGGGACGCTAAAGTCCTGGCAGCCATGGTAAAGTGTAGCGGGGAGCGGGGGAGCAGCATACTTACCGTCTGTGCGGCTCCCGGGGCGCTCCAGAGTGACGTCAGGGCGCCCCAAGCGCATGGATCACGTGATCGCATGGCACGTCATCCATGCGCATGGGGCGCTCTGACGTCATTCTGCAGCGCCCCGGGAGCCGCACGGACTGTAAGTATACCGCTCCCCGCTCCTACTATGGCAACCAGGACTTTAATAGCGTCCTGGCTGCCATAGTAACACTGAAAGCATTTTGAAGACGGATCCGTCTTCAAATGCTTTCAGTACACTTGCGTTTTTCCGGATCCGGCGTGTAATTCCGGCAAGTGGAGTACACGCCGGATCCAGACAACGCAAGTGTGAAAGAGCCCTTAACACATGTGGAATTATATACATAACAAACAAGTGTGAAACAACTAAAAATATGTCATATTCTAGGTTCTTCAAAGTAGCCACCTTTTGCTTTGATTACTGCTTTGCACACTCTTGGCATTCTCTTGATGAGCTTCAAGAGGTAGTCCCCTGAAATGGTTTTCACTTCACAGGTGTGCCCTGTCAGGTTTAATGAGTAGGATTGCTTGCCTTATAAAAGGGGTTGGGACCATCAGTTGCGTTGAGGAGAAGTCAGGTGGATACACAGCTGATAGTCCTACTGAATAGACTTTTAGAATTTGTATCATGGCAAGAAAAAAGCAGGTAAGTAAAGAAAAACGAGTGGCCATCATTACTTTAAGAAATTAAGGTCAGTCAGTCAGCCAAAAAATTGGGAAAACTTTGAAAGTAAGGGCTATTTGACCATGAAGGAGAGTGATGGGGTGCTGCGCCAGATGACCTGGCCTCCACAGTCACCGGACCTGAACCCAATCGAGATGGTTTGGGGTGAGCTGGACCGCAGAGTGAAGGCAAAAGGGCCAACAAGTGCTAAGCATCTCTGGGAACTACTTCAAGACTGTTGGAAGACCATTTCAGGGGACTACCTCTTGAAGCTCATCAAGAGAATGCCAAGAGTGTGCAAAGCAGTAATCAAAGCAAAAGGTGGCTACTTTAAAGAACCTAGAATATGACATATTTTCAGTTGTTTCACACTTGTTTGTTATGTATATAATTCCACATGTGTTAATTCATAGTTTTGATGCTTTCATAGTCATGAAAATAAAGAAAACTCTTTGAATGAGAAGGTGTGTCCAAACTTTTGGTCTGTACTGTATATCTATCAAAGTTGGATTTTGTGCGACTGTCATGTCACAGTCCCAGCATGTTGTAGTGTGACACCATATACTATCATTACAAAAAATGTTGCGCAACATTACTGCGACGCGTCGCAGTGTAGTTGTACCCCTTTGTCACGCGTCATCGTGTAGCCGTACCCTAATCAGGCATGTGCTGCTGATATTTAGTAGTACTGAATGAGGAACGACTGCGATTGGAATCGTTCCTCCCGCTTTCACTTTGCATCGGCCAGTGGACATGTTTATTGTTCATCAACGCTCATCCGATGTATGTAAAACTATGCAAACACATAATCTCTTGTGTCATTCTTCTGTGGTAAAATCAGTTAGGACAATTTCAGACGAGTGTATTCGGTGTGGGAAATAAGCTCTGTGTGGCAGCAGTATTTCCAGAACTGAACACTGCTTCTGTCACATGAATTCACAGCATTTTAATGATTTTTAATGCTGTGTGTTTCTGCCTAACCGTGGCTGTACCAAACTGTACTGACAGCATTATGTGAGTACAATTTAGTACAGCCACGGCTGGGCAGGAACACACCATTATAAATCATTGTGTCACAGGAACAGTGTTCAGTCCTGGAAATACTGCTGTCACATGGAGCTTATTTCCCGCACTGAATATGTTTCTCTAAAATTGCCCTTAGCTTCATTTTTACACGGGCAGATATTCTGCTTTTGCTCATTTATCAGATGATCTGCATCATCGGGAGGCAAAACTCTTCCAAATTGTACGGATAAAAGCCAAACCCTTAGGCCCCTTTCACACGGGCGAGTTTTCCGCGCGGGTGCAATGCATGAGGTGAACGCATTGCACCCGCACTGAACCTGGACCCATTCATTTCTAAAGGGCTGTGCATATGAGAGGTGATTTTCACGCATCACTTGTGCGTTGCGTGAAAATCGCAGCATGCTCTATATTGTACGTTTTTAACGCAACGCAGGCCCCATAGAAGTGAATGGGGCTGCGTGAAAATCGCAAGCAAGTGTGGATGCGGTGCAATTTTCACGCATGGTTGCTAGGTGACGATCGGCATGGGGACCCGAACTTTATTATTTTCCCTTATAACATGGTTATAAGGGAAAATAATAGCATTCTTCATACAGAATGCTAAGTAAATTAGGGATGGAGGGGTTAAAAAAATAAATAATAATAATTAAACTCACCTCATCCACTTGTTCGCGCTGCCCGGCTCGTCTTCTTTCTTCTTCTTTGATGACCTGGGAGGAAAAGGACCTGGTCCATCACATGATCCATGAGCGCAGAAGACAAGCCGGGCTGCGCAAACAAGTGGATGAGGTGAGTTTAATTATAATTATTTTATTTATTTTTTTAACCCCTCCATCCCTAATTTACTTAGCATTCTGTATGAAGAATGCTATTATTTTCCCTTATAACCATGTTATAAGGGAAAATAATAAAGATCGGGTCCCCATTCCGAGTTTTATTTTATTTTTTTAACCCCTCCATCCTTAATACTACTCTGTATTAAGAATGCTATTATTTTCCCTTATAACCATGTTATAAGGGAAAATAAAAATCTACACAACACCGATCCCAAACCCGAACTTCTGTGAAGAAGTCCGGGTTCGGGTCTGGGTTCCAAACATGCAGATTTTTTTCAAGAGTGTGCAAAACACATTAAAACACTTTGCACTCGTGCGGAAAAAAATAAAAATAAAATAAATAAATCGCACATTTTCCCGTGACGCACCCGCATCCTATCCGGCCCTCACACGCGACGCCCGTGTTAAAGAGGCCCTACAGCAGGCATCTCAAACTCGCGGCCCTCCAGCTGTTGCAAAACTACAACTCCCAGCATGCCCGGACAGCCTACAGGTATCAGCCTACAGCAGGGCATTGTGGGAGTTGTAGTTTTACAACAGCTGGAGGGCCGCGAGTTTGAAATGCCTGCCCTACAGTGTATCAGAGAATTAGCAGCACTGACCTGCCTTCACTAAAATATCTTTCCAGTTGTCTCTTTCTTTGTTCTTTCGATATTTTCTAAAATGTTTCTACCCATTTCCCCTTTTAGGTTCTGGAGCACTTGAGTAACATCACAGGCATTTCAGTAAACTCAGTGTTTGAACTATGCTCTGCCATCCTGAAGCACTGTGTAGGAGATACTGCGCTGCTCAGTCATTAGGATATAATAAAATGCTCTTCAGCACACTATATCCTATTATCCAGTTATGGATTGTATGTTCATTACTACATCAAATTGTATTAAAGCATTTCATTTTCTGCTTTTAAAGTATACCGTAGTTAATTTTATGTACTATGCAAGAAAAAGTACTTGATAAACAGATAAAGGGCTCATGCACACGAGTGTATGTATTTTGCAAAAAACGGATCCGCAAAAAATACGGATGACATCCGTGTGCATTCCGTATTTTGCGGAATGGAACAGCTGGCCCCTAATAGAACAGTATTATGCTTGTTGGTATTGCGGAACGGACATATGGAAACGGAATGCCAACGGAGTAACTTAGTTTTTTTTGCGGACCCACTGAAATGAATGGTTCTGCTTGCGGTCTGCAAAAAAAACGTAACGGACACAGACTAAAAGTATGTTCATGTTGTGGTGATGTGTACAGTATAAGTGCTGGAATGCGTGTATATCCCACCCAGATACCTCAGCTGGGTGAGATAACTGAGATCCAGAAAGCTACAGTGGTTTCAGCAAAGTGTAGTTTGTGGAGACAGTTTTGTCTAGATGTTGTTCTGGGCTGGATTTCATGTGGACTGGGGGATAGGTTTGGTAGTGGGATCTACCAGTCCATACCCTTCCACTACATGTATTGTCTCTTGCCGGAGGTGATCGCAGGTGAGGCCTGCTGCTGTATTCAAGGAGGAATAAAACAACCCTATGTGTATGACTTGGAGGGAGAAAGGCTGAGGAAGTCTGAGAGGCTCTGTGTGGTCTCAGCCAGGAGGGCTGAGGGGCCACAAGGCTTTGTAAAACCTGAAGTTTGGGGGGCCCAACGACGCCTATGGAAAGAGGGTTGCATGGTCAGTCGGGAGGACTTCTGGACCATCTCCTCCCAAGGGTGCTGGTGGGGGTCACAGCCTGGAGGCTGCTGGACCGTATATGGCTGAGCAAGCCGGATCTAATCCCGTGTGTGAACGGCGCTCTATACGTGAGGTAGAGACAACGCGTGTATTAGGTAGAGCCCAGACGGGCAGGTGTTTATTTTCCATGTTTATGTGTGTGATGGTGCTGAAGTGGCAAAATAAAGCACCTTTTGGACTTGAACCCCATTGTCAGAGGAGAAGTCTGTGATTGCGACCCCCTGAGAGAGAGCGATCCCTTACAATGTGCACGAGCCCAAAGTGACATGTTCCTCTGGCATTATATTGTCAAACATAAAACAAAAGGTAAACCACCATCTATAAGGGTACGCGATTTTGGGCGTGACACTTGGGGATTGCAGCATGAACTGCACGTTTTCTGCAACTACGAAACGCATAAAAAAAATCTAACACTGCTGGATTTTATGTGATTTGCGTGTCACAGTTGCAGCAAACATGCAAGTCGTGCTGCGACCCCGTTCATTCCTACGCCGCCCTGCTACACTGCGATACTTGGGTGCATGACAAGTGTCACGCCCCAAAATCGCTGTGTAGTCGTACCCTTACTGCCATACTAATATCAGGTGAGAAATAATTAAAGGGGGATTCCGGTTCCATTATATCCACAGGATCGGGGATAACTATTAGATCAATGGGGGTCCTGCCGCTGGGACCCTCACCGAGTACGAGAACGGGGGTCCCGTTTCCCCTACAGCCCCACTGAAATCAACAGAGTGGCCTGTCACATTTCCCTTCCGGAGATAGCCGAGTACAGAGCTCCACTATCTCTGAAATTCCCATAGAAATTAATGGAGCGGCCGCGCATACCCGATTGGCAGTTGATTTCAGGGGGGGTTACTGGGTCCCCGTTCTCATGATCAGCGGGGGTCCAAGCGGTAGAACCTACTGTTCTAATAGTTATCCCCTATCCATAACTTAAAACAACTGGAATACCCCTTTAATGAAGCTTGCTACAGGATAGGACAAGGAGGCCTGGGGCTGCATGTTGGGAATCTGTGGGCAGCATGCAGCCCCACAGGTCACCAGCTTCTCCCGTTATATATTGCCATACATAAATTATACATTTCTACACAAGAAGCAAATGAACCATAACCAAGAAGTAATGGTGAAGATTATAAAATAGTCTTTATTTCAGTGTTTTATTTTCTCAGTGCACAGATGCTGGAAATATACATTACAAATGTTTTTTTAACCTTTGTTATATTTTTCAAACAACTACTCATTATAAGTCCACTATTTCGGTGAACTGACTCCTATTGCTTGGGGTGCGAACATACAGGACATTGAGTGGATCTGCTCCATCCCCTGCAGTCTGACAGAGAATCACATAATGTTCCTATACAGGTCTCTTCATAACTAAAAGTAGCAATATATACCCTTCCATTTCTATATAATTTCTAAATGTCTTGAAAGGCATTATATATATATATGTCTATAGCATTGTTTGGATTATCCAAATAAAATTTCCAGGCCACCGCCATTCCTATGGTGCAAGAATACTTCTCTGTTGACGCAAAATGGCCGCCATGTCAAGTTAACGCTGCATCTGAGGCAAATCAAATCTGATTTGCGTCTCCTAGTGCCAAAGGAGCCAGCCTCAGGCAGTGAAAGGGTTATATAAATAGCGGCATTACAAGAGCAGTGTTCCTTAGGGTGGATGATGCCACCCATCAGTGAAATGTTAGCTGTGAATTCAATCCCCTGATATCACTTATTGTAGAACTGGGAGGAGACCCAAGCCAGCCCCCACTTCAGATTGGTCAGCATGAATTTTAGGGCCTTGGTCCACTGTTCCTCTGAATTGAACTGTGTCTTGATAGAGTATGAGCCACCATTTCCCCCAGTGTCTTCAATTTTACCCTTCTCAACATCCATCCTGAAAGGATATACAAAAATATCAATTAAAAAGTTATCCTTATTCATCCTGGCTGTTTAACCCCCTGCTGCAGTCAATAACGACTTCGGCAACTATGTGCTTTTACAAAGAGAGAGGGGCATCCTGCTGCAGGGTGCTGATGGCTTGCCAAAGCAGTCGGGTTTTCTAACAAAATCCTCTAGGTCAGCCAATGACATTAGCCTAGTAGACTCTGTCTAAGGCCCCTTTCAATATGAAGGGTTTTGGAACCGCGCTGCTCTGGACCAAGTCTCCCGATAAACGTGGATGGCAGAGGATGAGCCCCTTTCTCCCAACACCCAAAGGATCCAATCTTCAAAAGATCTCCTCCTCTAAGGGTTTAAATGGGATAGGCAGAATAGTGAAGCACCCTTTGCAATTTTTTCTTAAAAGGTTTTATTATACTCACAAGAGTTGGTAGACAAAAAGCATATAATACAAGATATCAGAACGTCAGGTTCCTGCCCGACCCGGGTTTCGCTGTCTCGCTTCCTCAGGGGCATCTGCTGTGCATGCTTGCACTCCGGCCCTTAAATAGCCCAACTGCTCTTAATCAGTTAACCAGTAAGCTTCCGGAACATGCAGCAGTTACTAAAACAATTGTACATCTCACATACTTAATTTGTCATTGTTGTTCCTTTATGCTTTCACAAACACATTAGATGTAAAAATAAGGAAGGTTCCTTCCTCCTTTATGAGAGTCATAAATTCATACATAAAACATATAAAACATTAATAAAATAGAAATAGGGGATCAGTTCCCTCTATTATAAATTAAACAAACCACATTTCTATCCTTATGTTGCCGCACCATTGCATATTAAATTGCAGCCTAATTCGCATTATAACATCATATAACAAAAATCTACATTACCGTTCCTAGTATCCACCCACTCCTAGTGCATAATGTCAGTATCCCCCACCCATTCTTACTAGCGTCATCCAGGTATCCCTTGCCCCACCTCCCTCCTCTGTCATAATATCATGTGACAGCACCGCCCAATAGAACGGTCCGAATATCATGACGTCACTCACAGGTCCTTGAGAAACAAAAATAAAGGAGGACAGATGCCAACATGGGTACAGACAGGCTACTGGAGCATATATTGAATGTGTAACTGTCCCCTAAACTGCCTATTCCTGAATTTTATATCCACCAATCTCCACCTAATTCCTCCTATAGCGCAATACGGGTATCCTCGACCCCGCCTCCTTCCCCCGGCGTGCGTCTCTTGGGGCACCATCACTCCGCCCCCACGACGTCACCCACAGGTCCTTAGGAGGCGCGGTGGTGGAGAGCCAGATCACGCCACTAGGCGCAAGTTACAGTATACAAGGTTTCAAATCAAATTCAATATTAAGCCCTCCTGGTTGTAGGGTCCCTAATTGATAGATCCACTCCACCTCTTTCTTATTAATCTGTGCCAAAGCATCCCCTCCTCGCCAGTGATGTTTAACACTTTCTACTCCCACAAATGTTAAACCTCGCGGATTTTTTTCATGCTTTAATTTAAAATGTGCTGATACACTGTGGGATCCGTGTTAGATCTTATTGAAGGCCTTAGTCCCCCAACTGTGAATACATGGATGGCCACAATTGACGTGGCATCCCTGTACACTGTCATCCCAAAAAAATTAGGGATGGAGGCGGTAGAAAGTAGGATTAGGAATGATGAAAGAATAGGGGATCCGCAGAGAGATTTTATTTTAGGATGCCTCAGTTATTGCCTCGATCATAACTATTTTTGGTTCAGGGACTCATATTACGTACAGTGCATTGGTACTGCGATGGGGGCGAAATTCGCCCCCAGTTTTGCAAATATTTTTATGGGTGCATGGGAGGAGAGTGCCATCCTTCCCACACTAGGAGCGGACACCGCAGGAGGCAAACTGACCTTCTGGAGGAGGTACATCGATGACTGTCTCCTAGTGTGGGAAGGAGGAAGAGAGGGACTCGAGTTGTTCATTGACCAACTGAACAATAATGACTGGAACCTACGATTTGTGGGGGATATCAGTAATGAGAGTGTTAACTTTCTAGACCTGTACATACGGATAGAAGATGGCCGTTATATGACCAAGTCCTATTTTAAGGAAACAGATGTGAACTCCTACATTGACACCAAGAGCTGCCATTACGGCCCATGGCTCAAGAACATACCGAAAGGTCAGTTTAAGAGGATGGCCCGTAACTGTACAGTGATGAGCGACTATAGGACACAATGCGGGGTACTAAAAGATAGGTTTTTGGAGAGAGGTTATAATGAGGCTGTTCTGGATGAGTGTATACAGAGTGTGGAGTTAGAAAAAGTGGGAGGAAAGGAACCAACTATAGAGATTAACAAAAAGGTGGATAGGGACTATAGATTCTCCTTTGTAACCAAATTTTGCTCCATGTCCGACAACATTAAGAAAATGGTAAAAAAGAATTGGGCTATTCTAAAGAATGACCCGATACTAGGAAAAACGATACCAAAGAATCCCTCCTTTATATTTAAAAAAGCAGCAAGCATTAGAACAAAACTTGTGCATAGTGCCATCCCCCCAATAAATATTAAGACCCAGAAAAATGGAGGAAAATTCACCTGGTGCGGATTCTGCGCAGGATGTAAGAACCGGAATTCGAAAGAACGGCAGAGATACACCAATTTTATAACATCAAAAAAGAATGGGGCTGATTTCCGTATAAGAGGTGATTGCTCGTGTGAAAAAGAGGGTATGGTATACGTGCTGGAGTGCCCTTGTGGGCTCCAGTACGTGGGCAGGACGGTCAGGAAACTGAAAGTCAGAATACAGGAACATCTACGTAATATAAAAAAAGGCCTGATGACCCACAGTGTATCAGCACATTTTAAATTAAAGCATGAAAAAAATCCGCGAGGTTTAACATTTGTGGGAGTAGAAAGTGTTAAACATCACTGGCGAGGAGGGGATGCTTTGGCACAGATTAATAAGAAAGAGGTGGAGTGGATCTATCAATTAGGGACCCTACAACCAGGAGGGCTTAATATTGAATTTGATTTGAAACCTTGTATACTGTAACTTGCGCCTAGTGGCGTGATCTGGCTCTCCACCACCGCGCCTCCTAAGGACCTGTGGGTGACGTCGTGGGGGCGGAGTGATGGTGCCCCAAGAGACGCACGCCGGGGGAAGGAGGCGGGGTCGAGGATACCCGTATTGCGCTATAGGAGGAATTAGGTGGAGATTGGTGGATATAAAATTCAGGAATAGGCAGTTTAGGGGACAGTTACACATTCAATATATGCTCCAGTAGCCTGTCTGTACCCATGTTGGCATCTGTCCTCCTTTATTTTTGTTTCTCAAGGACCTGTGAGTGACGTCATGATATTCGGACCGTTCTATTGGGCGGTGCTGTCACATGATATTATGACAGAGGAGGGAGGTGGGGCAAGGGATACCTGGATGACGCTAGTAAGAATGGGTGGGGGATACTGACATTATGCACTAGGAGTGGGTGGATACTAGGAACGGTAATGTAGATTTTTGTTATATGATGTTATAATGCGAATTAGGCTGCAATTTAATATGCAATGGTGCGGCAACATAAGGATAGAAATGTGGTTTGTTTAATTTATAATAGAGGGAACTGATCCCCTATTTCTATTTTATTAATGTTTTATATGTTTTATGTATGAATTTATGACTCTCATAAAGGAGGAAGGAACCTTCCTTATTTTTACATCTAATGTGTTTGTGAAAGCATAAAGGAACAACAATGACAAATTAAGTATGTGAGATGTACAATTGTTTTAGTAACTGCTGCATGTTCCGGAAGCTTACTGGTTAACTGATTAAGAGCAGTTGGGCTATTTAAGGGCCGGAGTGCAAGCATGCACAGCAGATGCCCCTGAGGAAGCGAGACAGCGAAACCCGGGTCGGGCAGGAACCTGACGTTCTGATATCTTGTATTATATGCTTTTTGTCTACCAACTCTTGTGAGTATAATAAAACCTTTTAAGAAAAAATTGCAAAGGGTGCTTCACTATTCTGCCTATCCCATTTAAACCCTTAGAGGAGGAGATCTTTTGAAGATTGGATCCTTTGGGTGTTGGGAGAAAGGGGCTCATCCTCTGCCATCCACGTTTATCAGGAGACTTGGTCCAGAGCAGCGCGGTTCCAAAACCCTTCATATTGTATTCACCAGTGTGTATGACCTACCACACTACTCCGGGACCAGCAGCAGCGCAAGTAATTTGTCGGTGTTGGGACACAGGACTGACTTTTCATTT